>NC_083719.1:161617862-161957152 GCF_028564815.1 Eubalaena glacialis | reverse complement strand
AATCTGTTGTCTCACGTCTACATGTCATGCATATCTGCCTCAATGCCCTAGGCTGAGCCGCACTGAGAAACCAATACTCTTTCACATTCCTTCTACAAAGTCATACCTTAAGACCCCATACTTACAGGAGAAAGTTGCCTTGCGTTCCTGCTGTAACCAAAGCACAGTTCTTCCTCTTACACTGCAGGGTTTTAGAAGAGGCTAAGCCCCTATAGCGTACCTAGAGCATTCCTTGGGAGAGGCAGTTCGCTACATGCAGAACTCCGTGCCAAGAACACGTTATTCAGGGAAGGGACCAGTGTGTCGCTAGAGTTTATATTAACTTGGTAGAAATCACAAGGAGGTAGGCTGCGTGTTCACTGGAAACGGGGACCTGATGGCACAAGGCTTGCTTTCCCATTTTGAAAGCTCCATTCATGCCGCCTTGAACCTACCTAAATACCAGTGTTTTGGACGAGTTTCTAGTCACTGTAGGCAGGGCACTGGGAAGGGAACGAGTTTTCTGTAAATCAACAGGGTGCTTTCATAGCCTGGGTGGGAGCTCCTCCTGAGACGCTCTAGTGCTACAAGGAAACTTGACGTGAGTCCTTTCCTCAAGGTAAAGCCTTGAAGAGCCCTGCTGAAGCGGCACGTGGAGAAGTTTCCTTGAGACAGGAGTTGCAGTTCTCCTTTCTTTTAACGTTACTACGCTTTTCAAGACACCTAGGATCTCGCCTGGGCACCCTATTCCGTGCAAGAACACCGAGTACCGGCAGGCTCCACTGGGTTGCTAAGAAACATCCAGGCCCGGATACCTTTCCCAGTCACTCTGTGTATGCTAAGTGTAGGGCAACACACTGCACTCTTCCTTGGGAGAGCTACATTTCCTCAGCACTCCAACAGCTCCAGGTAATCTGTTCTCTCACGTCCTACATGTCATGCAAATTGCCTCAATGCCCTAGGCTGAGCGGCACTGAGAAATCAAAACTGCTTTGCATTCCTTCTACAAAGTCATACCTTAAGACCCCATACTTACAGGAGAAACTCGGCTTGCGTTCCTCCTGTAACCAAAGCACAGTTCTTCCTCTTACACTGCAGGGTTTTAGAAGAGCCTAAGCCCCGATAGCGTTACCAAAGCGTTCCTTGGGAGAGGCAGTTCGCTACATGCAGAACTCCGTGCCAAGAAAACATTCTTCAGGGAAGGGACCATTGTGTAGTTTGAGGGAATATTTACTTGGTAGACATCACAAGGGGGTAGGCTGCGTGTTCCCTGGAAACGGAGACCTGATGGCACAAGGCTTGCTTTCCCATTTTGAAAGCTCCATTCATGCTGCCTTGAAGCTACCTAAATACCAGTGTTTTGGACGGGTCTCTAGTCACTGTAGGCAGGGCTGTGGGAAGGGAACGAGTTTTCTCTAAATCAACAGGGTGCTTTCGTAGCCTGGGTGGGAGCTCCAACTGAGACGCTCTAGAGCTCAAAGGAAACTTGACGTGAATCGTTTCCTCAAGGTAAAGCCTTGAAGGGCCCTGCTGAAGCCGAAGCGTGGAGCAGTTTCCTGGAGACATGAGTTGCAGTTCTGCTTTCTTTGAACGTTAGTACGCTTATGAAGACACCTAGTAACTCTCGTGGGCACCCTATTCCCTGCAAGAACACCGAGGACCGGCATGCTCGACTGGGAAGCTCAGAAACATCCAGGCCCGGAAACCTTTCCCAGTCACTCTCAATATGCTAAGGGTAGGGCAACACACTGCACGCCTCCTTGGGAGAGCTGGATTTCCTCAGCACTCCAACAGCTCCAGGCAATCTGTTGTCTCACGTCTACATGTCATGCATATCTGCCTCAATGCCCTAGGCTGAGCGGCACTGAGTAACCAATACTGTTTCACATTCCTTCTACAATGTCATACCTTAAGACCCCATACTTACAGGAGAAAGTTGGCTTGCATTCCTCCTGTAACCAAAGCACAGTTCTTCCTCTTACACTGCAGGGTTTTAGAAGAGCCTAAGCACCGAAAGCGTTACCAAAGCGTTCCTTGGGAGAGGCAGTTCGCTACATGCAGGACTCCGTGCCAAGAACACGTTATTCAGGGAAGGGACCAGTGTGTCGCTAGAATGTATATTAACTTGGTAGAAATCACAGGGAGGTAGGCTGCGTGTTCACTGGAAACGGGGACCTGATGGCACAAGGCTTGCTTTCCCATTTTGAAAGCTCCATTCATGCCGCCTTGAACCTACCTAAATACCAGTGTTTTGGACGAGTTTCTAGTCACTGTAGGCAGGGCTCTGGGAAGGGAACGAGTTTTCTCGAAATCAACAGGGTGCTTTCGTAGCCTGGGTGGGAGCTCCTCCTGAGACGCTCTAGAGCTACAAGGTAACTTGACGTGAGTCCTTTCCTCAAGGTAAAGCCTTGAAGAGCCCTGCTGAAGCGGCACGTGGAGAAGTTTCCTTGAGACATGAGTTGCAGTTCTCCTTTCTTTTAACGTTACTACGCTTTTCAAGACACCTAGGATCTCGCCTGGGCACCCTATTCCGTGCAAGAACACCGAGTACCGGCAGGCTCCACTGGGTTGCTAAGAAACATCCAGGCCCGGATACCTTTCCCAGTCACTCTGTGTATGCTAAGTGTAGGGCAACACACTGCACTCTTCCTTGGGAGAGCTACATTTCCTCAGCACTCCAACAGCTCCAAGTAATCTGTTCTCTCATGTCCTACATGTCATGCAAATTGCCTCAATGCCCTAGGATGAGCGGCACTGAGAAATCAAAACTGCTTCGCATTCCTTCTACAAAGTCATACCTTAAGACCCCATACTTACAGGAGAAACTCGGCTTGCGTTCCTCCTGTAACCAAAGCACAGTTCTTCCTCTTACACTGCAGGGTTTTAGAAGAGCCTAAGCCCCGATAGCGTTACCAAAGCGTTCCTTGGGAGAGGCAGTTCGCTACATGCAGAACTCCGTGCCAAGAAAACATTCTTCAGGGAAGGGACCATTGTGTAGTTTGAGGGAATATTTACTTGGTAGACATCACAAGGGGGTAGGCTGCGTGCTCACTGGAAACGGAGACCTGATGGCACAAGGCTTGCTTTCCCATTTTGAAATCTCCATTCATGCTGCCTTGAAGCTACCTAAATACCAGTGTTTTGGACGGGTCTCTAGTCACTGTAGGCAGGGCTCTAGGAAGGGAACGAGTTTTCTCTAAATCAACAGGGTGCTTTCGTAGCCTGGGTGGGAGCTCCACCTGAGACGCTCTAGAGCTCAAAGGAAACTTGACGTGAGTCGTTTCCTCAAGGTAAAGCCTTAAGAGCCCTGCTGAAGCCGAAGCGTGGAGCAGCTTCCTGGAGACATGAGTTGTAGTTCTGCTTTCTTTGAACGTTAGTACGCTTATGAAGACACCTAGTAACTCTCGTGGGCACCCTATTCCCTGCACGAACACCGAGGACTGGCATGCTCGACTGGGAAGCTCAGAAACATCCAGGCCCGGAAACCTTTCCCAGTCACTCTCAATATGCTAAGGGTAGGGCAACACACTGCACGCCTCCTTGGGAGAGCTAGATTTCCTCAGCACTCCAACAGCTCCAGGCAATCTGTTGTCTCACGTCTACATGTCATGCATATCTGCCTCAGTGCCCTAGGCTGAGCGGCACTGAGAAACCAATACTCTTTCACATTCCTTCTACAAAGTCATACCTTAAGACCCATACTTACAGGAGAAAGTTGCCTTGCGTTCCTGCTGTAACCAAAGCACAGTTCTTCCTCTTACACTGCAGGGTTTTAGAAGAGCCTAAGCCCCGATAGCATTACCAAAGCGTTCCTTGGGAGAGGCAGTTCGCTACATGCAGAACTCCGTGCCAAGAAAACATTCTTCAGGGAAGGGACCATTGTGTAGTTTGAGGGAATATTTACTTGGTAGACATCACAAGGGGGTAGGCTGCGTGCTCACTGGAAACGGAGACCTGATGGCACAAGGCTTGCTTTCCCATTTTGAAAGCTCCATTCATGCTGCCTTGAAGCTACCTAATACCAGTGTTTTGGACGGGTCTCTAGTCACTGTAGGCAGGGCTCTGGGAAGGGAACGAGTTTTCTCTAAATCAACAGGGTGCTCTCGTAGCCTGGGTGGGAGCTCCACCTGAGACGCTCTAGAGCACAAAGGAAACTTGACGTGAGTCGTTTCCTCAAGGTAAAGCCTTGAAGAGCCCTGCTGAAGCCGAAGCGTGGAGCAGTTTCCTGGAGACATGAGTTGCAGTTCTGCTTTCTTTGAACGTTAGTACGCTTATGAAGACACCTAGTAACTCCCGTGGGCACCCTTTTCCCTGCAAGAACACCGAGGACCGGCATGCTCGACTGGGAAGCTCAGAAACATCCAGGCCCGGAAACCTTTCCCAGTCACTCTCAATATGCTAAGGGTAGGGCAACACACTGCATGCCTCCTTGGGAGAGCTAGATTTCCTCAGCACTCCAGCAGCTCCAGGCAATCTGTTGTCTCACGTCTACATGTCATGCATATCTGCCTCAATGCCCTAGGCTGAGCGGCACTGAGAAACCAATACTGTTTCACATTCCTTCTACAAAGTCATACCTTAAGACCCCATACTTACAGGAGAAAGTTGCCTTGCGTTCCTGCTATAACCAAAGCACAATTCTTCCTCTTACACTGCAGGGTTTTAGAAGAGGCTAAGCCCCTATAGCGTACCTAGAGCATTCCTTGGGAGAGGCAGTTCGCTACATGCATAACTCCGTGCCAAGAACACGTTATTCAGGGAAGGGACCAGTGTGTCGCTAGAGTGTATATTAACTTGGTAGAAATCACAAGGAGGTAGGCTGCGTGTTCACTGGAAACGGGGACCTGATGGCACAAGGCTTGCTTTCCCATTTTGAAAGCTCCATTCATGCCGCCTTGAACCTACCTAAATACCAGTGTTTTGGACGAGTTTCTAGTCACTGTAGGCAGGGCTCTGGGAAGGGAACGAGTTTTCTGTAAATCAACAGGGTGCTTTCATAGCCTGGGTGGGAGCTCCTCCTGAGACGCTCTAGAGCTACAAGGAAACTTGACGTGAGTCCTTTCCTCAAGGTAAAGCCTTGAAGAGCCCTGCTGAAGCGGCACGTGGAGAAGTTTCCTTGAGACATGAGTTGCAGTTCTCCTTTCTTTTAACGTTACTACGCTTTTCAAGACACCTAGGATCTCGCCTGGGCACCCTATTCCGTGCAAGAACCCCGAGTACCGGCAGGCTCCACTGGGTTGCTAAGAAACATCCAGGCCCGGATACCTTTCCCAGTCACTCTGTGTATGCTAAGTGTAGGGCAACACACTGCACTCTTCCTTGGGAGAGCTACATTTCCTCAGCACTCCAACAGCTCCAGGTAATCTGTTCTCTCACGTCCTACATGTCATGCAAATTGCCTCAATGCCCTAGGCTGAGCGGCACTGAGAAATCTAAACTGCTTTGCATTCCTTCTACAAAGTCATACCTTAAGACCCCATACTTACAGGAGAAACTCGGCTTGCGTTCCTCCTGTAACCAAAGCACAGTTCTTCCTCTTACACTGCAGGGTTTTAGAAGAGCCTAAGCCCCGATAGCGTTACCAAAGCGTTCCTTGGGAGAGGCAGTTCGCTACATGCAGAACTCCGTGCCAAGAAAACATTCTTCAGGGAAGGGACCATTGTGTAGTTTGAGGGAATATTTACTTGGTAGACATCACAAGGGGGTAGGCTGCGTGTTCCCTGGAAACGGAGACCTGATGGCACAAGGCTTGCTTTCCCATTTTGAAAGCTCCATTCATGCTGCCTTGAAGCTACCTAAATACCAGTGTTTTGGACGGGTCTCTAGTCACTGTAGGCAGGGCTCTGGGAAGGGAACGAGTTTTCTCTAAATCTACAGGGTTCTTTCGTAGCCTGGGTGGGAGCTCCAACTGAGACGCTCTAGAGCTCAAAGGAAACTTGACGTGAGTCGTTTCCTCAAGGTAAAGCCTTGAAGAGCCCTGCTGAAGCCGAAGCGTGGAGCAGTTTCCTGGAGACATGAGTTGCAGTTCTGCTTTCTTTGAACGTTAGTACGCTTATGAAGACACCTAGTAACTCTCGTGGGCACCCTATTCCCTGCAAGAACACCGAGGACCGGCATGCTCGACTGGGAAGCTCAGAAACATCCAGGCCCGGAAACCTTTCCCAGTCACTCTCAATATGCTAAGGGTAAGGCAACACACTGCACGCCTCCTTGGGAGAGCTAGATTTCCTCAGCACTCCAACAGCTCCAGGCAATCTGTTGTCTCACGTCTACATGTCATGCATATCTGCCTCAATGCCCTAGGCTGAGCCGCACTGAGAAACCAATACTCTTTCACATTCCTTCTACAAAGTCATACCTTAAGACCCCATACTTACAGGAGAAAGTTGCCTTGCGTTCCTGCTGTAACCAAAGCACAGTTCTTCCTCTTACACTGCAGGGTTTTAGAAGAGGCTAAGCCCCTATAGCGTACCTAGAGCATTCCTTGGGAGAGGCAGTTCGCTACATGCAGAACTCCGTGCCAAGAACACGTTATTCAGGGAAGGGACCAGTGTGTCGCTAGAGTTTATATTAACTTGGTAGAAATCACAAGGAGGTAGGCTGCGTGTTCACTGGAAACGGGGACCTGATGGCACAAGGCTTGCTTTCCCATTTTGAAAGCTCCATTCATGCCGCCTTGAACCTACCTAAATACCAGTGTTTTGGACGAGTTTCTAGTCACTGTAGGCAGGGCACTGGGAAGGGAACGAGTTTTCTGTAAATCAACAGGGTGCTTTCATAGCCTGGGTGGGAGCTCCTCCTGAGACGCTCTAGTGCTACAAGGAAACTTGACGTGAGTCCTTTCCTCAAGGTAAAGCCTTGAAGAGCCCTGCTGAAGCGGCACGTGGAGAAGTTTCCTTGAGACAGGAGTTGCAGTTCTCCTTTCTTTTAACGTTACTACGCTTTTCAAGACACCTAGGATCTCGCCTGGGCACCCTATTCCGTGCAAGAACACCGAGTACCGGCAGGCTCCACTGGGTTGCTAAGAAACATCCAGGCCCGGATACCTTTCCCAGTCACTCTGTGTATGCTAAGTGTAGGGCAACACACTGCACTCTTCCTTGGGAGAGCTACATTTCCTCAGCACTCCAACAGCTCCAGGTAATCTGTTCTCTCACGTCCTACATGTCATGCAAATTGCCTCAATGCCCTAGGCTGAGCGGCACTGAGAAATCAAAACTGCTTTGCATTCCTTCTACAAAGTCATACCTTAAGACCCCATACTTACAGGAGAAACTCGGCTTGCGTTCCTCCTGTAACCAAAGCACAGTTCTTCCTCTTACACTGCAGGGTTTTAGAAGAGCCTAAGCCCCGATAGCGTTACCAAAGCGTTCCTTGGGAGAGGCAGTTCGCTACATGCAGAACTCCGTGCCAAGAAAACATTCTTCAGGGAAGGGACCATTGTGTAGTTTGAGGGAATATTTACTTGGTAGACATCACAAGGGGGTAGGCTGCGTGTTCCCTGGAAACGGAGACCTGATGGCACAAGGCTTGCTTTCCCATTTTGAAAGCTCCATTCATGCTGCCTTGAAGCTACCTAAATACCAGTGTTTTGGACGGGTCTCTAGTCACTGTAGGCAGGGCTGTGGGAAGGGAACGATTTTTCTCTAAATCAACAGGGTGCTTTCGTAGCCTGGGTGGGAGCTCCAACTGAGACGCTCTAGAGCTCAAAGGAAACTTGACGTGAATCGTTTCCTCAAGGTAGCCTTGAAGGGCCCTGCTGAAGCCGAAGCGTGGAGCAGTTTCCTGGAGACATGAGTTGCAGTTCTGCTTTCTTTGAACGTTAGTACGCTTATGAAGACACCTAGTAACTCTCGTGGGCACCCTATTCCCTGCAAGAACACCGAGGACCGGCATGCTCGACTGGGAAGCTCAGAAACATCCAGGCCCGGAAACCTTTCCCAGTCACTCTCAATATGCTAAGGGTAGGGCAACACACTGCACGCCTCCTTGGGAGAGCTGGATTTCCTCAGCACTCCAACAGCTCCAGCAATCTGTTGTCTCACGTCTACATGTCATGCATATCTGCCTCAATGCCCTAGGCTGAGCGGCACTGAGTAACCAATACTGTTTCACATTCCTTCTACAATGTCATACCTTAAGACCCCATACTTACAGGAGAAAGTTGGCTTGCATTCCTCCTGTAACCAAAGCACAGTTCTTCCTCTTACACTGCAGGGTTTTAGAAGAGCCTAAGCACCGAAAGCGTTACCAAAGCGTTCCTTGGGAGAGGCAGTTCGCTACATGCAGGACTCCGTGCCAAGAACACGTTATTCAGGGAAGGGACCAGTGTGTCGCTAGAATGTATATTAACTTGGTAGAAATCACAGGGAGGTAGGCTGCGTGTTCACTGGAAACGGGGACCTGATGGCACAAGGCTTGCTTTCCCATTTTGAAAGCTCCATTCATGCCGCCTTGAACCTACCTAAATACCAGTGTTTTGGACGAGTTTCTAGTCACTGTAGGCAGGGCTCTGGGAAGGGAACGAGTTTTCTCGAAATCAACAGGGTGCTTTCGTAGCCTGGGTGGGAGCTCCTCCTGAGACGCTCTAGAGCTACAAGGTAACTTGACGTGAGTCCTTTCCTCAAGGTAAAGCCTTGAAGAGCCCTGCTGAAGCGGCACGTGGAGAAGTTTCCTTGAGACATGAGTTGCAGTTCTCCTTTCTTTTAACGTTACTACGCTTTTCAAGACACCTAGGATCTCGCCTGGGCACCCCTATTCCGTGCAAGAACACCGAGTACCGGCAGGCTCCACTGGGTTGCTAAGAAACATCCAGGCCCGGATACCTTTCCCAGTCACTCTGTGTATGCTAAGTGTAGGGCAACACACTGCACTCTTCCTTGGGAGAGCTACATTTCCTCAGCACTCCAACAGCTCCAAGTAATCTGTTCTCTCATGTCCTACATGTCATGCAAATTGCCTCAATGCCCTAGGATGAGCGGCACTGAGAAATCAAAACTGCTTCGCATTCCTTCTACAAAGTCATACCTTAAGACCCCATTACTTACAGGAGAAACTCGGCTTGCGTTCCTCCTGTAACCAAAGCACAGTTCTTCCTCTTACACTGCAGGGTTTTAGAAGAGCCTAAGCCCCGATAGCGTTACCAAAGCGTTCCTTGGGAGAGGCAGTTCGCTACATGCAGAACTCCGTGCCAAGGAAAACATTCTTCAGGGAAGGGACCATTGTGTAGTTTGAGGGAATATTTACTTGGTAGACATCACAAGGGGGTAGGCTGCGTGCTCACTGGAAACGGAGACCTGATGGCACAAGGCTTGCTTTCCCATTTTGAAATCTCCATTCATGCTGCCTTGAAGCTACCTAAATACCAGTGTTTTGGACGGGTCTCTAGTCACTGTAGGCAGGGCTCTAGGAAGGGAACGAGTTTTCTCTAAATCAACAGGGTGCTTTCGTAGCCTGGGTGGGAGCTCCACCTGAGACGCTCTAGAGCTCAAAGGAAACTTGACGTGAGTCGTTTCCTCAAGGTAAAGCCTTAAGAGCCCTGCTGAAGCCGAAGCGTGGAGCAGCTTCCTGGAGACATGAGTTGTAGTTCTGCTTTCTTTGAACGTTAGTACGCTTATGAAGACACCTAGTAACTCTCGTGGGCACCCTATTCCCTGCACGAACACCGAGGACTGGCATGCTCGACTGGGAAGCTCAGAAACATCCAGGCCGGAAACCTTTCCCAGTCACTCTCAATATGCTAAGTGTAAGGCAACACACTGCACGCCTCCTTGGGAGAGCTAGATTTCCTCAGCACTCCAACAGCTCCAGGCAATCTGTTGTCTCACGTCTACATGTCATGCATATCTGCCTCAGTGCCCTAGGCTGAGCGGCACTGAGAAACCAATACTCTTTCACATTCCTTCTACAAAGTCATACCTTAAGACCCATACTTACAGGAGAAAGTTGCCTTGCGTTCCTGCTGTAACCAAAGCACAGTTCTTCCTCTTACACTGCAGGGTTTTAGAAGAGCCTAAGCCCCGATAGCATTACCAAAGCGTTCCTTGGGAGAGGCAGTTCGCTACATGCAGAACTCCGTGCCAAGAAAACATTCTTCAGGGAAGGGACCATTGTGTAGTTTGAGGGAATATTTACTTGGTAGACATCACAAGGGGGTAGGCTGCGTGCTCACTGGAAACGGAGACCTGATGGCACAAGGCTTGCTTTCCCATTTTGAAAGCTCCATTCATGCTGCCTTGAAGCTACCTAATACCAGTGTTTTGGACGGGTCTCTAGTCACTGTAGGCAGGGCTCTGGGAAGGGAACGAGTTTTCTCTAAATCAACAGGGTGCTCTCGTAGCCTGGGTGGGAGCTCCACCTGAGACGCTCTAGAGCACAAAGGAAACTTGACGTGAGTCGTTTCCTCAAGGTAAAGCCTTGAAGAGCCCTGCTGAAGCCGAAGCGTGGAGCAGTTTCCTGGAGACATGAGTTGCAGTTCTGCTTTCTTTGAACGTTAGTACGCTTATGAAGACACCTAGTAACTCCCGTGGGCACCCTTTTCCCTGCAAGAACACCGAGGACCGGCATGCTCGACTGGGAAGCTCAGAAACATCCAGGCCCGGAAACCTTTCCCAGTCACTCTCAATATGCTAAGGGTAGGGCAACACACTGCATGCCTCCTTGGGAGAGCTAGATTTCCTCAGCACTCCAGCAGCTCCAGGCAATCTGTTGTCTCACGTCTACATGTCATGCATATCTGCCTCAATGCCCTAGGCTGAGCGGCACTGAGAAACCAATACTGTTTCACATTCCTCTTCTACAAAGTCATACCTTAAGACCCCATACTTACAGGAGAAAGTTGCCTTGCGTTCCTGCTATAACCAAAGCACAATTCTTCCTCTTACACTGCAGGGTTTTAGAAGAGGCTAAGCCCCTATAGCGTACCTAGAGCATTCCTTGGGAGAGGCAGTTCGCTACATGCATAACTCCGTGCCAAGAACACGTTATTCAGGGAAGGGACCAGTGTGTCGCTAGAGTGTATATTAACTTGGTAGAAATCACAAGGAGGTAGGCTGCGTGTTCACTGGAAACGGGGACCTGATGGCACAAGGCTTGCTTTCCCATTTTGAAAGCTCCATTCATGCCGCCTTGAACCTACCTAAATACCAGTGTTTTGGACGAGTTTCTAGTCACTGTAGGCAGGGCTCTGGGAAGGGAACGAGTTTTCTGTAAATCAACAGGGTGCTTTCATAGCCTGGGTGGGAGCTCCTCCTGAGACGCTCTAGAGCTACAAGGAAACTTGACGTGAGTCCTTTCCTCAAGGTAAAGCCTTGAAGAGCCCTGCTGAAGCGGCACGTGGAGAGTTTCCTTGAGACATGAGTTGCAGTTCTCCTTTCTTTTAACGTTACTACGCTTTTCAAGACACCTAGGATCTCGCCTGGGCACCCTATTCCGTGCAAGAACCCCGAGTACGGCAGGCTCCACTGGGTTGCTAAGAAACATCCAGGCCCGGATACCTTTCCCAGTCACTCTGTGTATGCTAAGTGTAGGGCAACACACTGCACTCTTCCTTGGGAGAGCTACATTTCCTCAGCACTCCAACAGCTCCAGGTAATCTGTTCTCTCACGTCCTACATGTCATGCAAATTGCCTCAATGCCCTAGGCTGAGCGGCACTGAGAAATCTAAACTGCTTTGCATTCCTTCTACAAAGTCATACCTTAAGACCCCATACTTACAGGAGAAACTCGGCTTGCGTTCCTCCTGTAACCAAAGCACAGTTCTTCCTCTTACACTGCAGGGTTTTAGAAGAGCCTAAGCCCCGATAGCGTTACCAAAGCGTTCCTTGGGAGAGGCAGTTCGCTACATGCAGAACTCCGTGCCAAGAAAACATTCTTCAGGGAAGGGACCATTGTGTAGTTTGAGGGAATATTTACTTGGTAGACATCACAAGGGGGTAGGCTGCGTGTTCCCTGGAAACGGAGACCTGATGGCACAAGGCTTGCTTTCCCATTTTGAAAGCTCCATTCATGCTGCCTTGAAGCTACCTAAATACCAGTGTTTTGGACGGGTCTCTAGTCACTGTAGGCAGGGCTCTGGGAAGGGAACGAGTTTTCTCTAAATCTACAGGGTTCTTTCGTAGCCTGGGTGGGAGCTCCAACTGAGACGCTCTAGAGCTCAAAGGAAACTTGACGTGAGTCGTTTCCTCAAGGTAAAGCCTTGAAGGGCCCTGCTGAAGCCGAAGCGTGGAGCAGTTTCCTGGAGACATGAGTTGCAGTTCTGCTTTCTTTGAACGTTAGTACGCTTATGAAGACACCTAGTAACTCTCGTGGGCACCCTATTCCCTGCAAGAACACCGAGGACCGGCATGCTCGACTGGGAAGCTCAGAAACATCCAGGCCCGGAACCTTTCCCAGTCACTCTCAATATGCTAAGGGTAAGGCAACACACTGCACGCCTCCTTGGGAGAGCTAGATTTCCTCAGCACTCCAACAGCTCCAGGCAATCTGTTGTCTCACGTCTACATGTCATGCATATCTGCCTCAATGCCCTAGGCTGAGCCGCACTGAGAAACCAATACTCTTTCACATTCCTTCTACAAAGTCATACCTTAAGACCCCATACTTACAGGAGAAAGTTGCCTTGCGTTCCTGCTGTAACCAAAGCACAGTTCTTCCTCTTACACTGCAGGGTTTTAGAAGAGGCTAAGCCCCTATAGCGTACCTAGAGCATTCCTTGGGAGAGGCAGTTCGCTACATGCAGAACTCCGTGCCAAGAACACGTTATTCAGGGAAGGGACCAGTGTGTCGCTAGAGTTTATATTAACTTGGTAGAAATCACAAGGAGGTAGGCTGCGTGTTCACTGGAAACGGGGACCTGATGGCACAAGGCTTGCTTTCCCATTTTGAAAGCTCCATTCATGCCGCCTTGAACCTACCTAAATACCAGTGTTTTGGACGAGTTTCTAGTCACTGTAGGCAGGGCACTGGGAAGGGAACGAGTTTTCTGTAAATCAACAGGGTGCTTTCATAGCCTGGGTGGGAGCTCCTCCTGAGACGCTCTAGTGCTACAAGGAAACTTGACGTGAGTCCTTTCCTCAAGGTAAAGCCTTGAAGAGCCCTGCTGAAGCGGCACGTGGAGAAGTTTCCTTGAGACAGGAGTTGCAGTTCTCCTTTCTTTTAACGTTACTACGCTTTTCAAGACACCTAGGATCTCGCCTGGGCACCCTATTCCGTGCAAGAACACCGAGTACCGGCAGGCTCCACTGGGTTGCTAAGAAACATCCAGGCCCGGATACCTTTCCCAGTCACTCTGTGTATGCTAAGTGTAGGGCAACACACTGCACTCTTCCTTGGGAGAGCTACATTTCCTCAGCACTCCAACAGCTCCAGGTAATCTGTTCTCTCACGTCCTACATGTCATGCAAATTGCCTCAATGCCCTAGGCTGAGCGGCACTGAGAAATCAAAACTGCTTTGCATTCCTTCTACAAAGTCATACCTTAAGACCCCATACTTACAGGAGAAACTCGGCTTGCGTTCCTCCTGTAACCAAAGCACAGTTCTTCCTCTTACACTGCAGGGTTTTAGAAGAGCCTAAGCCCCGATAGCGTTACCAAAGCGTTCCTTGGGAGAGGCAGTTCGCTACATGCAGAACTCCGTGCCAAGAAAACATTCTTCAGGGAAGGGACCATTGTGTAGTTTGAGGGAATATTTACTTGGTAGACATCACAAGGGGGTAGGCTGCGTGTTCCCTGGAAACGGAGACCTGATGGCACAAGGCTTGCTTTCCCATTTTGAAAGCTCCATTCATGCTGCCTTGAAGCTACCTAAATACCAGTGTTTTGGACGGGTCTCTAGTCACTGTAGGCAGGGCTGTGGGAAGGGAACGAGTTTTCTCTAAATCAACAGGGTGCTTTCGTAGCCTGGGTGGGAGCTCCAACTGAGACGCTCTAGAGCTCAAAGGAAACTTGACGTGAATCGTTTCCTCAAGGTAAAGCCTTGAAGGGCCCTGCTGAAGCCGAAGCGTGGAGCAGTTTCCTGGAGACATGAGTTGCAGTTCTGCTTTCTTTGAACGTTAGTACGCTTATGAAGACACCTAGTAACTCTCGTGGGCACCCTATTCCCTGCAAGAACACCGAGGACCGGCATGCTCGACTGGGAAGCTCAGAAACATCCAGGCCCGGAAACCTTTCCCAGTCACTCTCAATATGCTAAGGGTAGGGCAACACACTGCACGCCTCCTTGGGAGAGCTGGATTTCCTCAGCACTCCAACAGCTCCAGGCAATCTGTTGTCTCACGTCTACATGTCATGCATATCTGCCTCAATGCCCTAGGCTGAGCGGCACTGAGTAACCAATACTGTTTCACATTCCTTCTACAATGTCATACCTTAAGACCCCATACTTACAGGAGAAAGTTGGCTTGCATTCCTCCTGTAACCAAAGCACAGTTCTTCCTCTTACACTGCAGGGTTTTAGAAGAGCCTAAGCACCGAAAGCGTTACCAAAGCGTTCCTTGGGAGAGGCAGTTCGCTACATGCAGGACTCCGTGCCAAGAACACGTTATTCAGGGAAGGGACCAGTGTGTCGCTAGAATGTATATTAACTTGGTAGAAATCACAGGGAGGTAGGCTGCGTGTTCACTGGAAACGGGGACCTGATGGCACAAGGCTTGCTTTCCCATTTTGAAAGCTCCATTCATGCCGCCTTGAACCTACCTAAATACCAGTGTTTTGGACGAGTTTCTAGTCACTGTAGGCAGGGCTCTGGGAAGGGAACGAGTTTTCTCGAAATCAACAGGGTGCTTTCGTAGCCTGGGTGGGAGCTCCTCCTGAGACGCTCTAGAGCTACAAGGTAACTTGACGTGAGTCCTTTCCTCAAGGTAAAGCCTTGAAGAGCCCTGCTGAAGCGGCACGTGGAGAAGTTTCCTTGAGACATGAGTTGCAGTTCTCCTTTCTTTTAACGTTACTACGCTTTTCAAGACACCTAGGATCTCGCCTGGGCACCCTATTCCGTGCAAGAACACCGAGTACCGGCAGGCTCCACTGGGTTGCTAAGAAACATCCAGGCCCGGATACCTTTCCCAGTCACTCTGTGTATGCTAAGTGTAGGGCAACACACTGCACTCTTCCTTGGGAGAGCTACATTTCCTCAGCACTCCAACAGCTCCAAGTAATCTGTTCTCTCATGTCCTACATGTCATGCAAATTGCCTCAATGCCCTAGGATGAGCGGCACTGAGAAATCAAAACTGCTTCGCATTCCTTCTACAAAGTCATACCTTAAGACCCCATACTTACAGGAGAAACTCGGCTTGCGTTCCTCCTGTAACCAAAGCACAGTTCTTCCTCTTACACTGCAGGGTTTTAGAAGAGCCTAAGCCCCGATAGCGTTACCAAAGCGTTCCTTGGGAGAGGCAGTTCGCTACATGCAGAACTCCGTGCCAAGAAAACATTCTTCAGGGAAGGGACCATTGTGTAGTTTGAGGGAATATTTACTTGGTAGACATCACAAGGGGGTAGGCTGCGTGCTCACTGGAAACGGAGACCTGATGGCACAAGGCTTGCTTTCCCATTTTGAAATCTCCATTCATGCTGCCTTGAAGCTACCTAAATACCAGTGTTTTGGACGGGTCTCTAGTCACTGTAGGCAGGGCTCTAGGAAGGGAACGAGTTTTCTCTAAATCAACAGGGTGCTTTCGTAGCCTGGGTGGGAGCTCCACCTGAGACGCTCTAGAGCTCAAAGGAAACTTGACGTGAGTCGTTTCCTCAAGGTAAAGCCTTAAGAGCCCTGCTGAAGCCGAAGCGTGGAGCAGCTTCCTGGAGACATGAGTTGTAGTTCTGCTTTCTTTGAACGTTAGTACGCTTATGAAGACACCTAGTAACTCTCGTGGGCACCCTATTCCCTGCACGAACACCGAGGACTGGCATGCTCGACTGGGAAGCTCAGAAACATCCAGGCCCGGAAACCTTTCCCAGTCACTCTCAATATGCTAAGTGTAAGGCAACACACTGCACGCCTCCTTGGGAGAGCTAGATTTCCTCAGCACTCCAACAGCTCCAGGCAATCTGTTGTCTCACGTCTACATGTCATGCATATCTGCCTCAGTGCCCTAGGCTGAGCGGCACTGAGAAACCAATACTCTTTCACATTCCTTCTACAAAGTCATACCTTAAGACCCATACTTACAGGAGAAAGTTGCCTTGCGTTCCTGCTGTAACCAAAGCACAGTTCTTCCTCTTACACTGCAGGGTTTTAGAAGAGCCTAAGCCCCGATAGCATTACCAAAGCGTTCCTTGGGAGAGGCAGTTCGCTACATGCAGAACTCCGTGCCAAGAAAACATTCTTCAGGGAAGGGACCATTGTGTAGTTTGAGGGAATATTTACTTGGTAGACATCACAAGGGGGTAGGCTGCGTGCTCACTGGAAACGGAGACCTGATGGCACAAGGCTTGCTTTCCCATTTTGAAAGCTCCATTCATGCTGCCTTGAAGCTACCTAATACCAGTGTTTTGGACGGGTCTCTAGTCACTGTAGGCAGGGCTCTGGGAAGGGAACGAGTTTTCTCTAAATCAACAGGGTGCTCTCGTAGCCTGGGTGGGAGCTCCACCTGAGACGCTCTAGAGCACAAAGGAAACTTGACGTGAGTCGTTTCCTCAAGGTAAAGCCTTGAAGAGCCCTGCTGAAGCCGAAGCGTGGAGCAGTTTCCTGGAGACATGAGTTGCAGTTCTGCTTTCTTTGAACGTTAGTACGCTTATGAAGACACCTAGTAACTCCCGTGGGCACCCTTTTCCCTGCAAGAACACCGAGGACCGGCATGCTCGACTGGGAAGCTCAGAAACATCCAGGCCCGGAAACCTTTCCCAGTCACTCTCAATATGCTAAGGGTAGGGCAACACACTGCATGCCTCCTTGGGAGAGCTAGATTTCCTCAGCACTCCAGCAGCTCCAGGCAATCTGTTGTCTCACGTCTACATGTCATGCATATCTGCCTCAATGCCCTAGGCTGAGCGGCACTGAGAAACCAATACTGTTTCACATTCCTTCTACAAAGTCATACCTTAAGACCCCATACTTACAGGAGAAAGTTGCCTTGCGTTCCTGCTATAACCAAAGCACAATTCTTCCTCTTACACTGCAGGGTTTTAGAAGAGGCTAAGCCCCTATAGCGTACCTAGAGCATTCCTTGGGAGAGGCAGTTCGCTACATGCATAACTCCGTGCCAAGAACACGTTATTCAGGGAAGGGACCAGTGTGTCGCTAGAGTGTATATTAACTTGGTAGAAATCACAAGGAGGTAGGCTGCGTGTTCACTGGAAACGGGGACCTGATGGCACAAGGCTTGCTTTCCCATTTTGAAAGCTCCATTCATGCCGCCTTGAACCTACCTAAATACCAGTGTTTTGGACGAGTTTCTAGTCACTGTAGGCAGGGCTCTGGGAAGGGAACGAGTTTTCTGTAAATCAACAGGGTGCTTTCATAGCCTGGGTGGGAGCTCCTCCTGAGACGCTCTAGAGCTACAAGGAAACTTGACGTGAGTCCTTTCCTCAAGGTAAAGCCTTGAAGAGCCCTGCTGAAGCGGCACGTGGAGAAGTTTCCTTGAGACATGAGTTGCAGTTCTCCTTTCTTTTAACGTTACTACGCTTTTCAAGACACCTAGGATCTCGCCTGGGCACCCTATTCCGTGCAAGAACCCCGAGTACCGGCAGGCTCCACTGGGTTGCTAAGAAACATCCAGGCCCGGATACCTTTCCCAGTCACTCTGTGTATGCTAAGTGTAGGGCAACACACTGCACTCTTCCTTGGGAGAGCTACATTTCCTCAGCACTCCAACAGCTCCAGGTAATCTGTTCTCTCACGTCCTACATGTCATGCAAATTGCCTCAATGCCCTAGGCTGAGCGGCACTGAGAAATCTAAACTGCTTTGCATTCCTTCTACAAAGTCATACCTTAAGACCCCATACTTACAGGAGAAACTCGGCTTGCGTTCCTCCTGTAACCAAAGCACAGTTCTTCCTCTTACACTGCAGGGTTTTAGAAGAGCCTAAGCCCCGATAGCGTTACCAAAGCGTTCCTTGGGAGAGGCAGTTCGCTACATGCAGAACTCCGTGCCAAGAAAACATTCTTCAGGGAAGGGACCATTGTGTAGTTTGAGGGAATATTTACTTGGTAGACATCACAAGGGGGTAGGCTGCGTGTTCCCTGGAAACGGAGACCTGATGGCACAAGGCTTGCTTTCCCATTTTGAAAGCTCCATTCATGCTGCCTTGAAGCTACCTAAATACCAGTGTTTTGGACGGGTCTCTAGTCACTGTAGGCAGGGCTCTGGGAAGGGAACGAGTTTTCTCTAAATCTACAGGGTTCTTTCGTAGCCTGGGTGGGAGCTCCAACTGAGACGCTCTAGAGCTCAAAGGAAACTTGACGTGAGTCGTTTCCTCAAGGTAAAGCCTTGAAGGGCCCTGCTGAAGCCGAAGCGTGGAGCAGTTTCCTGGAGACATGAGTTGCAGTTCTGCTTTCTTTGAACGTTAGTACGCTTATGAAGACACCTAGTAACTCTCGTGGGCACCCTATTCCCTGCAAGAACACCGAGGACCGGCATGCTCGACTGGGAAGCTCAGAAACATCCAGGCCCGGAAACCTTTCCCAGTCACTCTCAATATGCTAAGGGTAAGGCAACACACTGCACGCCTCCTTGGGAGAGCTAGATTTCCTCAGCACTCCAACAGCTCCAGGCAATCTGTTGTCTCACGTCTACATGTCATGCATATCTGCCTCAATGCCCTAGGCTGAGCCGCACTGAGAAACCAATACTCTTTCACATTCCTTCTACAAAGTCATACCTTAAGACCCCATACTTACAGGAGAAAGTTGCCTTGCGTTCCTGCTGTAACCAAAGCACAGTTCTTCCTCTTACACTGCAGGGTTTTAGAAGAGGCTAAGCCCCTATAGCGTACCTAGAGCATTCCTTGGGAGAGGCAGTTCGCTACATGCAGAACTCCGTGCCAAGAACACGTTATTCAGGGAAGGGACCAGTGTGTCGCTAGAGTTTATATTAACTTGGTAGAAATCACAAGGAGGTAGGCTGCGTGTTCACTGGAAACGGGGACCTGATGGCACAAGGCTTGCTTTCCCATTTTGAAAGCTCCATTCATGCCGCCTTGAACCTACCTAAATACCAGTGTTTTGGACGAGTTTCTAGTCACTGTAGGCAGGGCACTGGGAAGGGAACGAGTTTTCTGTAAATCAACAGGGTGCTTTCATAGCCTGGGTGGGAGCTCCTCCTGAGACGCTCTAGTGCTACAAGGAAACTTGACGTGAGTCCTTTCCTCAAGGTAAAGCCTTGAAGAGCCCTGCTGAAGCGGCACGTGGAGAAGTTTCCTTGAGACAGGAGTTGCAGTTCTCCTTTCTTTTAACGTTACTACGCTTTTCAAGACACCTAGGATCTCGCCTGGGCACCCTATTCCGTGCAAGAACACCGAGTACCGGCAGGCTCCACTGGGTTGCTAAGAAACATCCAGGCCCGGATACCTTTCCCAGTCACTCTGTGTATGCTAAGTGTAGGGCAACACACTGCACTCTTCCTTGGGAGAGCTACATTTCCTCAGCACTCCAACAGCTCCAGGTAATCTGTTCTCTCACGTCCTACATGTCATGCAAATTGCCTCAATGCCCTAGGCTGAGCGGCACTGAGAAATCAAAACTGCTTCGCATTCCTTCTACAAAGTCATACCTTAAGACCCCATACTTACAGGAGAAACTCGGCTTGCGTTCCTCCTGTAACCAAAGCACAGTTCTTCCTCTTACACTGCAGGGTTTTAGAAGAGCCTAAGCCCCGATAGCGTTACCAAAGCGTTCCTTGGGAGAGGCAGTTCGCTACATGCAGAACTCCGTGCCAAGAAAACATTCTTCAGGGAAGGGACCATTGTGTAGTTTGAGGGAATATTTACTTGGTAGACATCACAAGGGGGTAGGCTGCGTGTTCCCTGGAAACGGAGACCTGATGGCACAAGGCTTGCTTTCCCATTTTGAAAGCTCCATTCATGCTGCCTTGAAGCTACCTAAATACCAGTGTTTTGGACGGGTCTCTAGTCACTGTAGGCAGGGCTGTGGGAAGGGAACGAGTTTTCTCTAAATCAACAGGGTGCTTTCGTAGCCTGGGTGGGAGCTCCAACTGAGACGCTCTAGAGCTCAAAGGAAACTTGACGTGAATCGTTTCCTCAAGGTAAAGCCTTGAAGGGCCCTGCTGAAGCCGAAGCGTGGAGCAGTTTCCTGGAGACATGAGTTGCAGTTCTGCTTTCTTTGAACGTTAGTACGCTTATGAAGACACCTAGTAACTCTCGTGGGCACCCTATTCCCTGCAAGAACACCGAGGACCGGCATGCTCGACTGGGAAGCTCAGAAACATCCAGGCCCGGAAACCTTTCCCAGTCACTCTCAATATGCTAAGGGTAGGGCAACACACTGCACGCCTCCTTGGGAGAGCTGGATTTCCTCAGCACTCCAACAGCTCCAGGCAATCTGTTGTCTCACGTCTACATGTCATGCATATCTGCCTCAATGCCCTAGGCTGAGCGGCACTGAGTAACCAATACTGTTTCACATTCCTTCTACAATGTCATACCTTAAGACCCCATACTTACAGGAGAAAGTTGGCTTGCATTCCTCCTGTAACCAAAGCACAGTTCTTCCTCTTACACTGCAGGGTTTTAGAAGAGCCTAAGCACCGAAAGCGTTACCAAAGCGTTCCTTGGGAGAGGCAGTTCGCTACATGCAGGACTCCGTGCCAAGAACACGTTATTCAGGGAAGGGACCAGTGTGTCGCTAGAATGTATATTAACTTGGTAGAAATCACAGGGAGGTAGGCTGCGTGTTCACTGGAAACGGGGACCTGATGGCACAAGGCTTGCTTTCCCATTTTGAAAGCTCCATTCATGCCGCCTTGAACCTACCTAAATACCAGTGTTTTGGACGAGTTTCTAGTCACTGTAGGCAGGGCTCTGGGAAGGGAACGAGTTTTCTCGAAATCAACAGGGTGCTTTCATAGCCTGGGTGGGAGCTCCTCCTGAGACGCACTAGAGCTACAAGGAAACTTGACGTGAGTCCTTTCCTCAAGGTAAAGCCTTGAAGAGCCCTGCTGAAGCGGCACGTGGAGAAGTTTCCTTGAGACAGGAGTTGCAGTTCTCCTTTCTTTTAACGTTACTACGCTTTTCAAGACACCTAGGATCTCGCCTGGGCACCCTATTCCGTGCAAGAACACCGAGTACCGGCAGGCTCCACTGGGTTGCTAAGAAACATCCAGGCCCGGATACCTTTCCCAGTCACTCTGTGTATGCTAAGTGTAGGGCAACACACTGCACTCTTCCTTGGGAGAGCTACATTTCCTCAGCACTCCAACAGCTCCAAGTAATCTGTTCTCTCATGTCCTACATGTCATGCAAATTCCCTCAATGCCCTAGGCTGAGCGGCACTGAGAAATCAAACTGCTTCGCATTCCTTCTACAAAGTCATACCTTAAGACCCCATACTTACAGGAGAAACTCGGCTTGCGTTCCTCCTGTAACCAAAGCACAGTTCTTCCTCTTACACTGCAGGGTTTTAGAAGAGCCTAAGCCCCGATAGCGTTACCAAAGCGTTCCTTGGGAGAGGCAGTTCGCTACATGCAGAACTCCGTGCCAAGAAAACATTCTTCAGGGAAGGGACCAGTGTGTAGTTTGAGGGAATATTTACTTGGTAGACATCACAAGGGGGTAGGCTGCGTGCTCACTGGAAACGGAGACCTGATGGCACAAGGCTTGCTTTCCCATTTTGAAAGCTCCATTCATGCTGCCTTGAAGCTACCTAAATACCAGTGTTTTGGACGGGTCTCTAGTCACTGTAGGCAGGGCTCTGGGAAGGGAAAGAGTTTTCTCTAAATCAACAGGGTGCTTTCGTAGCCTGGGTGGGAGCTCCACCTGAGACGCTCTAGAGCTCAAAGGAAACTTGACGTGAGTCGTTTCCTGAAGGTAAAGCCTTGAAGAGCCCTGCTGAAGCCGAAGCGTGGAGCAGTTTCCTGGAGACATGAGTTGCAGTTCTGCTTTCTTTGAACGTTAGTACGCTTATGAAGACACCTAGTAACTCCCGTGGGCACCCTTTTCCCTGCAAGAACACCGAGGACCGGCATGCTCGACTGGGAAGCTCAGAAACATCCAGGCCCGGAAACCTTTCCCAGTCACTCTCAATATGCTAAGGGTAGGGCAACACACTGCACGCCTCCTTGGGAGAGCTAGATTTCCTCAGCACTCCAACAGCTCCAGGCAATCTGTTGTCTCACATCTACATGTCATGCATATCTGCCTC
Organism: Eubalaena glacialis; assembly: GCF_028564815.1. NCBI lineage: Eukaryota > Metazoa > Chordata > Mammalia > Artiodactyla > Balaenidae > Eubalaena > Eubalaena glacialis. The sequence continues at coordinate 161,934,859 of NC_083719.1, read as the reverse complement.
AGTGCCCTAGGCTGAGCTGCACTGAGAAACCAATACTCTTTCACATTCCTTCTACAAAGTCATACCTTACGACCCCATACTTACAGGAGAAAGTTGGCTTGCGTTCCTGCTGTAACCAAAGCACAGTTCTTCCTCTTACACTGCAGGGTTTTAGAAGAGGCTAAGCCCCTATAGCGTACCTAGAGCATTCCTTGGGAGAGGCAGTTCGCTACATGCAGAACTCCGTGCCAAGAACACGTTATTCAGGGAAGGGACCAGTGTGTCACTAGAGTGTATATTAACTTGGTAGAAATCACAAGGAGGTAGGCTGCGTGTTCAGTGGAAACGGGGACCTGATGGCACAAGGCTTGCTTTCCCATTTTGAAAGCTCCATTCATGCCGCCTTGAACCTACCTAAATACCAGTGTTTTGGACGAGTTTCTAGTCACTGTAGGCAGGGCTCTGGGAAGGGAACGAGTTTTCTCTAAATCAACAGGGTGCTTTCGTAGCCTGGGTGGGAGCTCCTCCTGAGACGCTCTAGAGCTACAAGGAAACTTGACGTGAGTCCTTTCCTCAAGGTAAAGCCTTGAAGAGCCCTGCTGAAGCGGCACGTGGAGAAGTTTCCTTGAGACATGAGTTGCAGTTCTCCTTTCTTTTAACGTTACTACGCTTTTCAAGACACCTAGGATCTCGCCTGGGCACCCTATTCCGTGCAAGAACACCGAGTACCGGCAGGCTCCACTGGGTTGCTAAGAAACATCCAGGCCCGGATACCTTTCCCAGTCACTCTGTGTATGCTAAGTGTAGGGCAACACACTGCACTCTTCCTTGGGAGAGCTACATTTCCTCAGCACTCCAACAGCTCCAGGTAATCTGTTCTCTCACGTCCTACATGTCATGCAAATTGCCTCAGCGCCCTAGGCTGAGCGGCACTGAAAAATCAAAACTGCTTCTCATTCCTTCTACAAAGTCATACCTTAAGACCCCATACTTACAGGAGAAACTCGGCTTGCGTTCCTCCTGTAACCAAAGCACAGTTCTTCCTCTTACACTGCAGGGTTTTAGAAGAGGCTAAGCCCCTATAGCGTACCTAGAGCATTCCTTGGGAGAGGCAGTTCGCTACATGCAGAACTCCGTGCCAAGAACACGTTTTTCAGGGAAGGGACCATTGTGTAGTTTGAGGGAATATTTACTTGGTAGACATCACAAGGGGGTAGGCTGCGTGTTCCCTGGAAACGGAGACCTGATGGCACAAGGCTTGCTTTCCCATTTTGAAAGCTCCATTCATGCTGCCTTGAAGCTACCTAAATACCAGTGTTTTGGACGGGTCTCTAGTCACTGTAGGCAGGGCTGTGGGAAGGGAACGAGTTTTCTCTAAATCAACAGGGTGCTTTCGTAGCCTGGGTGGGAGCTCCACCTGAGACGCTCTAGAGCTCAAAGGAAACTTGACGTGAGTCGTTTCCTCAAGGTAAATCCTTGAAGAGCCCTGCTGAAGCCGAAGCGTGGAGCAGTTTCCTGGAGACATGAGTTGCAGTTCTGCTTTCTTTGAACGTTAGTACGCTTATGAAGACACCTAGTAACTCCCGTGGGGACCCTATTCTCTGCAAGAACACCGAGGACCGGCATGCTCGACTGGGAAGCTCAGAAACATCCAGGCCCGGAAACCTTTCCCAGTCACTCTCAATATGCTAAGGGTAGGGCAACACACTGCACGCCTCCTTGGGAGAGCTAGATTTCCTCAGCACTCCAACAGCTCCAGGCAATCTGTTGTCTCACGTCTACATGTCATGCATATCTGCCTCAATGCCCTGGGCTGAGCGGCACTGAGAAACCAATACTCTTTCACATTCCTTCTACAAAGTCATACCTTAAGACCCCATACTTACAGGAGAAAGTTGGCTTGCATTCCTCCTGTAACCAAAGCACAGTTCTTCCTCTTACACTGCAGGGTTTTAGAAGAGCCTAAGCACCGAAAGCGTTACCAAAGCGTTCCTTGGGAGAGGCAGTTCGCTACATGCAGAACTCCGTGCCAAGAAAACATTCTTCAGGGAAGGGACCATTGTGTAGTTTGAGGGAATATTTACTTGGTAGACATCACAAGGGGGTAGGCTGCGTGCTCACTGGAAACGGAGACCTGATGGCACAAGGCTTGCTTTCCCATTTTGAAAGCTCCATTCATGCCACCTTGAACCTACCTAAATACCAGAGTTTTGGACGAGTTTCTAGTCACTGTAGGCAGGGCTCTGGGAAGGGAACGAGTTTGCTCTAAATCAACAGGGTGCTTTCATAGCCTGGGTGGGAGCTCCTCCTGAGACGCTCTAGAGCCTCAAGGAAACTTGACGTGAGTCCTTTCCTCAAGGTAAAGCCTTGAAGAGCCCTGCTGAAGCGGAACGTGGAGAAGTTTCCTTGAGACATGAGTTGCAGTTCTCCTTTCTTTTAACATTAGTACGCTTTTCAAGACACCTAGGATCTCGCCTGGGCACCCTATTCCGTGCAAGAACACCGAGTACCGGCAGGCTCCACTGGGTTGCTAAGAAACATCCAGGCCCGGATACCTTTCCCAGTCACTCTGTGTATGCTAAGTGTAGGGCAACACACTGCACTCTTCCTTGGGAGAGCTACATTTCCTCAGCACTCCAACAGCTCCAGGTAATCTGTTCTCTCACGTCCTACATGTCATGCAAATTGCCTCAATGCCCTAGGCTGAGCGGCACTGAGAAATCAAAACTGCTTCGCATTCCTTCTACAAAGTCATACCTTAAGACCCCATACTTAGAGGAGAAACTCGGCTTGCGTTCCTCCTGTAACCAAAGCACAGTTCTTCCTCTTACACTGCAGGGTTTTAGAAGAGCCTAAGCCATGATAGTGTTACCAAAGCGTTCCTTGGGAGAGGCAGTTCGCTACATGCAGAACTCCGTGCCAAGAAAACATTCTTCAGGGAAGGGACCATTGTGTAGTTTGAGGGAATATTTACTTGGTAGACATCACAAGGGGGTAGGCTGCGTGTTCCCTGGAAACGGAGACCTGATGGCACAAGGCTTGCTTTCCCATTTTGAAAGCTCCATTCATGCTGCCTTGAAGCTACCTAAATACCAGTGTTTTGGACGGGTCTCTAGTCACTGTAGGCAGGGCTCTGGGAAGGGAACGAGTTTTCTCTAAATCAACAGGGTGTTTTCGTAGCCTGGGTGGGAGCTCCAACTGAGACGCTCTAGAGCTCAAAGGACACTTGACGTGAGTCGTTTCCTCAAGGTAAAGCCTTGAAGGGCCCTGCTGAAGCCGAAGCGTGGAGCAGTTTCCTGGAGACATGAGTTGCAGTTCTGCTTTCTTTGAACGTTAGTACGCTTATGAAGACACCTAGTAACTCTCGTGGGCACCCTATTCCCTGCAAGAACACCGAGGACCGGCATGCTCGACTGGGAAGCTCAGAAACATCCAGGCCAGGAAACCTTTCCCAGTCACTCTCAATATGCTAAGGGTAGGGCAACACACTGCACGCCTCCTTGGGAGAGCTGGATTTCCTCAGCACTCCAACAGCTCCAGGCAATCTGTTGTCTCACGTCTACATGTCATGCATATCTGCCTCAATGCCCTAGGCTGAGCCGCACTGAGAAACCAATACTCTTTCACATTCCTTCTACAAGGTCATACCTTAAGACCCCATACTTACAGGAGAAACTCGGCTTGCGTTCCTCCTGTAACCAAAGCACAGTTCTTCCTCTTACACTGCAGGGTTTTAGAAGAGCCTAAGCCCCGATAGCGTTACCAAAGCGTTCCTTGGGAGAGGCAGTTCGCTACATGCAGAACTCCGTGCCAAGAAAACATTCTTCAGGGAAGGGACCATTGTGTAGTTTGAGGGAATATTTACTTGGTAGACATCACAAGGGGGTAGGCTGCGTGCTCACTGGAAACGGAGACCTGATGGCACAAGGCTTGCTTTCCCATTTTGAAAGCTCCATTCATGCTGCCTTGAAGCTACCTAAATACCAGTGTTTTGGACGGGTCTCTAGTCACTGTAGGCAGGGCTCTGGGAAGGGAAAGAGTTTTCTCTAAATCAACAGGGTGCTTTCGTAGCCTGGGTGGGAGCTCCACCTGAGACGCTCTAGAGCTCAAAGGAAACTTGTCGTGAGTCGTTTCCTGAAGGTAAAGCCTTGAAGAGCCCTGCTGAAGCCGAAGCGTGGAGCAGTTTCCTGGAGACATGAGTTGCAGTTCTGCTTTCTTTGAACGTTAGTACGCTTATGAAGACACCTAGTAACTCCCGTGGGCACCCTGTTCCCTGCAAGAACACCGAGGACCGGCATGCTCGACTGGGAAGCTCAGAAACATCCAGGCCCGGAAACCTTTCCCAGTCACTCTCAATATGCTAAGGGTAGGGCAACACACTGCACGCCTCCTTGGGAGAGCTAGATTTCCTCAGCACTCCAACAGCTCCAGGCAATCTGTTGTCTCACATCTACATGTCATGCATATCTGCCTCAGTGCCCTAGGCTGAGCTGCACTGAGAAACCAATACTCTTTCACATTCCTTCTACAAAGTCATACCTTACGACCCCATACTTACAGGAGAAAGTTGGCTTGCGTTCCTGCTGTAACCAAAGCACAGTTCTTCCTCTTACACTGCAGGGTTTTAGAAGAGGCTAAGCCCCTATAGCGTACCTAGAGCATTCCTTGGGAGAGGCAGTTCGCTACATGCAGAACTCCGTGCCAAGAACACGTTATTCAGGGAAGGGACCAGTGTGTCACTAGAGTGTATATTAACTTGGTAGAAATCACAAGGAGGTAGGCTGCGTGTTCACTGGAAACGGGGACCTGATGGCACAAGGCTTGCTTTCCCATTTTGAAAGCTCCATTCATGCCGCCTTGAACCTACCTAAATACCAGTGTTTTGGACGAGTTTCTAGTCACTGTAGGCAGGGCTCTGGGAAGGGAACGAGTTTTCTCTAAATCAACAGGGTGCTTTCGTAGCCTGGGTGGGAGCTCCTCCTGAGACGCTCTAGAGCTACAAGGAAACTTGACGTGAGTCCTTTCCTCAAGGTAAAGCCTTGAAGAGCCCTGCTGAAGCGGCACGTGGAGAAGTTTCCTTGAGACATGAGTTGCAGTTCTCCTTTCTTTTAACGTTACTACGCTTTTCAAGACACCTAGGATCTCGCCTGGGCACCCTATTCCGTGCAAGAACACCGAGTACCGGCAGGCTCCACTGGGTTGCTAAGAAACATCCAGGCCCGGATACCTTTCCCAGTCACTCTGTGTATGCTAAGTGTAGGGCAACACACTGCACTCTTCCTTGGGAGAGCTACATTTCCTCAGCACTCCAACAGCTCCAGGTAATCTGTTCTCTCACGTCCTACATGTCATGCAAATTGCCTCAATGCCCTAGGCTGAGCGGCACTGAGAAATCAAAACTGCTTCGCATTCCTTCTACAAAGTCATACCTTAAGACCCCATACTTAGAGGAGAAACTCGGCTTGCGTTCCTCCTGTAACCAAAGCACAGTTCTTCCTCTTACACTGCAGGGTTTTAGAAGAGCCTAAGCCCCGATACCGTTACCAAAGCGTTCCTTGGGAGAGGCAGTTCGCTACATGCAGAACTCCGTGCCAAGAAAACATTCTTCAGGGAAGGGACCATTGTGTAGTTTGAGGGAATATTTACTTGGAAGACATCACAAGGGGGTAGGCTGCGTGTTCCCTGGAAACGGAGACCTGATGGCACAAGGCTTGCTTTCCCATTTTGAAAGCTCCATTCATGCTGCCTTGAAGCTACCTAAATACCAGTGTTTTGGACGGGTCTCTAGTCACTGTAGGCAGGGCTGTGGGAAGGGAACGAGTTTTCTCTAAATCAACAGGGTGCTTTCGTAGCCTGGGTGGGAGCTCCACCTGAGACGCTCTAGAGCTCAAAGGAAACTTGACGTGAGTCGTTTCCTCAAGGTAAATCCTTGAAGAGCCCTGCTGAAGCCGAAGCGTGGAGCAGTTTCCTGGAGACATGAGTTGCAGTTCTGCTTTCTTTGAACGTTAGTACGCTTATGAAGACACCTAGTAACTCCCGTGGGGACCCTATTCTCTGCAAGAACACCGAGGACCGGCATGCTCGACTGGGAAGCTCAGAAACATCCAGGCCCGGAAACCTTTCCCAGTCACTCTCAATATGCTAAGGGTAGGGCAACACACTGCACGCCTCCTTGGGAGAGCTAGATTTCCTCAGCACTCCAACAGCTCCAGGCAATCTGTTGTCTCACGTCTACATGTCATGCATATCTGCCTCAATGCCCTGGGCTGAGCGGCACTGAGAAACCAATACTCTTTCACATTCCTTCTACAAAGTCATACCTTAAGACCCCATACTTACAGGAGAAAGTTGCCTTGCATTCCTGCTGTAACCAAACACAGTTCTTCCTCTTACACTGCAGGGTTTCAGAAGAGGCTAAGCCCCTATAGCGTACCTAGAGCATTCCTTGGGAGAGGCAGTTCGCTACATGCAGAACTCCGTGCCAAGAACACGTTATTCAGGGAAGGGACCAGTGTGTCGCTAGAGTGTATATTAACTTGGTAGAAATCACAAGGAGGTAGGCTGCGTGTTCACTGGAAACGGGGACCTGATGGCACAAGGTTTGCTTTCCCATTTTGAAAGCTCCATTCATGCCGCCTTGAACCTACCTAAATACCAGTGTTTTGGACGAGTTTCTAGTCACTGTAGGCAGGGCTCTGGGAAGGGAACGAGTTTTCTCTAAATCAACAGGGTGCTTTCATAGCCTGGGTGGGAGCTCCTCCTGAGACGCTCTAGAGCTACAAGGAAACTTGACGTGAGTCCTTTCCTCAAGGTAAAGCCTTGAAGAGCCCTGCTGAAGCGGCACGTGGAGAAGTTTCCTTGAGACATGAGTTGCAGTTCTCCTTTCTTTTAACGTTAGTACGCTTTTCAAGACACCTAGGAACTCGCCTGGGCACCCTATTCCGTGCAAGAACACCGAGTACCGGCAGGCTCCACTGGGTTGCTAAGAAACATCCAGGCCCGGATACCATTCCCAGTCACTCTGTGTATGCTAAGTGTAGGGCAACACACTGCACTCTTCCTTGGGAGAGCTACATTTCCTCAGCACTCCAACAGCTCCAGGTAATCTGTTCTCTCACGTCCTACATGTCATGCAAATTGCCTCAATGCCCTAGGCTGAGCGGCACTGAGAAATCAAAACTGCTTCGCATTCCTTCTACAAAGTCATACCTTAAGACCCCATACTTACAGGAGAAACTCGGCTTGCGTTCCTCCTGTAACCAAAGCACAGTTCTTCCTCTTACACTGCAGGGTTTTAGAAGAGCCTAAGCCCCGATAGCGTTACCAAAGCGTTCCTTGGGAGAGGCAGTTCGCTACATGCAGAACTCCGTGCCAAGAAAACATTCTTCAGGGAAGGGAACATTGTGTAGTTTGAGGGAATATTTACTTGGTAGACATCACAAGGGTGTAGGCTGCGTGCTCACTGGAAACGGAGACCTGATGGCACAAGGCTTGCTTTCCCATTTTGAAAACTCCATTCATGCTGCCTTGAAGCTACCTAAATACCAGTGTTTTGGACGGGTCTCTAGTTACTGTAGGCAGGGCTCTGGGAAGGGAACGAGTTTTCTCTAAATCAACAGGGTGCTTTCGTAGCCTGGGTGGGAGCTCCCCCTGAGACGCTCTAGAGCTCAAAGGAAACTTGACGTGAGTCGTTTCCTCAAGGTAAAGCCTTGAAGAGCCCTGCTGAAGCCGAAGCGTGGAGCAGCTTCCTGGAGACATGAGTTGCAGTTCTGCTTTCTTTGAACGTTAGTACGCTTATGAAGACACCTAGTAACTCTCGTGGGCACCCTATTCCCTGCAAGAACACCGAGGACCGGCATGCTCGACTGGGAAGCTCAGAAACATCCAGGCCCGGAAACCTTTCCCAGTCACTCTCAATATGCTAAGTGTAGGGCAACACACTGCACGCCTCCTTGGGAGAGCTAGATTTCCTCAGCACTCCAACAGCTCCAGGCAATCTGTTGTCTCACGTCTACATGTCATGCATATCTGCCTCAATGCCCTAGGCTGAGCGGCACTGAGAAACCAATACTCTTTCACATTCCTTCTACAAAGTCTTACCTTAAGACCCCATACTTACAGGAGAAAGTTGCCTTGCGTTCCTGCTGTAACCAAAGCACAGTTCTTCCTCTTACACTGCAGGGTTTTAGAAGAGGCTAAGCCCCTATAGCGTACCTAGAGCATTCCTTGGGAGAGGCAGTTCGCTACATGCAGAACTCCGTGCCAAGAACACGTTATTCAGGGAAGGGACCAGTGTGTCGCTAGAGTGTATATTAACTTGGTAGAAATCACAAGGAGGTAGGCTGCGTGTTCACTGGAAACGGGGACCTGATGGCACAAGGCTTGCTTTCCCATTTTGAAAGCTCCATTCATGCCGCCTTGAACCTACCTAAATACCAGTGTTTTGGACGAGTTTCTAGTCACTGTAGGCAGGGCTCTGGGAAGGGAACGAGTTTTCTCGAAATCAACAGGGTGCTTTCATAGCCTGGGTGGGAGCTCCTCCTGAGACGCTCTAGAGCCTCAAGGAAACTTGACGTGAGTCCTTTCCTCAAGGTAAAGCCTTGAAGAGCCCTGCTGAAGCGGAACGTGGAGAAGTTTCCTTGAGACATGAGTTGCAGTTCTCCTTTCTTTTAACGTTAGTACGCTTTTCAAGACACCTAGGAACTCGCCTGGGCACCCTATTCCGTGCAAGAACACCGAGTACCGGCAGGCTCCACTGGGTTGCTAAGAAACATCCAGGCCCGGATACCATTCCCAGTCACTCTGTGTATGCTAAGTGTAGGGCAACACACTGCACTCTTCCTTGGGAGAGCTACATTTCCTCAGCACTCCAACAGCTCCAGGTAATCTGTTCTCTCACGTCCTACATGTCATGCAAATTGCCTCAATGCCCTAGGCTGAGCGGCACTGAGAAATCAAAACTGCTTTGCATTCCTTCTACAAAGTCATACCTTAAGACCCCATACTTACAGGAGAAACTCAGCTTGCGTTCCTCCTGTAACCAAAGCACAGTTCTTCCTCTTACACTGCAGGGTTTTAGAAGAGCCTAAGCCCCGATAGCGTTACCAAAGCGTTCCTTGGGAGAGGCAGTTCGCTACATGCAGAACTCCGTGCCAAGAAAACATTCTTCAGGGAAGGGACCATTGTGTAGTTTGAGGGAATATTTACTTGGTAGACATCACAAGGGGGTAGGCTGCGTGTTCCCTGGAAACGGAGAACTGATGGCACAAGGCTTGCTTTCCCATTTTGAAAGCTCCATTCATGCTGCCGTGAAGCTACCTAAATACCAGTGTTCTGGACGGGTCTCTAGTCACTGTAGGCAGGGCTCTGGGAAGGGAACGAGTTTTCTCTAAATCAACAGGGTGCTTTCGTAAACTGGGTGGGAGCTCCACCTGAGACGCTCTAGAGCTGAAAGGAAACTTGACGTGAGTCGTTTCCTCAAGGTAAAGCCTTGAAGAGCCCTGTTGAAGCCAAAGCGTGGAGCAGTTTCCTGGAGACACGAGTTGCAGTTCTGCTTTCTTTGAACGTTAGTACGCTTATGAAGACACCTAGTAACTCTCGTGGGCACCCTATTCCCTGCAAGAACACCGAGGACCGGCATGCTCGACTGGGAAGCTCAGAAACATCCAGGCCCGGAAACCTTTCCCAGTCACTCTCAATATGCTAAGGGTAGGGCAACACACTGCACGCCTCCTTGGGAGAGCTGGATTTCCTGAGCACTCCAACAGCTCCAGGCAATCTCTTGTCACACGTCTACATGTCATGCATATCGGCCTCAATGCCCTAGGCTGAGCGGCACTGAGTAACCAATACTGTTTCACATTCCTTCTACAAAGTCATACCTTAAGACCCCATACTTACAGGACAAACTAGCTTGCATTCCTCCTGTAACCAAAGCACAGTTCTTCCTCTTACACTGCAGGGTTTTAGAAGAGCCTAAGCACCGAAAGCGTTACCAAAGCGTTCCTTGGGAGAGGCAGTTCGCTACATGCAGAACTCCGTGCCAAGAAAACATTCTTCAGGGAAGGGACCATTGTGTAGTTTGAGGGAATATTTACTTGGTAGACATCACAAGGGGGTAGGCTGCGTGTTCCCTGGAAACGGAGACCTGATGGCACAAGGCTTGCTTTCCCATTTTGAAAGCTCCATTCATGCTGCCTTGAAGCTACCTAATACCAGTGTTTTGGACGGGTCTCTAGTCACTGTAGGCAGGGCTCTGGGAAGGGAACGAGTTTTCTCTAAATCAACAGGGTGCTTTCATAGCCTGGGTGGGAGCTCTTCCTGAGACGCTCTAGAGCTACAAGGAAACTTGACGTGAGTCCTTTCCTCAAGGTAAAGCCTTGAAGAGCCCTGCTGAAGCGGAACGTGGAGAAGTTTCCTTGAGACAGGAGTTGCAGTTCTCCTTTCTTTTAACGTTAGTACGCTTTTCAAGACACCTAGGAACTCGCCTGGGCACCCTATTCTGTGCAAGAACACCGAGTACCGGCAGGCTCCACTGGGTTGCTAAGAAACATCCAGGCCCGGATACCATTCCCAGTCACTCTGTGTATGCTAATTGTAGGGCAACACACTGCACTCTTCCTTGGGAGAGCTACATTTCCTCAGCACTCCAACAGCTCCAGGTAATCTGTTCTCTCACGTCCTACATGTCATGCAAATTGCCTCAATGCCCTAGGCTGAGCGGCACTGAGAAATCAAAACTGCTTCACATTCCTTCTACAAAGTCATACCTTAAGACCCCATACTTACAGGAGAAACTCGGCTTGCGTTCCTCCTGTAACCAAAGCACAGTTCTTCCTCTTACACTGCAGGGTTTTAGAAGAGCCTAAGCCCCGATAGCGTTACCAAAGCGTTCCTTGGGAGAGGCAGTTCGCTACATGCAGAACTCCGTGCCAAGAAAACATTCTTCAGGGAAGGGAACATTGTGTAGTTTGAGGGAATATTTACTTGGTAGACATCACAAGGGGGTAGGCTGCGTGCTCACTGGAAACGGAGACCTGATGGCACAAGGCTTGCTTTCCCATTTTGAAAACTCCATTCATGCTGCCTTGAAGCTACCTAAATACCAGTGTTTTGGACGGGTCTCTAGTCACTGTAGGCAGGGCTCTGGGAAGGGAACGAGTTTTCTCTAAATCAACAGGGTGCTTTCGTAGCCTGGGTGGGAGCTCCCCCTGAGACGCTCTAGAGCTCAAAGGAAACTTGACGTGAGTCGTTTCCTCAAGGTAAAGGCTTGAAGAGCCCTGCTGAAGCCGAAGCGTGGAGCAGCTTCCTGGAGACATGAGTTGCAGTTCTGCTTTCTTTGAACGTTAGTACGCTTATGAAGACACCTAGTAACTCTCGTGGGCACCCTATTCCCTGCAAGAACACCGAGGACCGGCATGCTCGACTGGGAAGCTCAGAAACATCCAGGCCCGGAAACCTTTCCCAGTCACTCTCAATATGCTAAGTGTAGGGCAACACACTGCACGCCTCCTTGGGAGAGCTAGATTTCCTCAGCACTCCAACAGCTCCAGGCAATCTGTTGTCTCACGTCTACATGTCATGCATATCTGCCTCAATGCCCTGGGCTGAGCGGCACTGAGAAACCAATACTCTTTCACATTCCTTCTACAAAGTCATACCTTAAGACCCCATACTTACAGGAGAAAGTTGCCTTGCATTCCTGCTGTAACCAAAGCACAGTTCTTCCTCTTACACTTCAGGGTTTCAGAAGAGGCTAAGCCCCTATAGCGTACCTAGAGCATTCCTTGGGAGAGGCAGTTCGCTACATGCAGAACTCCGTGCCAAGAACACGTTATTCAGGGAAGGGACCAGTGTGTCGCTAGAGTGTATATTAACTTGGTAGAAATCACAAGGAGGTAGGCTGCGTGTTCACTGGAAACGGGGACCTGATGGCACAAGGTTTGCTTTCCCATTTTGAAAGCTCCATTCATGCCGCCTTGAACCTACCTAAATACCAGTGTTTTGGACGAGTTTCTAGTCACTGTAGGCAGGGCTCTGGGAAGGGAACGAGTTTTCTCTAAATCAACAGGGTGCTTTCATAGCCTGGGTGGGAGCTCCTCCTGAGACGCTCTAGAGCTACAAGGAAACTTGACGTGAGTCCTTTCCTCAAGGTAAAGCCTTGAAGAGCCCTGCTGAAGCGGAACGTGGAGAAGTTTCCTTGTGACAGGAGTTGCAGTTCTCCTTTCTTTTAACGTTAGTACGCTTTTCAAGACACCTAGGAACTCGCCTGGGCACCCTATTCCGTGCAAGAACACCGAGTACCGGCAGGCTCCACTGGGTTGCTAAGAAACATCCAGGCCCGGATACCATTCCCAGTCACTCTGTGTATGCTAAGTGTAGGGCAACACACTGCACTCTTCCTTGGGAGAGCTACATTTCCTCAGCACTCCAACAGCTCCAGGTAATCTGTTCTCTCACGTCCTACATGTCATGCAAATTGCCTCAATGCCCTAGGCTGACCGGCACTGAGAAATCAAAACTGCTTCACATTCCTTTTACAATGTCATACCTTAAGACCCCATACTTACAGGAGAAACTCGGCTTGCGTTCCTCCTGTAACCAAAGCACAGTTCTTCCTCTTACACTGCAGGGTTTTAGAAGAGCCTAAGCCCCGATAGCGTTACCAAAGCGTTCCTTGGGAGAGGCAGTTCGCTACATGCAGAACTCCGTGCCAAGAAAACATTCTTCAGGGAAGGGACCATTGTGTAGTTTGAGGGAATATTTACTTGGTAGACATCACAAGGGGGTAGGCTGCGTGCTCACTGGAAACGGAGACCTGATGGCACAAGGCTTGCTTTCCCATTTTGAAAACTCCATTCATGCTGCCTTGAAGCTACCTAAATACCAGTGTTTTGGACGGGTCTCTAGTCACTGTAGGCAGGGCTCTGGGAAGGGAACGAGTTTTCTCTAAATCAACAGGGTGCTTTCGTAGCCTGGGTGGGAGCTCCCCCTGAGACGCTCTAGAGCTCAAAGGAAACTTGACGTGAGTCGTTTCCTCAAGGTAAAGGCTTGAAGAGCCCTGCTGAAGCCGAAGCGTGGAGCAGCTTCCTGGAGACATGAGTTGCAGTTCTGCTTTCTTTGAACGTTAGTACGCTTATGAAGACACCTAGTAACTCTCGTGGGCACCCTATTCCCTGCAAGAACACCGAGGACCGGCATGCTCGACTGGGAAGCTCAGAAACATCCAGGCCCGGAAACCTTTCCCAGTCACTCTCAATATGCTAAGTGTAGGGCAACACACTGCACGCCTCCTTGGGAGAGCTAGATTTCCTCAGCACTCCAACAGCTCCAGGCAATCTGTTGTCTCACGTCTACATGTCATGCATATCTGCCTCAATGCCCTAGGCTGAGCGGCACTGAGAAACCAATACTCTTTCACATTCCTTCTACAAAGTCTTACCTTAAGACCCCATACTTACAGGAGAAAGTTGCCTTGCGTTCCTGCTGTAACCAAAGCACAGTTCTTCCTCTTACACTGCAGGGTTTTAGAAGAGGCTAAGCCCCTATAGCGTACCTAGAGCATTCCTTGGGAGAGGCAGTTCGCTACATGCAGAACTCCGTGCCAAGAACACGTTATTCAGGGAAGTGACCATTGTGTCGCTAGAGTGTATATTAACTTGCTAGAAATCACAAGGAGGTAGGCTGCGTGTTCACTGGAAACGGGGACCTGATGGCACAAGGCTTGCTTTCCCATTTTGAAAGCTCCATTCATGCCGCCTTGAACCTACCTAAATACCAGTGTTTTGGACGAGTTTCTAGTCACTGTAGGCAGGGCTCTGGGAAGGGAACGAGTTTTCTCTAAATCAACAGGGTGCTTTCATAGCCTGGGTGGGAGCTCCTCCTGAGACGCTCTAGAGCTACAAGGAAACTTGACGTGAGTCCTTTCCTCAAGGTAAAGCCTTGAAGAGCCCTGCTGAAGCGGCACGTGGAGAAGTTTCCTTGAGACAGGAGTTGCAGTTCTCCTTTCTTTTAACGTTACTACGCTTTTCCAGACACCTAGGATCTCGCCTGGGCACCCTATTCCGTGCAAGAACACCGAGTACCGGCAGGCTCCACTGGGTTGCTAAGAAACATCCAGGCCCGGATACCTTTCCCAGTCACTCTGTGTATGCTAAGTGTAGGGCAACACACTGCACTCTTCCTTGGGAGAGCTACATTTCCTCAGCACTCCAACAGCTCCAGGTAATCTGTTCTCTCACGTCCTACATGTCATGCAAATTGCCTCAATGCCCTAGGCTGAGCGGCACTGAGAAATCAAAACTGCTTTGCATTCCTTCTACAAAGTCATACCTTAAGACCCCATACTTAGAGGAGAAACTCGGCTTGCGTTCCTCCTGTAACCAAAGCACAGTTCTTCCTCTTACACTGCAGGGTTTTAGAAGAGCCTAAGCCCCGATAGCGTTACCAAAGCGTTCCTTGGGAGAGGCAGTTCGCTACATGCAGAACTCCGTGCCAAGAAAACATTCTTCAGGGAAGGGACCATTGTGTAGTTTGAGGGAATATTTACTTGGTAGACATCACAAGGGGGTAGGCTGCGTGTTCCCTGGAAACGGAGACCTGATGGCACAAGGCTTGCTTTCCCATTTTGAAAGCTCCATTCATGCTGCCTTGAAGCTACCTAAATACCAGTGTTCTGGACGGGTCTCTAGTCACTGTAGGCAGGGCTCTGGGAAGGGAACGAGTTTTCTCTAAATCAACAGGGTGCTTTCGTAAACTGGGTGGGAGCTCCACCTGAGACGCTCTAGAGCTGAAAGGAAACTTGACGTGAGTCGTTTCCTCAAGGTAAAGCCTTGAAGAGCCCTGTTGAAGCCAAAGCGTGGAGCAGTTTCCTGGAGACACGAGTTGCAGTTCTGCTTTCTTTGAACGTTAGTACGCATATGAAGACACCTAGTAACTCTCGTGGGCACCCTATTCCCTGCACGAACACCGATTACCGGCATGCTCGACTGGGAAGCTCAGAAACATCCAGGCCCGGAAACCTTTCCCAGTCACTCTCAATATGCTAAGGGTAGGGCAACACACTGCACGCCTCCTTGGGAGAGCTGGATTTCCTGAGCACTCCAACAGCTCCAGGCAATCTGTTGTCTCACGTCTACATGTCATGCATATCGGCCTCAGTGCCCTAGGCTGAGCGGCACTGAGTAACCAATACTGTTTCACATTCCTTCTACAAAGTCATACCTTAAGACCCCATACTTACAGGACAAACTCGGCTTGCATTCCTGCTGTAACCAAAGCACAGTTCTTCCTCTTACACTGCAGGGTTTTAGAAGAGCCTAAGCACCGAAAGCGTTACCAAAGCGTTCCTTGGGAGAGGCAGTTCGCTACATGCAGAACTCCGTGCCAAGAAAACATTCTTCAGGGAAGGGACCATTGTGTAGTTTGAGGGAATATTTACTTGGTAGACATCACAAGGGGGTAGGCTGCGTGTTCCCTGGAAACGGAGACCTGATGGCACAAGGCTTGCTTTCCCATTTTGAAAGCTCCATTCATGCTGCCTTGAAGCTACCTAATACCAGTGTTTTGGACGGGTCTCTAGTCACTGTAGGCAGGGCTCTGGGAAGGGAACGAGTTTTCTCTAAATCAACAGGGTGCTTTCGTAGCCTGGGTGGGAGCTCCACCTGAGACGCTCTAGAGCTCAAAGGAAACTTGACGTGAGTCGTTTCCTCAAGGTAAAGCCTTGAAGAGCCCTGCTGAACCGAAGCGTGGAGCAGTTTCCTGGAGACAGGAGTTGCAGTTCTGCTTTCTTTGATTGTTAGTACGCTTATGAAGACACCTAGTAACTCTCGTGGGCACCCTATTCCCTGCAAGAACACCGAGGACCGGCATGCTCGACTGGGAAGCTCAGAAACCTCCAGGCCCGGAAACCTTTCCCAGTCACTCTCAATATGCTAAGGGTAGGGCAACACACTGCACGCCTCCTTGGGAGAGCTAGATTTCCTCAGCACTCCAACAGCTCCAGGCAATCTGTTGTCTCACGTCTACATGTCATGCATATCTGCCTCAATGCCCTGGGCTGAGCGGCACTGAGAAACCAATACTCTTTCACATTCCTTCTACAAAGTCATACCTTAAGACCCCATACTTACAGGAGAAAGTTGCCTTGCATTCCTGCTGTAACCAAAGCACAGTTCTTCCTCTTACACTGCAGGGTTTCAGAAGAGGCTAAGCCCCTATAGCGTACCTAGAGAATTCCTTGGGAGAGGCAGTTCGCTACATGCAGAACTCCGTGCCAAGAACACGTTATTCAGGGAAGGGACCAGTGTGTCGCTAGAGTGTATATTAACTTGGTAGAAATCACAAGGAGGTAGGCTGCGTGTTCACTGGAAACGGGGACCTGATGGCACAAGGTTTGCTTTCCCATTTTGAAAGCTCCATTCATGCCGCCTTGAACCTACCTAAATACCAGTGTTTTGGACGAGTTTCTAGTCACTGTAGGCAGGGCTCTGGGAAGGGAACGAGTTTTCTCTAAATCAACAGGGTGCTTTCATAGCCTGGGTGGGAGCTCCTCCTGAGACGCTCTAGAGATACAAGGAAACTTGACGTGAGTCCTTTCCTCAAGGTAAAGCCTTGAAGAGCCCTGCTGAAGCGGAACGTGGAGAAGTTTCCTTGAGACATGAGTTGCAGTTCTCCTTTCTTTTAACGTTAGTACGCTTTTCAAGACACCTAGGAACTCGCCTGGGCACCCTATTCCGTGCAAGAACACCGAGTACCGGCAGGCTCCACTGGGTTGCTAAGAAACATCCAGGACCGGATACCATTCCCAGTCACTCTGTGTATGCTAAGTGTAGGGCAACACACTGCACTCTTCCTTGGGAGAGCTACATTTCCTCAGCACTCCAACAGCTCCAGGTAATCTGTT
Source organism: Eubalaena glacialis (assembly GCF_028564815.1). Lineage (NCBI taxonomy): Eukaryota > Metazoa > Chordata > Mammalia > Artiodactyla > Balaenidae > Eubalaena > Eubalaena glacialis. The sequence goes on along the minus strand of NC_083719.1, from coordinate 161,917,977 downwards.
CTCTCACGTCCTACATGTCATGCAAATTGCCTCAATGCCCTAGGCTGAGCGGCACTGAGAAATCAAAACTGCTTCGCATTCCTTCTACAAAGTCATACCTTCAGACCCCATACTTACAGGAGAAACTCGGCTTGCGTTCCTCCTGTAACCAAAGCACAGTTCTTCCTCTTACACTGCAGGGTTTTAGAAGAGCCTAAGCCCCGATAGCGTTACCAAAGCGTTCCTTGGGAGAGGCAGTTCGCTACATGCAGAACTCCGTGCCAAGAAAACATTCTTCAGGGAAGGGACCATTGTGTAGTTTGAGGGAATATTTACTTGGTAGACATCACAAGGGGGTAGGCTGCGTGCTCACTGGAAACGGAGACCTGATGGCACAAGGCTTGCTTTCCCATTTTGAAAGCTCCATTCATGCTGCCTTGAAGCTACCTAAATACCAGTGTTTTGGACGGGTCTCTAGTCACTGTAGGCAGGGCTCTGGGAAGGGAACGAGTTTTCTCTAAATCAACAGGGTGCTTTCGTAGCCTGGGTGGGAGCTCCACCTGAGACGCTCTAGAGCTCAAAGGAAACTTGACGTGAGTCGTTTCCTCAAGGTAAAGCCTTAAGAGCCCTGCTGAAGCCGAAGCGTGGAGCAGTTTCCTGGAGACATGAGTTGTAGTTCTGCTTTCTTTGAACGTTAGTACGCTTATGAAGACACAAGTAACTCTCGTGGGCACCCTATTCCCTGCAAGAACACCGAGGACCGGCATGCTCGACTGGGAAGCTCAGAAACATCCAGGCCCGGAAACCTTTCCCAGTCACTCTCAATATGCTAAGGGTAGGGCAACACACTGCACGTCTCCTTGGGAGAGCTAGATTTCCTCAGCACTCCAACAGCTCCAGGCAATCTGTTGTCTCACGTCTACATGTCATGTATATCTGCCTCAATGCCCTGGGCTGAGCGGCACTGAGAAACCAATACTCTTTCACATTCCCTCTACAAAGTCATACCTTAAGACCCCATACTTACAGGAGAAAGTTGCCTTGCATTCCTGCTGTAACCAAAGCACAGTTCTTCCTCTTACACTGCAGGGTTTCAGAAGAGGCTAAGCCCCTATAGCGTACCTAGAGCATTCCTTGGGAGAGGCAGTTCGCTACATGCAGAACTCCGTGCCAAGAACACGTTATTCAGGGAAGGGACCAGTGTGTCGCTAGAGTGTATATTAACTTGGTAGAAATCACAAGGAGGTAGGCTGCGTGTTCACTGGAAACGGGGACCTGATGGCACAAGGTTTGCTTGCCCATTTTGAAAGCTCCATTCATGCCGCCTTGAACCTACCTAAATACCAGTGTTTTGGACGAGTTTCTAGTCACTGTAGGCAGGGCTGTGGGAAGGGAACGAGTTTTCTCTAAATCAACAGGGTGCTTTCATAGCCTGGGTGGGAGCTCCTCCTGAGACGCTCTAGAGCTACAAGGAAACTTGACGTGAGTCCTTTCCTCAAGGTAAAGCCTTGAAGAGCCCTGCTGAAGCGGAACGTGGAGAAGTTTCCTTGAGACATGAGTTGCAGTTCTCCTTTCTTTTAACGTTAGTACGCTTTTCAAGACACCTAGGAACTCGCCTGGGCACCCTATTCCGTGCAAGAACACCGAGTACCGGCAGGCTCCACTGGGTTGCTAAGAAACATCCAGGCCCGGATACCATTCCCAGTCACTCTGTGTATGCTAAGTGTAGGGCAACACACTGCACTCTTCCTTGGGAGAGCTACATTTCCTCAGCACTCCAACAGCTCCAGGTAATCTGTTCTCTCACGTCCTACATGTCATGCAAATTGCCTCAATGCCCTAGGCTGAGCGGCACTGAGAAATCAAAACTGCTTCGCATTCCTTCTACAAAGTCATACCTTAAGACCCCATACTTACAGGAGAAACTCGGCTTGCGTTCCTCCTGTAACCAAAGCACAGTTCTTCCTCTTACACTGCAGGGTTTTAGAAGAGCCTAAGCCCCGATAGCGTTACCAAAGCGTTCCTTGGGAGAGGCAGTTCACTACATGCAGAACTCCGTGCCAAGAAAACATTCTTCAGGGAAGGGACCATTGTGTAGTTTGAGGGAATATTTACTTGGTAGACATCACAAGGGGATAGGCTGCGTGCTCACTGGAAACGGAGACCTGATGGCACAAGGCTTGCTTTCCCATTTTAAAAGCTCCATTCATGCTGCCTTGAAGCTACCTAAATACCAGTGTTTTGGACGGGTCTCTAGTCACTGTAGGCAGGGCTCTGGGATGGGAACGAGTTTTATCTATATCAACAGGGTGCTTTCGTAGCCTGGGTGGGAGCTCCACCTGAGACGCTCTAGAGCTCAAAGGAAACTTGACGTGAGTCGTTTCCTCAAGGTAAAGCCTTGAAGAGTCCTGCTGAAGCCGAAGCGTGGAGCAGTTTCCTGGAGACATGAGTTGCAGTTCTGCTTTCTTTGAACGTTAGTACGCTCTTGAAGACACCTAGTAACTCTCGTGGGCACCCTATTCCCTGCAAGAACACCGAGGACCGGCATGCTCGACTGGGAAGCTCAGAAACATCCAGGCCCGGAAACCTTTCCCAGTCACTCTCAATATGCTAAGTGTAGGGCAACACACTGCACGCCTCCTTGGGAGAGCTAGATTTCCTCAGCACTCCAACAGCTCCAGGCAATCTGTTGTCTCACGTCTACATGTCATGCATATCTGCCTCAATGCCCTAGGCTGAGCGGCACTGAGAAACCAATACTCTTTCACATTCCTTCTACAAAGTCATACCTTAAGACCCCATACTTACAGGAGGAAGTTGCCTTGCGTTCCTGCTGTAACCAAAGCACAGTTCTTCCTCTTACACTGCAGGGTTTTAGAAGAGGCTAAGCCCCTATAGCGTACCTAGAGCATTCCTTCGGAGAGGCAGTTCGCTACATGCAGAACTCCGTGCCAAAAACACGTTATTCAGGGAAGGGACCAGTGTGTCGCTAGAGTGTATATTAACTTGGTAGAAATCACAAGGAGGTAGGCTGCGTGTACACTCGAAACGGGGACCTGATGGCACAAGGCTTGCTTTCCCATTTTGAGAGCTCCATTCATGCCGCCTTGAACCTACCTAAATACCAGTGTTTTGAACGGGTCTCTAGTCACTGTAGGCAGGGCTCTGGGATGGGAACGAGTTTTCTCTATATCCACCGGGTGCTTTCGTAGCCTGGGTGGGAGCTCCACCTGAGACGCTCTAGAGCTCAAAGGAAACTTGACGTGAGTCGTTTCCTCAAGGTAAAGCCTTGAAGAGCCCTGCTGAAGCCGAAGCGTGGAGCAGTTACCTGGAGACATGAGTTTCAGTTCTGCTTTCTTTGAACGTTAGTACGCTCTGGAAGACACCTAGTAACTCTCGTGGGCACCCTATTCCCTGCAAGAACACTGACGACCGGCATGCTCGACTGGGAAGCTCAGAAACATCCAGGCCCGGAAACCTTTCCCAGTCACTCTCAATATGCAAAGTGTAGGGCAACACACTGCACGCCTCCTTGGGAGAGCTAGATTTCCTCAGCACTCCAACAGCTCCAGGCAATCTGTTGTCTCACGTCTACATGTCATGCATATCTGCCTCAGTGCCCTAGGCTGAGCGGCACTGAGAAACCAATACTGTTTCACATTCCTTCTACAAAGTCATACCTTAAGACCCCATACTTACAGGAGAAAGTTGCCTTGCGTTCCTGCTGTAACCAAAGCACAGTTCTTCCTCTTACACTGCAGGTTTTTAGAAGAGGCTAAGCCCCTATAGCGTACCTAGAGCATTCCTTGGGAGAGGCAGTTCGCTACATGCAGAACTCCGTGCCAAGAACACGTTATTCAGGGAAGGGACCAGTGTGTCGCTAGAGTGTATATTAAATTGGTAGAAATCACAGGGAGGTAGGCTGCGTGTTCACTGGAAACGAGGACCTGATGGCAGAAGGCTTGCTTTCCCATTTTGAAAGCTCCATTCATGCCGCCTTGAACCTACCTAAATACCAGTGTTTTCGACGAGTTTCTAGTCACTGTAGGCAGGGCTCTGGGAAGGGAACGAGTTTTCTCTAAATCAAAAGGGTGCTTTCATAGCCTGGGTGGGAGCTCCTCCTGAGACGCTCTAGAGCCTCAAGGAAACTTGACGTGAGTCCTTTCCTCAAGGTAAAGCCTTGAAGAGCCCTGCTGAAGCGGAACGTGGAGAAGTTTCCTTGAGACATGAGTTGTAGTTCTCCTTTCTTTTAATGTTAGTACGCTTTTCAAGACACCTAGGATCTCGCCTGGGCACCCTATTCCGTGCAAGAACACCGAGTACCGGCAGGCTCCACTGTATTGCTAAGAAACATCCATGCCCGGATACCTTTCCCAGTCACTCTGTGTATGCTAAGTGTAGGGCAACACACTGCACTCTTCCTTGGGAGAGCTACATTTCCTCAGCACTCCAACAGCTCCAGGTAATCTGTTCTCTCACGTCCTACATGTCATGCAAATTGCCTCAATGCCCTAGGCTGAGCGGCACTGAGAAATCAAAACTGCTTCGCATTCCTTCTACAAAGTCATACCTTCAGACCCCATACTTACAGGAGAAACTCGGCTTGCGTTCCTCCTGTAACCAAAGCACAGTTCTTCCTCTTACACTGCAGGGTTTTAGAAGAGCCTAAGCCCCGATAGCGTTACCAAAGCGTTCCTTGGGAGAGGCAGTTCGCTACATGCAGAACTCCGTGCCAAGAAAACATTCTTCAGGGAAGGGACCATTGTGTAGTTTGAGGGAATATTTACTTGGTAGACATCACAAGGGGGTAGGCTGCGTGTTCCCTGGAAACGGAGACCTGATGGCACAAGGCTTGCTTTCCCATTTTGAAAGCTCCATTCATGCTGCCTTGAAGCTACCTAAATACCAGTGTTTTGGACGGGTCTCTAGTCACTGTAGGCAGGGCTGTGGGAAGGGAACGAGTTTCTCTAAATCAACAGGGTGCTTTCGTAGCCTGGGTGGGAGCTCCAACTGAGACGCTCTAGAGCTCAAAGGAAACTTGACGTGAGTCGTTTCCTCAAGGTAAAGCCTTGAAGGGCCCTGCTGAAGCCGAAGCGTGGAGCAGTTTCCTGGAGACATGAGTTGCAGTTCTGCTTTCTTTGAACGTTAGTACGCTTATGAAGACACCTAGTAACTCTCGTGGGCACCCTATTCCCTGCACGAAGACCGAGGACCGGCATGCTCGACTGGGAATCTCAGAAACATCCAGGCCCGGAAACCTTTCCCCGTCACTCTCAATATGCTAAGGGTAGGGCAACACACTGCACGCCTCCTTGGGAGAGCTAGATTTCCTCAGCACTCCAACAGCTCCAGGCAATCTGTTGTCTCACGTCTACATGTCATGCATATCTGCCTCAATGCCCTAGGCTGAGTGGCAGTGAGTAACCAATACTCTTTCACATTCCTTCTACAAAGTCATACCTTAAGACCACATACTTACAGGAGAAAGTTGCCTTGCGTTCCTGCTGTAAGCAAAGCACAGTTCTTCTTCTTACACTGCAGGGTTTTAGAAGAGGCTAAGCCCCTATAGCGTACCTAGAGCATTCCTTGGGAGAGGCAGTTCGCTACATGCAGAACTCCGTGCCAAGAACACGTTATTCAGGGAAGGGACCAGTGTGTCTCTAGAGTGTATATTAACTTGGTAGAAATCACAAGGAGGTAGGCTGCGTGTTCACTGGAAACGGGGACCTGATGGCACAAGGCTTGCTTTCCCATTTTGAAAGCTCCATTCATGCCGCCTTGAACCTACCTAAATACCAGTGTTTTGGACGAGTTTCTAGTCACTGTAGGCAGGGCTCTGGGAAGGGAACGAGTTTTCTCGAAATCAACAGGGTGCTTTCGTAGCCTGGTGGGAGCTCCACCTAGAAGCTCTAGAGCTCAAAGGAAACTTGACGTGAGTCGTTTCCTCAAGATAAAGCCTTGAAGAGCCCTGCTGAAGCCAAAGCGTGGAGCAGTTTCCTGGAGACACGAGTTGCAGTTCTGCTTTCTTTGAACGTTAGTACGCTTATGAAGACACCTAGTAACTCCCGTGGGCACCCTATTCCCTGCAAGAACACCGAGGACCGGCATGCTCGACTGGGAAGCTCAGAAACATCAAGGCCCGGAAACCTTTCCCAGTCACTCTGTGTGTGCTAAGTGTAGGGCAACACACTGCACGCCTCCTTGGGAGAGCTAGATTTCCTCAGCACTCCAACAGCTCCAGGCAATCTGTAGTCTCACGTCTACATGTCATGCATATCTGCCTCAATGCCCTAGGCTGAGCGGCACTGAGTAACCAATACTGTTTCACAGTCCTTCTACAAAGTCATACCTTAAGACCCCATACTTACAGGAGAAAGTTGGCTTGCATTCCTCCTGTAACCAAAGCACAGTTCTTCCTCTTACACTGCAGGGTTTTAGAAGAGCCTAAGCACCGAAAGCGTTACCAAAGCGTTCCTTGGGAGAGGCAGTTCGCTACATGCAGAACTCCGTGCCAAGAAAACATTCTTCAGGGAAGGGACCATTGTGTAGTTTGAGGGAATATTTACTTGGTAGACATCACAAGGGGGTAGGCTGCGTGCTCACTGGAAATGGAGACCTGATGGCACAAGGCTTGCTTTCCCATTTTGAAAGCTCCATTCATGCCGCCTTGAACCTACCTAAATACCAGAGTTTTGGACGAGTTTCTAGTCACTGTAGGCAGGGCTCTGGGAAGGGAACGAGTTTTCTCTAAATCAACAGGGTGCTTTCATAGCCTGGGTGGGAGCTCCTCCTGAGACGCTCTAGAGCCTCAAGGAAACTTGACGTGAGTCCTTTCCTCAAGGTAAAGCCTTGAACAGCCCTGCTGAAGCGGCAGGTGGAGAAGTTTCCTTGAGACAGGAGTTGCAGTTCTCCTTTCTTTTAACGTTACTATGCTTTTCAAGACACCTAGGATCTCGCCTGGGCACCCTATTCCGTGCAAGAACACCGAGTACCTGCAGGCTCCACTGGGTTGCTAAGAAACATCCAGGCCCGGATACCTTTCCCAGTCACTCTGTGTATGCTAAGTGTAGGGCAACACACTGCACTCTTCCTTTCGAGAGCTACATTTCCTCAGCACTCCAACAGCTCCAGGTAATCTGTTCTCTCACGTCCTACATGTCATGCAAATTGCCTCAATGCCCTAGGCTGAGCGGCACTGAGAAATCAAAACTGCTTCGCATTCCTTCTACAAAGTCATACCTTCAGACCCCATACATACAGGAGAAACTCGGCTTGCGTTCCTCCTGTAACCAAAGCACAGTTCTTCCTCTTACACTGCAGAGTTTTAGAAGAGCCTAAGCCCCGATAGCGTTACCAAAGCGTTCCTTGGGAGAGGCAGTTCGCTACATGCAGAACTCCGTGCCAAGAAAACATTCTTCAGGGAAGGGACCATTGTGTAGTTTGAGGGAATATTTACTTGTAGAAATCACAAGGGGGTAGGCTGCGTGTTCACTGGAAACGGAGACCTGATGGCACAAGGCTTGCTTTCCCATTTTGAAAGCTCCATTCATGCTGCCTTGAAGCTACCTAAATACCAGTGTTTTGGACGGGTCTCTAGTCACTGTAGGCAGGGCTCTGGGATGGGAACGAGTTTTATCTATATCAACAGGGTGCTTTCGTAGCCTGGGTGGGAGCTCCACCTGAGACGCTCTAGAGCTCAAAGGAAACTTGACGTGAGTCGTTTCCTCAAGGTAAAGCCTTGAAGAGCCCTGCTGAAGCTGAAGCGTGGAGCAGTTTCCTGGAGACATGAGTTGCAGTTCTGCTTTCTTTGAACGTTAGTACGCTTATGAAGACACCTAGTAACTCTCGTGGGCACCCTATTCCCTGCAAGAACACCGAGGACCGGCATGCTCGACTGGGAAGCTCAGAAACATCCAGGCCCGGAAACCTTTCCCAGTCACTCTCAATATGCTAAGTGTAGGGCAACACACTGCACGCCTCCTTGGGAGAGCTAGATTTCCTCAGCACTCCAACAGCTCCAGGCAATCTGTTGTCTCACGTCTACATGTCATGCATATCTGCCTCAATGCCCTAGGCTGAGCCGCACTGAGAAACCAATACTCTTTCACATTCCTTCTACAAAGTCATACCTTAAGACCCCATACTTACAGGAGAAAGTTGCCTTGCGTTCCTGCTGTAACCGAAGCACAGTTCTTCCTCTTACACTGCAGGGTTTTAGAAGAGGCTAAGCCCCTATAGCGTACCTAGAGCATTCCTTGGGAGAGGCAGTTCGCTACATGCAGAACTCCGAGCCAAGAACACGTTATTCAGGGAAGGGACCAGTGTGTCGCTGGAATGTATATTAACTTGGTAGAAATCACAGGGAGGTAGTCTGCGTGTTCACTGGAAACGGGGACCTGATGGCACAAGGCTTGCTTTCCCATTTTGAAAGCTCCATTCATGCCGCCTTGAACCTACCTAAATACCAGTGTTTTGGACGAGTTTCTAGTCACTGTAGGCAGGGCTCTGGGAAGGGAACGAGTTTTCTTTAAATCAACAGGGTGCTTTCGTAGCCTGGGTGGGAGCTCCTCCTGAGACGCTCTAGAGCTACAAGGAAACTTGACGTGAGTCCTTTCCTCAAGGTAAAGCCTTGAAGAGCCCTGCTGAAGCGGCACGTGGAGAAGTTTCCTTGAGACATGAGTTGCAGTTCTCCTTTCTTTTAACATTAGTACGCTTTTCAAGACACCTAGGATCTCGCCTGGGCACCCTATTCCGTGCAAGAACACCGAGTACCGGCAGGCTCCACTGGGTTGCTAAGAAACATCCAGGCACGGATACCTTTCCCAGTCACTCTGTGTATGCTAAGTGTAGGGCAACACACTGCACTCTTCCTTGGGAGAGCTACATTTCCTCAGCACTCCAACAGCTCCAGGTAATCTGTTCTCTCACGTCCTACATGTCATGCAAATTGCCTCAATGCCCTAGGCTGAGCGGCACTGAGAAATCAAAACTGCTTCGCATTCCTTCTACAAAGTCAAACCTTAAGACCCCATACTTACAGGAGAAACTCGGCTTGCGTTCCTCCTGTAACCAAAGCACAGTTCTTCCTCTTACACTGCAGGGTTTTAGAAGAGCCTAAGCCCCGATAGCGTTACCAAAGCGTTCCTTGGGAGAGGCAGTTCGCTACATGCAGAACTCCATGCCAAGAAAACATTCTTCAGGGAAGGGACCATTGTGTAGTTTGAGGGAATATTTACTTGGTAGACATCACAAGGGGGTAGGCTGCGTGTTCCCTGGAAACGGAGACCTGATGGCACAAGGCTTGCTTTCCCATTTTGAAAGCTCCATTCATGCTGCCTTGAAGCTACCTAAATACCAGTGTTTTGGACGGGTCTCTAGTCACTGTAGGCAGGGCTCTGGGAAGGGAACGAGTTTTCTCTAAATCAACAGGGTGCTTTCGTAGCCTGGGTGGGAGCTCCACCTAGAAGCTCTAGAGCTCAAAGGAAACTTGACGTGAGTCGTTTCCTCAAGGTAAAGCCCTGAAGAGCCCTGCTGAAGCCGAAGCGTGGAGCAGTTTCCTGGAGACATGAGTTGCAGTTCTGCTTTCTTTGAACGTTAGTACGCTTATGAAGACACCTAGTAACTCTCGTGGGCACCCTATTCCCTGCACGAAGACCGAGGACCGGCATGCTCGACTGGGAAGCTCAGAAACATCCAGGCCCGGAAACCTTTCCCCGTCACTCTCAATATGCTAAGTGTAGGGCAACACACTGCACGCCTCCTTGGGAGAGCTAGATTTCCTCAACACTCCAACAGCTCCAGGCAATCTGTTGTCTCACGTCTACATGTCATGCATATCTGCCTCAATGCCCTAGGCTGAGTGGCACTGAGTAACCAATACTCTTTCACATTCCTTCTACAAAGTCATACCATAAGACCCCATACTTACAGGAGAAAGTTGCCTTGCGTTCCTGCTGTAACCAAAGCACAGTTCTTCCTCTTACACTGCAGGGTTTTAGAAGAGGCTAAGCCCCTATAGCGTACCTAGAGCATTCCTTGGGAGAGGCAGTTCGCTACATGCAGAACTCCGTGCCAAGAACACGTTATTCAGGGAAGGGACCAGTGTGTCTCTAGAGTGTATATTAACTTGGTAGAAATCACAAGGAGGTAGGCTGCGTGTTCACTGGAAACGGGGACCTGATGGCACAAGGCTTGCTTTCCCATTTTGAAAGCTCCATTCATGCCGCCTTGAACCTACCTAAATACCAGTGTTTTGGACGAGTTTCTAGTCACTGTAGGCAGGGCTCTGGGAAGGGAACGAGTTTTCTCGAAATCAACAGGTTGCTTTCGTAGCCTGGTGGGAGCTCCACCTAGAAGCTCTAGAGCTTAAAGGAAACTTGACGTGAGTCGTTTCCTCAAGGTAAAGCCTTGAAGAGCCCTGCTGAAGCCAAAGCGTGGAGCAGTTTCCTGGAGACACGAGTTGCAGTTCTGCTTTCTTTGAACGTTAGTACGCTTATGAAGACACCTAGTAACTCCCGTGGGCACCCTATTCCCTGCAAGAACACCGAGGACCGGCATGCTCGACTGGGAAGCTCAGAAACATCAAGGCCCGGAAACCTTTCCCAGTCACTCTGTGTATGCTAAGTGTAGGGCAACACACTGCACGCCTCCTTGGGAGAGCTAGATTTCCTCAGCACTCCAACAGTTCCAGGCAATCTGTTGTCACACGTCTACATGTCATGCATATCTGCCTCAATGCCCTAGGCTGAGCGGCACTGAGTAACCAATACTGTTTCACATTCCTTCTACAAAGTCATACCTTAAGACCCCATACTTACAGGAGAAAGTTGGCTTGCATTCCTCCTGTAACCAAAGCACAGTTCTTCCTCTTACACTGCAGGGTTTTAGAAGAGCCTAAGCACCGAAAGCGTTACCAAAGCGTTCCTTGGGAGAGGCAGTTCGCTACATGCAGAACTCCGTGCCAAGAAAACATTCTTCAGGGAAGGGACCATTGTGTAGTTTGAGGGAATATTTACTTGGTAGACATCACAAGGGGGTAGGCTGCGTGCTCACTGGAAACGGAGACCTGATGGCACAAGGCTTGCTTTCCCATTTTGAAAGCTCCATTCATGCCGCCTTGAACCTACCTAAATACCAGTGTTTTGGACGAGTTTCTAGTCACTGTAGGCAGGGCTCTGGGAAGGGAACGAGTTTTCTCTAAATCAACAGGGTGCTTTCATAGCCTGGGTGGGAGCTCCTCCTGAGACGCTCTAGAGCTACAAGGAAACTTGACGTGAGTCCTTTCCTCAAGGTAAAGCCTTGAAGAGCCCTGCTGAAGCGGCACGTGGAGAAGTTTCCTTGAGACATGAGTTGCAGTTCTCCTTTCTTTTAACGTTACTACGCTTTTCAAGACACCTAGGATCTCGCCTGGGCACCCTATTCCGTGCAAGAACACCGAGTACCGGCAGGCTCCACTGGGTTGCTAAGAAACATCCAGGCCCGGATACCTTTCCCAGTCACTCTCTGTATGCTAAGTGTAGGGCAACACACTGCACTCTTCCTTGGGAGAGCTACATTTCCTCAGCACTCCAACAGCTCCAGGTAATCTGTTCTCTCATGTCCTACATGTCATGCAAATTGCCTCAATGCCCTAGGCTGAGCGGCACTGAGAAATCAAAACTGCTTCACATTCCTTCTACAAAGTCATACCTTAAGACCCCATACTTACAGGAGAAACTCGGCTTGCGTTCCTCCTGTAACCAAAGCACAGTTCTTCCTCTTACACTGCAGGGTTTTAGAAGAGCCTAAGCCCCGATAGCGTTACCAAAGCGTTCCTTGGGAGAGGCAGTTCGCTACATGCAGAACTCCGTGCCAAGAAAACATTCTTCAGGGAAGGGACCATTGTGTAGTTTGAGGGAATATTTACTTGCTAGAAATCACAAGGGGGTAGGCTGCGTGCTCACTGGAAACGGAGACCTGATGGCACAAGGCTTGCTTTCCCATTTTGAAAGCTCCATTCATGCTGCCTTGAAGCTACCTAAATACCAGTGTTTTGGACGGGTCTCTAGTCACTGTAGGCAGGGCTCTGGGAAGGGAACGAGTTTTCTCTAAATCAACAGGGTGCTTTCGTAGCCTGGGTGGGAGCTCCACCTGAGACGCTCTAGAGCTCAAAGGAAACTTGACGTGAGTCGTTTCCTCAAGGTAAAGCCTTGAAGAGCCCTGCTGAAGCCGAAGCGTGGAGCAGCTTCCTGGAGACATGAGTTGCAGTTCTGCTTTCTTTGAACGTTAGTACGCTTATGAAGACACCTAGTAACTCTCGTGGGCACCCTATTCCCTGCACGAACACCGAGGACCGGCATGCTCGACTGGGAAGCTCAGAAACATCCAGGCCCGGAAACCTTTCCCAGTCACCCTCAATATGCTAAGTGTAAGGCAACACACTGCACGCCTCCTTGGAAGAGCTAGATTTCCTCAGCACTCCAACAGCTCCAGGCAATCTGTTGTCTCACGTCTACATGTCATGCATATCTGCCTCAGTGCCCTAGGCTGAGCGGCACTGAGAAACCAATACTCTTTCACATTCCTTCTACAAAGTCATACCTTAAGACCCCATACTTACAGGAGAAAGTTGCCTTGCGTTCCTGCTGTAACCAAAGCACAGTTCTTCCTCTTACACTGCAGGGTTTTAGAAGAGCCTAAGCCCCGATAGCGTTACCAAAGCGTTCCTTGGGAGAGGCAGTTCGCTACATGCAGAACTCCGTGCCAAGAAAACATTCTTCAGGGAAGGGACCATTGTGTAGTTTGAGGGAATATTTACTTGGTAGACATCACAAGGGGGTAGGCTGCGTGTTCCCTGGAAACGGAGACCTGATGGCACAAGGCTTGCTTTCCCATTTTGAAACCTCCATTCATGCTGCCTTGAAGCTACCTAAATACCAGTATTTTGGACGGGTCTCTAGTCACTGTAGTCAGGGCTGTGGGAAGGGAACGAGTTTTCTCTAAATCAACAGGGTGCTTTCGTAGCCTGGTGGGAGCTCCACCTAGAAGCTCTAGAGCTCAAAGGAAACTTGACGTGAGTCGTTTCCTCAAGGTAAAGCCTTGAAGAGCCCTGCTGAAGCCAAAGCGTGGAGCAGTTTCCTGGAGACACGAGTTGCAGTTCTGCTTTCTTTGAACGTTAGTACGCTTATGAAGACACCTAGTAACTCCCGTGGGCACCCTATTCCCTGCAAGAACACCGAGGACCCGCATGCTCGACTGGGAAGCTCAGAAACATCAAGGCCCGGAAACCTTTCCCAGTCACTCTGTGTATGCTAAGTGTAGGGCAACACACTGCACGCCTCCTTGGGAGAGCTAGATTTCCTCAGCACTCCAACAGCTCCAGGCAATCTGTTGTCTCACGTCTACATGTCATGCATATCTGCCTCAATGCCCTAGGCTGAGCGGCACTGAGTAACCAATACTGTTTCACAGTCCTTCTACAAAGTCATACCTTAAGACCCCATACTTACAGGAGAAAGTTGGCTTGCATTCCTCCTGTAACCAAAGCACAGTTCTTCCTCTTACACTGCAGGGTTTTAGAAGAGCCTAAGCACCGAAAGCGTTACCAAAGCGTTCCTTGGGAGAGGCAGTTCGCTACATGCAGAACTCCGTGCCAAGAAAACATTCTTCAGGGAAGGGACCATTGTGTAGTTTGAGGGAATATTTACTTGGTAGACATCACAAGGGGGTAGGCTGCGTGCTCACTGGAAACGGAGACCTGATGGCACAAGTCTTGCTTTCCCATTTTGAAAGCTCCATTCATGCCGCCTTGAACCTACCTAAATACCAGAGTTTTGGACGAGTTTCTAGTCACTGTAGGCAGGGCTCTGGGAAGGGAACGAGTTTTCTCTAAATCAACACGGTGCTTTCATAGCCTGGGTGGGAGCTCCTCCTGAGACGCTCTAGAGCCTCAAGGAAACTTGACGTGAGTCCTTTCCTCAAGGTAAAGCCTTGAAGAGCCCTGCTGAAGCGGCACGTGGAGAAGTTTCCTTGAGACAGGAGTTGCAGTTCTCCTTTCTTTTAACGTTACTACGCTTTTCAAGACACCTAGGATCTCGCCTGGGCACCCTATTCCGTGCAAGAACACCGAGTACCGGCAGGCTCCACTGGGTTGCTAAGAAACATCCAGGCCCGGATACCTTTCCCAGTCACTCTGTGTATGCTAAGTGTAGGGCAACACACTGCACTCTTCCTTGGGAGAGCTACATTTCCTCAGCACTCCAACAGCTCCAGGTAATCTGTTCTCTCACGTCCTACATGTCATGCAAATTGCCTCAATGCCCTAGAATGAGCGGCACTGAGAAATCAAAACTGCTTCGCATTCCTTCTACAAAGTCATACCTTAAGACCCCATACTTACAGGAGAAAGTTGCCTTGCGTTCCTGCTGTAACCAAAGCACAGTTCTTCCTCTTACACTGCAGGGTTTTAGAAGAGGCTAAGCCCCTATAGCGTACCTAGAGCATTCCTTGGGAGAGGCAGTTCGCTACATGCAGAACTCCGTGCCAAGAACACGTTATTCAGGGAAGGGACCAGTGTGTCACTAGAATGTATATTAACTTGGTAGAAATCACAGGGAGGTAGGCTGCGTGTTCACTGGAAACGGGGACCTGATGGCACAAGGCTTGCTTTCCCATTTTGAAAGCTCCATTCATGCCGCCTTGAACCTACCTAAATACCAGTGTTTTGGACGAGTTTCTAGTCACTGTAGGCAGGGCTCTGGGAAGGGAACGAGTTTTCTCTAAATCAACAGGGTGCTTTCATAGCCTGGGTGGGAGCTCCTCCTGAGACGCTCTAGAGCTACAAGGAAACTTGACGTGAGTCCTTTCCTCAAGGTAAAGCCTTGAAGAGCCCTGCTGAAGCGGCACGTGGAGAAGTTTCCTTGAGACATGAGTTGCAGTTCTCCTTTCTTTTAACGTTACTACGCTTTTCAAGACACCTAGGATCTCGCCTGGGCACCCTATTCCGTGCAAGAACACCGAGTACCGGCAGGCTCCACTGGGTTGCTAAGAAACATCCAGGCCCAGATACCTTTCCCAGTCACTCTGTGTATGCTAAGTGTAGGGCAACACACTGCACTCTTCCTTGGGAGAGCTACATTTCCTCAGCACTCCAACAGCTCCAAGTAATCTGTTCTCTCATGTCCTACATGTCATGCAAATTCCCTCAATGCCCTAGGCTGAGCGGCACTGAGAAATCAAAACTGCTTCACATTCCTTCTACAAAGTCATACCTTAAGACCCCATACTTACAGGAGAAACTCGGCTTGCGTTCCTCCTGTAACCAAAGCACAGTTCTTCCTCTTACACTGCAGGGTTTTAGAAGAGCCTAAGCCCCGATAGCGTTACCAAAGCGTTCCTTGGGAGAGGCAGTTCGCTACATGCAGAACTCCGTGCCAAGAAAACATTCTTCAGGGAAGGGACCATTGTGTAGTTTGAGGGAATATTTACTTGCTAGAAATCACAAGGGGGTAGGCTGCGTGCTCACTGGAAACGGAGACCTGATGGCACAAGGCTTGCTTTCCCATTTTGAAAGCTCCATTCATGCTGCCTTGAAGCTACCTAAATACCAGTGTTTTGGACGGGTCTCTAGTCACTGTAGGCAGGGCTGTGGGAAGGGAACGAGTTTTCTCTAAATCAACAGGGTGCTTTCGTAGCCTGGGTGGGAGCTCCAACTGAGACGCTCTAGAGCTCAAAGGAAACTTGACGTGAGTCGTTTCCTCAAGGTAAAGCCTTGAAGAGCCCTGCTGAAGCCGAAGCGTGGAGCAGCTTCCTGGAGACATGAGTTGCAGTTCTGCTTTCTTTGAACGTTAGTACGCTTATGAAGACACCTAGTAACTCTCGTGGGCACCCTATTCCCTGCACGAACACCGAGGACCGGCATGCTCGACTGGGAAGCTCAGAAACATCCAGGCCCGGAAACCTTTCCCAGTCACTCTCAATATGCTAAGTGTAAGGCAACACACTGCACGCCTCCTTGGAAGAGCTAGATTTCCTCAGCACTCCAACAGCTCCAGGCAATCTGTTGTCTCACGTCTACATGTCATGCATATCTGCCTCAGTGCCCTAGGCTGAGCGGCACTGAGAAACCAATACTCTTTCACATTCCTTCTACAAAGTCATACCTTAAGACCCCATACTTACAGGAGAAAGTTGCCTTGCGTTCCTGCTGTAACCAAAGCACAGTTCTTCCTCTTACACTGCAGGGTTTTAGAAGAGCCTAAGCCCCGATAGCGTTACCAAAGCGTTCCTTGGGAGAGGCAGTTCGCTACATGCAGAACTCCGTGCCACGAAAACATTCTTCAGGGAAGGGACCATTGTGTACTTTGAGGGAATATTTACTTGGTAGACATCACAAGGGGGTAGGCTGCGTGCTCACTGGAAACGGAGACCTGATGGCACAAGGCTTGCTTTCCCATTTTGAAAGCTCCATTCATGCTGCCTTGAAGCTACCTAAATACCAGTGTTTTGGACGGGTCTCTAGTCACTGTAGGCAGGGCTCTGGGAAGGGAACGAGTTTTCTCTAAATCAACAGGGTGCTTTCGTAGCCTGGGTGGGAGCTCCACCTGAGACCCTCTAGAGCTCAAAGGAAACTTGACGTGAGTCGTTTCCTCAAGGTAAAGCCTTGAAGAGCCCTGCTGAAGCCGAAGCGTGGAGCAGTTTCCTGGAGACATGAGTTGCAGTTCTGCTTTCTTTGAACGTTAGTACGCTTATGAAGACACCTAGTAACTCCCGTGGGCACCCTATTCCCTGCAAGAACACCGAGGACCGGCATGCTCGACTGGGAAGCTCAGAAACATCCAGGCCCGGAAACCTTTCCCAGTCACTCTCAATATGCTAAGTGTAGGGCAACACACTGCACGCCTCCTTGGGAGAGCTAGATTTCCTCAGCACTCCAACAGCTCAAGGCAATCTGTTATCTCACATCTACATGTCATGCATATCTGCCTCAGTGCCCTAGGCTGTGCGGCACTGAGAAACCAATACTCTTTCACATTCCTTCTACAAAGTCATACCTACGACCCCATACTTACAGGAGAAAGTTGGCTTGCGCTCCTGCTGTAACCAAAGCACAGTTCTTCCTCTTACACTGCAGGGTTTTAGAAGAGGCTAAGAACCTATAGCGTACCTAGAGCATTCCTTGGGAGAGGCAGTTCGCTACATGCAGAACTCCGTGCCAAGAACACGTTATTCAGGGAAGGGACCAGTGTGTCTCTAGAGTGTATATTAACTTGGTAGAAATCACAAGGAGGTAGGCTGCGTGTTCACTGGAAACGGGGACCTGATGGCACAAGGCTTGCTTTCCCATTTTGAAAGCTCCATTCATGCCGCCTTGAACCTACCTAAATACAAGTGTTTTGGACGAGTTTCTAGTCACTGTAGGCAGGGCTCTGGGAAGGGAACGAGTTTTCTCGAAATCAACAGGGTGCTTTCATAGCCTGGGTGGGAGCTCCTCCTGAGACGCTCTAGAGCTACAAGGAAACTTGACGTGAGTCCTTTCCTCAAGGTAAAGCCTTGAAGAGCCCTGCTGAAGCGGCATGTGGAGAAGTTTCCTTGAGACAGGAGTTGCAGTTCTCCTTTCTTTTAACGTTACTACGCTTTTCAAGACACCTAGGATCTCGCCTGGGCACCCTATTCCGTGCAAGAACACCGAGTACCGGCAGGCTCCACTGGGTTGCTAAGAAACATCCAGGCCCGGATACCTTTCCCAGTCACTCTGTGTATGCTAAGTGTAGGGCAACACACTGCACTCTTCCTTGGGAGAGCTACATTTCCTCAGCACTCCAACAGCTCCAGGTAATCTGTTCTCTCACGTCCTACATGTCATGCAAATTGCCTCAATGCCCTAGGCTGAGCGGCACTGAGAAATCAAAACTGCTTTGCATTCCTTCTACAAAGTCATACCTTAAGATCCCATACTTAGAGGAGAAACTCAGCTTGCGTTCCTCCTGTAACCAAAGCACAGTTCTTCCTCTTACACTGCAGGGTTTTAGAAGAGCCTAAGCCCCGATAGCGTTACCAAAGCGTTCCTTGGGAGAGGCAGTTCGCTACATGCAGAACTCCGTGCCAAGAAAACATTCTTCAGGGAAGGGACCATTGTGTAGTTTGAGGGAATATTTACTTGGTAGACATCACAAGGGGGTAGGCTGCGTGTTCCCTGGAAACGGAGACCTGATGGCACAAGGCTTGCTTTCCCATTTTGAAAGCTCCATTCATGCTGCCTTGAAGCTACCTAAATACCAGTGTTTTGGACGGGTCTCTAGTCACTGTAGGCAGGGCTGTGGGAAGGGAACGAGTTTTCTCTAAATCAACAGGGTGCTTTCGTAGCCTGGGTGGGAGCTCCAACTGAGACGCTCTAGAGCTCAAAGGAAACTTGACGTGAGTCGTTTCCTCAAGGTAAAGCCTTGAAGGGCCCTGCTGAAGCCGAAGCGTGGAGCAGTTTCCTGGAGACAAGAGTTGCAGTTCTGCTTTCTTTGATTGTTAGTACGCTTATGAAGACACCTAGTAACTCTCGTGGGCACCCTATTCCCTGCAAGAACACCGAGGACCGGCATGCTCGACTGGGAAGCTCAGAAACATCTAGGCCCGGAAACATTTCCCAGTCACTCTCAATATGCTAATTGTAAGGCAACACACTGCACGCCTCCTTGGAAGAGCTAGATTTCCTCAGCACTCCAACAGCTCCAGGCAATCTGTTGTCTCACGTCTACATGTCATGCATATCTGCCTCAGTGCCCTAGGCTGAGGGGCACTGAGAAACCAATACTCTTTCACATTCCTTCTACAAAGTCATACCTTAAGTCCCCATACTTACAGGAGAAAGTTGCCTTGCGTTCCTGCTGTAACCAAAGCACAGTTCTTCCTCTTACACTGCAGGGTTTTAGAAGAGCCTAAGCCCCGATAGCGTTACCAAAGCGTTCCTTGGGAGAGGCAGTTCGCTACATGCAGAACTCCGTGCCAAGAACACGTTATTCAGGGAAGGGACCAGTGTGTCGCTAGAATGTATATTAACTTGGTAGAAATCACAGGGAGGTAGGCTGCGTGTTCACTGGAAATGGGGACCTGATGGCACAAGGCTTGCTTTCCCATTTTGAAAGCTCCATTCATGCCGCCTTGAACCTACCTAAATACCAGTGTTTTGGACGAGTTTCTAGTCACTGTAGGCAGGGCTCTGGGAAGGGAACGAGTTTTCTCTAAATCAACAGGGTGCTTTCATAGCCTGGGTGGGAGCTCCTCCTGAGACGCTCTAGAGCTACAAGGAAACTTGACGTGAGTCCTTTCCTCAAGGTAAAGCCTTGAAGAGCCCTGCTGAAGCGGCACGTGGAGAAGTTTCCTTGAGACATGAGTTGCAGTTCTCCTTTCTTTTAACGTTACTACGCTTTTCAAGACACCTAGGATCTCGCCTGGGCACCCTATTCCGTGCAAGAACACCGAGTACCGGCAGGCTCCACTGGGTTGCTAAGAAACATCCAGGCCCGGATACCTTTCCCAGTCACTCTGTGTATGCTAAGTGTAGGGCAACACACTGCACTCTTCCTTGGGAGACCTACATTTCCTCAGCACTCCAACAGCTCCAAGTAATCTGTTCTCTCATGTCCTACATGTCATGCAAATTCCCTCAATGCCCTAGGCTGAGCGGCACTGAGAAATCAAAACTGCTTCGCATTCCTTCTACAAAGTCATACCTTAAGACCCCATACTTACAGGAGAAACTCGGCTTGCGTTCCTCCTGTAACCAAAGCACAGTTCTTCCTCTTACACTGCAGGGTTTTAGAAGAGCCTAAGCCCCGATAGCGTTACCAAAGCGTTCCTTGGGAGAGGCAGTTCGCTACATGCAGAACTCCGTGCCAAGAAAACATTCTTCAGGGAAGGGACCATTGTGTAGTTTGAGGGAATATTTACTTGGTAGACATCACAAGGGGGTAGGCTGCGTGTTCCCTGGAAACGGAGACCTGATGGCACAAGGCTTGCCTTCCCATTTTGAAAGCTCCATTCATGCTGCCTTGAAGCTACCTAAATACCAGTGTTTTGGACGGGTCTCTAGTCACTGTAGGCAGGGCTGTGGGAAGGGAACGAGTTTTCTCTAAATCAACAGGGTGCTTTCGTAGCCTGGGTGGGAGCTCCAACTGAGACGCTCTAGAGCTCAAAGGAAACTTGACGTGAGTCGTTTCCTCAAGGTAAAGCCTTGAAGGGCCCTGCTGAAGCCGAAGCAGGAAGCAGTTTCCTGGAGACATGAGTTGCAGTTCTGCTTTCTTTGATTGTTAGTACGCTTATGAAGACACCTAGTAACTCTCGTGGGCACCCTATTCCCTGCAAGAACACCGAGGACCGGCATGCTCGACTGGGAAGCTCAGAAACATCTAGGCCCGGAAACCTTTCCCAGTCACTCTCAATATGCTAAGGGTAGGGCAACACACTGCACGCCTCCTTGGGAGAGCTAGATTTCCTCAGCACTCCAACAGCTCCAGGCAATCTGTTGTCTCACGTCTACATGTCATGCATATCTGCCTCAATGCCCTAGGCTGAGCCGCACTGAGAAACCAATACTCTTTCACATTCCTTCTACAAAGTCATACCTTAAGACCCCATACTTACAGGAGAAAGTTGCCTTGTGTTCCTGCTGTAACCAAAGCACAGTTCTTCCTCTTACACTGCAGGGTTTTAGAAGAGGCTAAGCCCCTATAGCGTACCTAGAGCATTCCTTGGGAGAGGCAGTTCGCTACATGCAGAACTCCGTGCCAAGAACACGTTATTCAGGGAAGGGACCAGTGTGTCGCTAGAATGTATATTAACTTGGTAGAAATCACAGGGAGGTAGGCTGCGTGTTCACTGGAAACGGGGACCTGATGGCACAAGGCTTGCTTTCCCATTTTGAAAGCTCCATTCATGCTGCCTTGAAGCTACCTAAATACCAGTGTTTTGGACGGGTCTCTAGTCACTGTAGGCAGGGCTGTGGGAAGGGAACGAGTTTTCTCTAAAGAAACAGGGTGCTTTCGTAGCCTGGTGGGTGCTCCACCTAGAAGCTCTAGAGCTCAAAGGAAACTTGACGTGAGTCGTTTCCTCAAGGTAAAGCCTTGAAGAGCCCTGCTGAAGCCAAAGCGTGGAGCAGTTTCCTGGAGACACGAGTTGCAGTTCTGCTTTCTTTGAACGTTAGTACGCTTATGAAGACACCTAGTAACTCCCGTGGGCACCCTATTCCCTGCAAGAACACCGAGGACCGGCATGCTCGACTGGGAAGCTCAGAAACATCAAGGCCCGGAAAACTTTCCCAGTCACTCTGTGTATGCTAAGTGTAGGGCAACACACTGCACGCCTCCTTGGGAGAGCTAGATTTCCTCAGCACTCCAACAGCTCCAGGCAATCTGTTGTCTCACGTCTACATGTCATGCATATCTCTCTCAGTGCCCTAGGCTGAGCGGCACTGAGTAACCAATACTGTTTCACAGTCCTTCTACAAAGTCATACCTTAAGACCCCATACTTACAGGAGAAAGTTGGCTTGCATTCCTCCTGTAACCAAAGCACAGTTCTTCCTCTTACACTGCAGGGTTTTAGAAGAGCCTAAGCACCGAAAGCGTTACCAAAGCGTTCCTTGGGAGAGGCAGTTCGCTACATGCAGAACTCCGTGCCAAGAAAACATTCTTCAGGGAAGGGACCATTGTGTAGTTTGAGGGAATATTTACTTGGTAGACATCACAAGGGGGTAGGCTGCGTGCTCACTGGAAACGGAGACCTGATGGCACAAGTCTTGCTTTCCCATTTTGAAAGCTCCATTCATGCCGCCTTGAACCTACCTAAATACCAGTGTTTTGGACGAGTTTCTAGTCACTGTAGGCAGGGCTCTGGGAAGGGAACGAGTTTTCTCTAAATCAACAGGGTGCTTTCATAGCCTGGGTGGGAGCTCCTCCTGAGACGCTCTAGAGCCTCAAGGAAACTTGACGTGAGTCCTTTCCTCAAGGTAAAGCCTTGAAGAGCCCTGCTGAAGCGGAACGTGGAGAAGTTTCCTTGAGACATGAGTTGCAGTTCTCCTTTCTTTTAACATTAGTACGCTTTTCAAGACACCTAGGATCTCGCCTGGGCACCCTATTCCGTGCAAGAACACCGAGTACCGGCAGGCTCCACTGGGTTGCTAAGAAACATCCAGGCCCGGATACCTTTCCCAGTCACTCTGTGTATGCTAAGTGTAGGGCAACACACTGCACTCTTCCTTGGGAGAGCTACATTTCCTCAGCACTCCAACAGCTCCAGGTAATCTGTTCTCTCACGTCCTACATGTCATGCAAATTGCCTCAATGCCCTAGGCTGAGCGGCACTGAGAAATCAAAACTGCTTCGCATTCCTTCTACAAAGTCATACCTTAAGACCCCATACTTACAGGAGAAACTCGGCTTGCGTTCCTCCTGTAACCAAAGCACAGTTCTTCCTCTTACACTGCAGGGTTTTAGAAGAGCCTAAGCCCCGATAGCGTTACCAAAGCGTTCCTTGGGAGAGGCAGTTCGCTACATGCAGAACTCCGTGCCAAGAAAACATTCTTCAGGGAAGGGACCATTGTGTAGTTTGAGGGAATATTTACTTGGTAGACATCACAAGGGGGTAGGCTGCGTGTTCCCTGGAAACGGAGACCTGATGGCACAAGGCTTGCCTTCCCATTTTGAAAGCTCCATTCATGCTGCCTTGAAGCTACCTAAATACCAGTGTTTTGGACGGGTCTCTAGTCACTGTAGGCAGGGCTGTGGGAAGGGAACGAGTTTTCTCTAAATCAACAGGGTGCTTTCGTAGCCTGGGTGGGAGCTCCAACTGAGACGCTCTAGAGCTCAAAGGAAACTTGACGTGAGTCGTTTCCTCAAGGTAAAGCCTTGAAGGGCCCTGCTGAAGCCGAAGCAGGAAGCAGTTTCCTGGAGACATGAGTTGCAGTTCTGCTTTCTTTGATTGTTAGTACGCTTATGAAGACACCAAGTAACTCTCGTGGGCACCCTATTCCCTGCAAGAACACCGAGGACCGGCATGCTCGACTGGGAAGCTCAGAAACATCTAGGCCCGGAAACCTTTCCCAGTCACTCTCAATATGCTAAGGGTAGGGCAACACACTGCACGCCTCCTTGGGAGAGCTAGATTTCCTCAGCACTCCAACAGCTCCAGGCAATCTGTTGTCTCACGTCTACATGTCATGCATATCTGCCTCAATGCCCTAGGCTGAGCCGCACTGAGAAACCAATACTCTTTCACATTCCTTCTACAAAGTCATACCTTAAGACCCCATACTTACAGGAGAAAGTTGCCTTGTGTTCCTGCTGTAACCAAAGCACAGTTCTTCCTCTTACACTGCAGGGTTTTAGAAGAGGCTAAGCCCCTATAGCGTACCTAGAGCATTCCTTGGGAGAGGCAGTTCGCTACATGCAGAACTCCGTGCCAAGAACACGTTATTCAGGGAAGGGACCAGTGTGTCGCTAGAATGTATATTAACTTGGTAGAACTCACAGGGAGGTAGGCTGCGTGTTCACTGGAAACGGGGACCTGATGGCACAAGGCTTGCTTTCCCATTTTGAAAGCTCCATTCATGCTGCCTTGAAGCTACCTAAATACCAGTGTTTTGGACGGGTCTCTAGTCACTGTAGGCAGGGCTGTGGGAAGGGAACGAGTTTTCTCTAAAACAACAGGGTGCTTTCGTAGCCTGGTGGGTGCTCCACCTAGAAGCTCTAGAGCTCAAAGGAAACTTGACGTGAGTCGTTTCCTCAAGGTAAAGCCTTGAAGAGCCCTGCTGAAGCCAAAGCGTGGAGCAGTTTCCTGGAGACACGAGTTGCAGTTCTGCTTTCTTTGAACGTTAGTACGCTTATGAAGACACCTAGTAACTCCCGTGGGCACCCTATTCCCTGCAAGAACACCGAGGACCGGCATGCTTGACTGGGAAGCTCAGAAACATCAAGGCCCGGAAACCTTTCCCAGTCACTCTGTGTATGCTAAGTGTAGGGCAACACACTGCACGCCTCCTTGGGAGAGCTAGATTTCCTCAGCACTCCAACAGCTCCAGGCAATCTGTTGTCTCACGTCTACATGTCATGCATATCTGCCTCAATGCCCTAGGCTGAGCGGCACTGAGTAACCAATACTGTTTCACAGTCCTTCTACAAAGTCATACCTTAAGACCCCATACTTACAGGAGAAAGTTGGCTTGCATTCCTCCTGTAACCAAAGCACAGTTCTTCCTCTTACACTGCAGGGTTTTAGAAGAGCATAAGCACCGAAAGCGTTACCAAAGCGTTCCTTGGGAGAGGCAGTTCGCTACATGCAGAACTCCGTGCCAAGAAAACATTCTTCAGGGAAGGGACCATTGTGTAGTTTGAGGGAATATTTACTTGGTAGACATCACAAGGGGGTAGGCTGCGTGCTCACTGGAAACGGAGACCTGATGGCACAAGTCTTGCTTTCCCATTTTGAAAGCTCCATTCATGCCGCCTTGAACCTACCTAAATACCAGTGTTTTGGACGAGTTTCTAGTCACTGTAGGCACGGCTCTGGGAAGGGAACGAGTTTTCTCGAAATCAACAGGGTGCTTTCATAGCCTGGGTGGGAGCTCCTCCTGAGACGCTCTAGAGCTACAAGGAAACTTGACGTGAGTCCTTTCCTCAAGGTAAAGCCTTGAAGAGCCCTGCTGAAGCGGCACGTGGAGAAGTTTCCTTGAGACATGAGTTGCAGTTCTCCTTTCTTTTAACGTTACTACGCTTTGCAAGGCACCTAGGATCTCGCCTGGGCACCCTATTCCGTGCAAGAACACCGAGTACCGGCAGGCTCCACTGGGTTGCTAAGAAACATCCAGGCCCGGATACCATTCCCAGTCACTCTGTGTATGCTAAGTGTAGGGCAACACACTGCACTCTTCCTTGGGAGAGCTACATTTCCTCAGCACTCCAACAGCTCCAAGTAATCTGTTCTCTCATGTCCTACATGTCATGCTAATTCCCTCAATGCCCTAGGCTGAGCGGCACTGAGAAATCAAAACTGCTTCGCATTCCTTCTACAAAGTCATACCTTAAGACCCCATACTTACAGGAGAAACTCGGCTTGCGTTCCTCCTGTAACCAAAGCACACTTCTTCCTCTTACACTGCAGAGTTTTAGAAGAGCCTAAGCCCCGATAGCGTTACCAAAGCGTTCCTTGGGAGAGGCAGTTCGCTACATGCAGAACTCCGTGCCAAGAAAACATTCTTCAGGGAAGGGACCATTGTGTAGTTTGAGGGAATATTTACTTGCTAGAAATCACAAGGGGGTAGGCTGCGTGCTCACTGGAAACGGAGACCTGATGGCACAAGGCTTGCTTTCCCATTTTGAAAGCTCCATTCATGCTGCCTTGAAGCTACCTAAATACCAGTGTTTTGGACGGGTCTCTAGTCACTGTAGGCAGGGCTCTGGGAAGGGAACGAGTTTTCTCTAAATCAACAGGGTGCTTTCGTAGCCTGGGTGGGAGCTCCACCTGAGACGCTCTAGAGCTCAAAGGAAACTTGACGTGAGTCGTTTCCTCAAGGTAAAGCCTTGAAGAGCCCTGCTGAAGCCGAAGCGTGGAGCAGCTTCCTGGAGACATGAGTTGCAGTTCTGCTTTCTTTGAACGTTAGTACGCTTATGAAGACACCTAGTAACTCTCGTGGGCACCCTATTCCCTGCACGAACACCGAGGACCGGCATGCTCGACTGGGAAGCTCAGAAACATCCAGGCCCGGAAACCTTTCCCAGTCACCCTCAATATGCTAAGTGTAAGGCAACACACTGCACGCCTCCTTGGAAGAGCTAGATTTCCTCAGCACTCCAACAGCTCCAGGCAATCTGTTGTCTCACGTCTACATGTCATGCATATCTGCCTCAGTGCCCTAGGCTGAGCGGCACTGAGAAACCAATACTCTTTCACATTCCTTCTACAAAGTCATACCTTAAGACCCCATACTTACAGGAGAAAGTTGCCTTGCGTTCCTGCTGTAACCAAAGCACAGTTCTTCCTCTTACACTGCAGGGTTTTAGAAGAGCCTAAGCCCCGATAGCGTTACCAAAGCGTTCCTTGGGAGAGGCAGTTCGCTACATGCAGAACTCCGTGCCAAGAAAACATTCTTCAGGGAAGGGACCATTGTGTAGTTTGAGGGAATATTTACTTGGTAGACATCACAAGGGGGTAGGCTGCGTGTTCCCTGGAAACGGAGACCTGATGGCACAAGGCTTGCTTTCCCATTTTGAAAGCTCCATTCATGCTGCCTTGAAGCTACCTAAATACCAGTATTTTGGACGGGTCTCTAGTCACTGTAGTCAGGGCTGTGGGAAGGGAACGAGTTTTCTCTAAATCAACAGGGTGCTTTCGTAGCCTGGTGGGAGCTCCACCTAGAAGCTCTAGAGCTCAAAGGAAACTTGACGTGAGTCGTTTCCTCAAGGTAAAGCCTTGAAGAGCCCTGCTGAAGCCAAAGCGTGGAGCAGTTTCCTGGAGACACGAGTTGCAGTTCTGCTTTCTTTGAACGTTAGTACGCTTATGAAGACACCTAGTAACTCCCGTGGGCACCCTATTCCCTGCAAGAACACCGAGGACCCGCATGCTCGACTGGGAAGCTCAGAAACATCAAGGCCCGGAAACCTTTCCCAGTCACTCTGTGTATGCTAAGTGTAGGGCAACACACTGCACGCCTCCTTGGGAGAGCTAGATTTCCTCAGCACTCCAACAGCTCCAGGCAATCTGTTGTCTCACGTCTACATGTCATGCATATCTGCCTCAATGCCCTAGGCTGAGCGGCACTGAGTAACCAATACTGTTTCACAGTCCTTCTACAAAGTCATACCTTAAGACCCCATACTTACAGGAGAAAGTTGGCTTGCATTCCTCCTGTAACCAAAGCACAGTTCTTCCTCTTACACTGCAGGGTTTTAGAAGAGCCTAAGCACCGAAAGCGTTACCAAAGCGTTCCTTGGGAGAGGCAGTTCGCTACATGCAGAACTCCGTGCCAAGAAAACATTCTTCAGGGAAGGGACCATTGTGTAGTTTGAGGGAATATTTACTTGGTAGACATCACAAGGGGGTAGGCTGCGTGCTCACTGGAAACGGAGACCTGATGGCACAAGGCTTGCTTTCCCATTTTGAAAGCTCCATTCATGCCGCCTTGAACCTACCTAAATACCAGAGTTTTGGACGAGTTTCTAGTCACTGTAGGCAGGGCTCTGGGAAGGGAACGAGTTTTCTCTAAATCAACAAGGTGCTTTCATAGCCTGGGTGGGAGCTCCTCCTGAGACGCTCTAGAGCCTCAAGGAAACTTGACGTGAGTCCTTTCCTCAAGGTAAAGCCTTGAAGAGCCCTGCTGAAGCGGCACGTGGAGAAGTTTCCTTGAGACAGGAGTTGCAGTTCTCCTTTCTTTTAACGTTACTACGCTTTTCAAGACACCTAGGATCTCGCCTGGGCACCCTATTCCGTGCAAGAACACCGAGTACCGGCAGGCTCCACTGGGTTGCTAAGAAACATCCAGGCCCGGATACCTTTCCCAGTCACTCTGTGTATGCTAAGTGTAGGGCAACACACTGCACTCTTCCTTGGGAGAGCTACATTTCCTCAGCACTCCAACAGCTCCAGGTAATCTGTTCTCTCACGTCCTACATGTCATGCAAATTGCCTCAATGCCCTAGAATGAGCGGCACTGAGAAATCAAAACTGCTTCGCATTC
Source organism: Eubalaena glacialis (assembly GCF_028564815.1). Lineage (NCBI taxonomy): Eukaryota > Metazoa > Chordata > Mammalia > Artiodactyla > Balaenidae > Eubalaena > Eubalaena glacialis. Next base: position 161,890,305 of record NC_083719.1, on the reverse strand, counting down.
CTTCTACAAAGTCATACCTTAAGACCCCATACTTACAGGAGAAAGTTGCCTTGCGTTCCTGCTGTAACCAAAGCACAGTTCTTCCTCTTACACTGCAGGGTTTTAGAAGAGGCTAAGCCCCTATAGCGTACCTAGAGCATTCCTTGGGAGAGGCAGTTCGCTACATGCAGAACTCCGTGCCAAGAACACGTTATTCAGGGAAGGGACCAGTGTGTCACTAGAATGTATATTAACTTGGTAGAAATCACAGGGAGGTAGGCTGCGTGTTCACTGGAAACGGGGACCTGATGGCACAAGGCTTGCTTTCCCATTTTGAAAGCTCCATTCATGCCGCCTTGAACCTACCTAAATACCAGTGTTTTGGACGAGTTTCTAGTACTGTAGGCAGGGCTCTGGGAAGGGAACGAGTTTTCTCTAAATCAACAGGGTGCTTTCATAGCCTGGGTGGGAGCTCCTCCTGAGACGCTCTAGAGCTACAAGGAAACTTGACGTGAGTCCTTTCCTCAAGGTAAAGCCTTGAAGAGCCCTGCTGAAGCGGCACGTGGAGAAGTTTCCTTGAGACATGAGTTGCAGTTCTCCTTTCTTTTAACGTTACTACGCTTTTCAAGACACCTAGGATCTCGCCTGGGCACCCTATTCCGTGCAAGAACACCGAGTACCGGCAGGCTCCACTGGGTTGCTAAGAAACATCCAGGCCCAGATACCTTTCCCAGTCACTCTGTGTATGCTAAGTGTAGGGCAACACACTGCACTCTTCCTTGGGAGAGCTACATTTCCTCAGCACTCCAACAGCTCCAAGTAATCTGTTCTCTCATGTCCTACATGTCATGCAAATTCCCTCAATGCCCTAGGCTGAGCGGCACTGAGAAATCAAAACTGCTTCACATTCCTTCTACAAAGTCATACCTTAAGACCCCATACTTACAGGAGAAACTCGGCTTGCGTTCCTCCTGTAACCAAAGCACAGTTCTTCCTCTTACACTGCAGGGTTTTAGAAGAGCCTAAGCCCCGATAGCGTTACCAAAGCGTTCCTTGGGAGAGGCAGTTCGCTACATGCAGAACTCCGTGCCAAGAAAACATTCTTCAGGGAAGGGACCATTGTGTAGTTTGAGGGAATATTTACTTGCTAGAAATCACAAGGGGGTAGGCTGCGTGCTCACTGGAAACGGAGACCTGATGGCACAAGGCTTGCTTTCCCATTTTGAAAGCTCCATTCATGCTGCCTTGAAGCTACCTAAATACCAGTGTTTTGGACGGGTCTCTAGTCACTGTAGGCAGGGCTGTGGGAAGGGAACGAGTTTTCTCTAAATCAACAGGGTGCTTTCGTAGCCTGGGTGCGAGCTCCACCTGAGACGCTCTAGAGCTCAAAGGAAACTTGACGTGAGTCGTTTCCTCAAGGTAAAGCCTTGAAGAGCCCTGCTGAAGCCGAAGCGTGGAGCAGCTTCCTGGAGACATGAGTTGCAGTTCTGCTTTCTTTGAACGTTAGTACGCTTATGAAGACACCTAGTAACTCTCGTGGGCACCCTATTCCCTGCACGAACACCGAGGACCGGCATGCTCGACTGGGAAGCTCAGAAACATCCAGGCCCGGAAACCTTTCCCAGTCACTCTCAATATGCTAAGTGTAAGGCAACACACTGCACGCCTCCTTGGAAGAGCTAGATTTCCTCAGCACTCCAACAGCTCCAGGCAATCTGTTGTCTCACGTCTACATGTCATGCATATCTGCCTCAGTGCCCTAGGCTGAGCGGCACTGAGAAACCAATACTCTTTCACATTCCTTCTACAAAGTCATACCTTAAGACCCCATACTTACAGGAGAAAGTTGCCTTGCGTTCCTGCTGTAACCAAAGCACAGTTCTTCCTCTTACACTGCAGGGTTTTAGAAGAGCCTAAGCCCCGATAGCGTTACCAAAGCGTTCCTTGGGAGAGGCAGTTCGCTACATGCAGAACTCCGTGCCACGAAAACATTCTTCAGGGAAGGGACCATTGTGTACTTTGAGGGAATATTTACTTGGTAGACATCACAAGGGGGTAGGCTGCGTGCTCACTGGAAACGGAGACCTGATGGCACAAGGCTTGCTTTCCCATTTTGAAAGCTCCATTCATGCTGCCTTGAAGCTACCTAAATACCAGTGTTTTGGACGGGTCTCTAGTCACTGTAGGCAGGGCTCTGGGAAGGGAACGAGTTTTCTCTAAATCAACAGGGTGCTTTCGTAGCCTGGGTGGGAGCTCCACCTGAGACCCTCTAGAGCTCAAAGGAAACTTGACGTGAGTCGTTTCCTCAAGGTAAAGCCTTGAAGAGCCCTGCTGAAGCCGAAGCGTGGAGCAGTTTCCTGGAGACATGAGTTGCAGTTCTGCTTTCTTTGAACGTTAGTACGCTTATGAAGACACCTAGTAACTCCCTTGGGCACCCTATTCCCTGCAAGAACACCGAGGACCGGCATGCTCGACTGGGAAGCTCAGAAACATCCAGGCCCGGAAACCTTTCCCAGTCACTCTCAATATGCTAAGTGTAGGGCAACACACTGCACGCCTCCTTGGGAGAGCTAGATTTCCTCAGCACTCCAACAGCTCAAGGCAATCTGTTATCTCACATCTACATGTCATGCATATCTGCCTCAGTGCCCTAGGCTGTGCGGCACTGAGAAACCAATACTCTTTCACATTCCTTCTACAAAGTCATACCTACGACCCCATACTTACAGGAGAAAGTTGGCTTGCGCTCCTGCTGTAACCAAAGCACAGTTCTTCCTCTTACACTGCAGGGTTTTAGAAGAGGCTAAGAACCTATAGCGTACCTAGAGCATTCCTTGGGAGAGGCAGTTCGCTACATGCAGAACTCCGTGCCAAGAACACGTTATTCAGGGAAGGGACCAGTGTGTCTCTAGAGTGTATATTAACTTGGTAGAAATCACAAGGAGGTAGGCTGCGTGTTCACTGGAAACGGGGACCTGATGGCACAAGGCTTGCTTTCCCATTTTGAAAGCTCCATTCATGCCGCCTTGAACCTACCTAAATACAAGTGTTTTGGACGAGTTTCTAGTCACTGTAGGCAGGGCTCTGGGAAGGGAACGAGTTTTCTCGAAATCAACAGGGTGCTTTCATAGCCTGGGTGGGAGCTCCTCCTGAGACGCTCTAGAGCTACAAGGAAACTTGACGTGAGTCCTTTCCTCAAGGTAAAGCCTTGAAGAGCCCTGCTGAAGCGGCATGTGGAGAAGTTTCCTTGAGACAGGAGTTGCAGTTCTCCTTTCTTTTAACGTTACTACGCTTTTCAAGACACCTAGGATCTCGCCTGGGCACCCTATTCCGTGCAAGAACACCGAGTACCGGCAGGCTCCACTGGGTTGCTAAGAAACATCCAGGCCCGGATACCTTTCCCAGTCACTCTGTGTATGCTAAGTGTAGGGCAACACACTGCACTCTTCCTTGGGAGAGCTACATTTCCTCAGCACTCCAACAGCTCCAGGTAATCTGTTCTCTCACGTCCTACATGTCATGCAAATTGCCTCAATGCCCTAGGCTGAGCGGCACTGAGAAATCAAAACTGCTTTGCATTCCTTCTACAAAGTCATACCTTAAGATCCCATACTTAGAGGAGAAACTCAGCTTGCGTTCCTCCTGTAACCAAAGCACAGTTCTTCCTCTTACACTGCAGGGTTTTAGAAGAGCCTAAGCCCCGATAGCGTTACCAAAGCGTTCCTTGGGAGAGGCAGTTCGCTACATGCAGAACTCCGTGCCAAGAAAACATTCTTCAGGGAAGGGACCATTGTGTAGTTTGAGGGAATATTTACTTGGTAGACATCACAAGGGGGTAGGCTGCGTGTTCCCTGGAAACGGAGACCTGATGGCACAAGGCTTGCTTTCCCATTTTGAAAGCTCCATTCATGCTGCCTTGAAGCTACCTAAATACCAGTGTTTTGGACGGGTCTCTAGTCACTGTAGGCAGGGCTGTGGGAAGGGAACGAGTTTTCTCTAAATCAACAGGGTGCTTTCGTAGCCTGGGTGGGAGCTCCAACTGAGTCGCTCTAGAGCTCAAAGGAAACTTGACGTGAGTCGTTTCCTCAAGGTAAAGCCTTGAAGGGCCCTGCTGAAGCCGAAGCGTGGAGCAGTTTCCTGGAGACAAGAGTTGCAGTTCTGCTTTCTTTGATTGTTAGTACGCTTATGAAGACACCTAGTAACTCTCGTGGGCACCCTATTCCCTGCAAGAACACCGAGGACCGGCATGCTCGACTGGGAAGCTCAGAAACATCTAGGCCCGGAAACATTTCCCAGTCACTCTCAATATGCTAATTGTAAGGCAACACACTGCACGCCTCCTTGGAAGAGCTAGATTTCCTCAGCACTCCAACAGCTCCAGGCAATCTGTTGTCTCACGTCTACATGTCATGCATATCTGCCTCAGTGCCCTAGGCTGAGGGGCACTGAGAAACCAATACTCTTTCACATTCCTTCTACAAAGTCATACCTTAAGTCCCCATACTTACAGGAGAAAGTTGCCTTGCGTTCCTGCTGTAACCAAAGCACAGTTCTTCCTCTTACACTGCAGGGTTTTAGAAGAGCCTAAGCCCCGATAGCGTTACCAAAGCGTTCCTTGGGAGAGGCAGTTCGCTACATGCAGAACTCCGTGCCAAGAACACGTTATTCAGGGAAGGGACCAGTGTGTCGCTAGAATGTATATTAACTTGGTAGAAATCACAGGGAGGTAGGCTGCGTGTTCACTGGAAATGGGGACCTGATGGCACAAGGCTTGCTTTCCCATTTTGAAAGCTCCATTCATGCCGCCTTGAACCTACCTAAATACCAGTGTTTTGGACGAGTTTCTAGTCACTGTAGGCAGGGCTCTGGGAAGGGAACGAGTTTTCTCTAAATCAACAGGGTGCTTTCATAGCCTGGGTGGGAGCTCCTCCTGAGACGCTCTAGAGCTACAAGGAAACTTGACGTGAGTCCTTTCCTCAAGGTAAAGCCTTGAAGAGCCCTGCTGAAGCGGCACGTGGAGAAGTTTCCTTGAGACAGGAGTTGCAGTTCTCCTTTCTTTTAACGTTACTACGCTTTTCAAGACACCTAGGATCTCGCCTGGGCACCCTATTCCGTGCAAGAACACCGAGTACCGGCAGGCTCCACTGGGTTGCTAAGAAACATCCAGGCCCGGATACCTTTCCCAGTCACTCTGTGTATGCTAAGTGTAGGGCAACACACTGCACTCTTCCTTGGGAGACCTACATTTCCTCAGCACTCCAACAGCTCCAAGTAATCTGTTCTCTCATGTCCTACATGTCATGCAAATTCCCTCAATGCCCTAGGCTGAGCGGCACTGAGAAATCAAAACTGCTTCGCATTCCTTCTACAAAGTCATACCTTAAGACCCCATACTTACAGGAGAAACTCGGCTTGCGTTCCTCCTGTAACCAAAGCACAGTTCTTCCTCTTACACTGCAGGGTTTTAGAAGAGCCTAAGCCCCGATAGCGTTACCAAAGCGTTCCTTGGGAGAGGCAGTTCGCTACATGCAGAACTCCGTGCCAAGAAAACATTCTTCAGGGAAGGGACCATTGTGTAGTTTGAGGGAATATTTACTTGGTAGACATCACAAGGGGGTAGGCTGCGTGTTCCCTGGAAACGGAGACCTGATGGCACAAGGCTTGCCTTCCCATTTTGAAAGCTCCATTCATGCTGCCTTGAAGCTACCTAAATACCAGTGTTTTGGACGGGTCTCTAGTCACTGTAGGCAGGGCTGTGGGAAGGGAACGAGTTTTCTCTAAATCAACAGGGTGCTTTCGTAGCCTGGGTGGGAGCTCCAACTGAGACGCTCTAGAGCTCAAAGGAAACTTGACGTGAGTCGTTTCCTCAAGGTAAAGCCTTGAAGGGCCCTGCTGAAGCCGAAGCAGGAAGCAGTTTCCTGGAGACATGAGTTGCAGTTCTGCTTTCTTTGATTGTTAGTACGCTTATGAAGACACCTAGTAACTCTCGTGGGCACCCTATTCCCTGCAAGAACACCGAGGACCGGCATGCTCGACTGGGAAGCTCAGAAACATCTAGGCCCGGAAACCTTTCCCAGTCACTCTCAATATGCTAAGGGTAGGGCAACACACTGCACGCCTCCTTGGGAGAGCTAGATTTCCTCAGCACTCCAACAGCTCCAGGCAATCTGTTGTCTCACGTCTACATGTCATGCATATCTGCCTCAATGCCCTAGGCTGAGCCGCACTGAGAAACCAATACTCTTTCACATTCCTTCTACAAAGTCATACCTTAAGACCCCATACTTACAGGAGAAAGTTGCCTTGTGTTCCTGCTGTAACCAAAGCACAGTTCTTCCTCTTACACTGCAGGGTTTTAGAAGAGGCTAAGCCCCTATAGCGTACCTAGAGCATTCCTTGGGAGAGGCAGTTCGCTACATGCAGAACTCCGTGCCAAGAACACGTTATTCAGGGAAGGGACCAGTGTGTCGCTAGAATGTATATTAACTTGGTAGAAATCACAGGGAGGTAGGCTGCGTGTTCACTGGAAACGGGGACCTGATGGCACAAGGCTTGCTTTCCCATTTTGAAAGCTCCATTCATGCTGCCTTGAAGCTACCTAAATACCAGTGTTTTGGACGGGTCTCTAGTCACTGTAGGCAGGGCTGTGGGAAGGGAACGAGTTTTCTCTAAAGAAACAGGGTGCTTTCGTAGCCTGGTGGGTGCTCCACCTAGAAGCTCTAGAGCTCAAAGGAAACTTGACGTGAGTCGTTTCCTCAAGGTAAAGCCTTGAAGAGCCCTGCTGAAGCCAAAGCGTGGAGCAGTTTCCTGGAGACACGAGTTGCAGTTCTGCTTTCTTTGAACGTTAGTACGCTTATGAAGACACCTAGTAACTCCCGTGGGCACCCTATTCCCTGCAAGAACACCGAGGACCGGCATGCTCGACTGGGAAGCTCAGAAACATCAAGGCCCGGAAAACTTTCCCAGTCACTCTGTGTATGCTAAGTGTAGGGCAACACACTGCACGCCTCCTTGGGAGAGCTAGATTTCCTCAGCACTCCAACAGCTCCAGGCAATCTGTTGTCTCACGTCTACATGTCATGCATATCTCTCTCAGTGCCCTAGGCTGAGCGGCACTGAGTAACCAATACTGTTTCACAGTCCTTCTACAAAGTCATACCTTAAGACCCCATACTTACAGGAGAAAGTTGGCTTGCATTCCTCCTGTAACCAAAGCACAGTTCTTCCTCTTACACTGCAGGGTTTTAGAAGAGCCTAAGCACCGAAAGCGTTACCAAAGCGTTCCTTGGGAGAGGCAGTTCGCTACATGCAGAACTCCGTGCCAAGAAAACATTCTTCAGGGAAGGGACCATTGTGTAGTTTGAGGGAATATTTACTTGGTAGACATCACAAGGGGGTAGGCTGCGTGCTCACTGGAAACGGAGACCTGATGGCACAAGTCTTGCTTTCCCATTTTGAAAGCTCCATTCATGCCGCCTTGAACCTACCTAAATACCAGTGTTTTGGACGAGTTTCTAGTCACTGTAGGCAGGGCTCTGGGAAGGGAACGAGTTTTCTCTAAATCAACAGGGTGCTTTCATAGCCTGGGTGGGAGCTCCTCCTGAGACGCTCTAGAGCCTCAAGGAAACTTGACGTGAGTCCTTTCCTCAAGGTAAAGCCTTGAAGAGCCCTGCTGAAGCGGAACGTGGAGAAGTTTCCTTGAGACATGAGTTGCAGTTCTCCTTTCTTTTAACATTAGTACGCTTTTCAAGACACCTAGGATCTCGCCTGGGCACCCTATTCCGTGCAAGAACACCGAGTACCGGCAGGCTCCACTGGGTTGCTAAGAAACATCCAGGCCCGGATACCTTTCCCAGTCACTCTGTGTATGCTAAGTGTAGGGCAACACACTGCACTCTTCCTTGGGAGAGCTACATTTCCTCAGCACTCCAACAGCTCCAGGTAATCTGTTCTCTCACGTCCTACATGTCATGCAAATTGCCTCAATGCCCTAGGCTGAGCGGCACTGAGAAATCAAAACTGCTTCGCATTCCTTCTACAAAGTCATACCTTAAGACCCCATACTTACAGGAGAAACTCGGCTTGCGTTCCTCCTGTAACCAAAGCACAGTTCTTCCTCTTACACTGCAGGGTTTTAGAAGAGCCTAAGCCCCGATAGCGTTACCAAAGCGTTCCTTGGGAGAGGCAGTTCGCTACATGCAGAACTCCGTGCCAAGAAAACATTCTTCAGGGAAGGGACCATTGTGTAGTTTGAGGGAATATTTACTTGGTAGACATCACAAGGGGGTAGGCTGCGTGTTCCCTGGAAACGGAGACCTGATGGCACAAGGCTTGCCTTCCCATTTTGAAAGCTCCATTCATGCTGCCTTGAAGCTACCTAAATACCAGTGTTTTGGACGGGTCTCTAGTCACTGTAGGCAGGGCTGTGGGAAGGGAACGAGTTTTCTCTAAATCAACAGGGTGCTTTCGTAGCCTGGGTGGGAGCTCCAACTGAGACGCTCTAGAGCTCAAAGGAAACTTGACGTGAGTCGTTTCCTCAAGGTAAAGCCTTGAAGGGCCCTGCTGAAGCCGAAGCAGGAAGCAGTTTCCTGGAGACATGAGTTGCAGTTCTGCTTTCTTTGATTGTTAGTACGCTTATGAAGACACCTAGTAACTCTCGTGGGCACCCTATTCCCTGCAAGAACACCGAGGACCGGCATGCTCGACTGGGAAGCTCAGAAACATCTAGGCCCGGAAACCTTTCCCAGTCACTCTCAATATGCTAAGGGTAGGGCAACACACTGCACGCCTCCTTGGGAGAGCTAGATTTCCTCAGCACTCCAACAGCTCCAGGCAATCTGTTGTCTCACGTCTACATGTCATGCATATCTGCCTCAATGCCCTAGGCTGAGCCGCACTGAGAAACCAATACTCTTTCACATTCCTTCTACAAAGTCATACCTTAAGACCCCATACTTACAGGAGAAAGTTGCCTTGTGTTCCTGCTGTAACCAAAGCACAGTTCTTCCTCTTACACTGCAGGGTTTTAGAAGAGGCTAAGCCCCTATAGCGTACCTAGAGCATTCCTTGGGAGAGGCAGTTCGCTACATGCAGAACTCCGTGCCAAGAACACGTTATTCAGGGAAGGGACCAGTGTGTCGCTAGAATGTATATTAACTTGGTAGAACTCACAGGGAGGTAGGCTGCGTGTTCACTGGAAACGGGGACCTGATGGCACAAGGCTTGCTTTCCCATTTTGAAAGCTCCATTCATGCTGCCTTGAAGCTACCTAAATACCAGTGTTTTGGACGGGTCTCTAGTCACTGTAGGCAGGGCTGTGGGAAGGGAACGAGTTTTCTCTAAAACAACAGGGTGCTTTCGTAGCCTGGTGGGTGCTCCACCTAGAAGCTCTAGAGCTCAAAGGAAACTTGACGTGAGTCGTTTCCTCAAGGTAAAGCCTTGAAGAGCCCTGCTGAAGCCAAAGCGTGGAGCAGTTTCCTGGAGACACGAGTTGCAGTTCTGCTTTCTTTGAACGTTAGTACGCTTATGAAGACACCTAGTAACTCCCGTGGGCACCCTATTCCCTGCAAGAACACCGAGGACCGGCATGCTTGACTGGGAAGCTCAGAAACATCAAGGCCCGGAAACCTTTCCCAGTCACTCTGTGTATGCTAAGTGTAGGGCAACACACTGCACGCCTCCTTGGGAGAGCTAGATTTCCTCAGCACTCCAACAGCTCCAGGCAATCTGTTGTCTCACGTCTACATGTCATGCATATCTGCCTCAATGCCCTAGGCTGAGCGGCACTGAGTAACCAATACTGTTTCACAGTCCTTCTACAAAGTCATACCTTAAGACCCCATACTTACAGGAGAAAGTTGGCTTGCATTCCTCCTGTAACCAAAGCACAGTTCTTCCTCTTACACTGCAGGGTTTTAGAAGAGCCTAAGCACCGAAAGCGTTACCAAAGCGTTCCTTGGGAGAGGCAGTTCGCTACATGCAGAACTCCGTGCCAAGAAAACATTCTTCAGGGAAGGGACCATTGTGTAGTTTGAGGGAATATTTACTTGGTAGACATCACAAGGGGGTAGGCTGCGTGCTCACTGGAAACGGAGACCTGATGGCACAAGTCTTGCTTTCCCATTTTGAAAGCTCCATTCATGCCGCCTTGAACCTACCTAAATACCAGTGTTTTGGACGAGTTTCTAGTCACTGTAGGCACGGCTCTGGGAAGGGAACGAGTTTTCTCGAAATCAACAGGGTGCTTTCATAGCCTGGGTGGGAGCTCCTCCTGAGACGCTCTAGAGCTACAAGGAAACTTGACGTGAGTCCTTTCCTCAAGGTAAAGCCTTGAAGAGCCCTGCTGAAGCGGCACGTGGAGAAGTTTCCTTGAGACATGAGTTGCAGTTGTCCTTTCTTTTAACGTTACTACGCTTTGCAAGACACCTAGGATCTCGCCTGGGCACCCTATTCCGTGCAAGAACACCGAGTACCGGCAGGCTCCACTGGGTTGCTAAGAAACATCCAGGCCCGGATACCATTCCCAGTCACTCTGTGTATGCTAAGTGTAGGGCAACACACTGCACTCTTCCTTGGGAGAGCTACATTTCCTCAGCACTCCAACAGCTCCAAGTAATCTGTTCTCTCATGTCCTACATGTCATGCTAATTCCCTCAATGCCCTAGGCTGAGCGGCACTGAGAAATCAAAACTGCTTCGCATTCCTTCTACAAAGTCATACCTTAAGACCCCATACTTACAGGAGAAACTCGGCTTGCGTTCCTCCTGTAACCAAAGCACACTTCTTCCTCTTACACTGCAGAGTTTTAGAAGAGCCTAAGCCCCGATAGCGTTACCAAAGCGTTCCTTGGGAGAGGCAGTTCGCTACATGCAGAACTCCGTGCCAAGAAAACATTCTTCAGGGAAGGGACCATTGTGTAGTTTGAGGGAATATTTACTTGGTAGACATCACAAGGGGGTAGGCTGCGTGTTCCCTGGAAACGGAGACCTGATGGCACAAGTCTTGCTTTCCCATTTTGAAAGATCAATTCATGCCGCATTGAACCTACCTAAATACCAGAGTTTTGGACGAGTTTCTAGTCACTGTAGGCAGGGCTCTGGGAAGGGAACGAGTTTTCTCTAAATCAACAGGGTGCTTTCATAGCCTGTGTGGGAGCTCCTCCTGAGACGCTCTAGAGCCTCAAGGAAACTTGACGTGAGTCCTTTCCTCAAGGTAAAGCCTTGAAGAGCCCTGCTGAAGCGGAACGTGGAGAAGTTTCCTTGAGACATGAGTTGCAGTTCTCCTTTCTTTTAACATTAGTACGCTTTTCAAGACACCTAGGATCTCGCCTGGGCACCCTATTCCGTGCAAGAACACTGAGTACCGGCAGGCTCCACTGGGTTGCTAAGAAACATCCAGGCCCGGATACCTTTCCCAGTCACTCTGTGTATGCTAAGTGTAGGGCAACACACTGCACTCTTCCTTGGGAGAGCTACATTTCCTCAGCACTCCAACAGCTCCAGGTAATCTGTTCTCTCACGTCCTACATGTCATGCAAATTGCCTCAATGCCCTAGGCTGAGCGGCACTGAGAAATCAAAACTGCTTCGCATTCCTTCTACAAAGTCATACCTTAAGACCCCATACTTACAGGAGAAACTCGGCTTGCGTTCCTCCTGTAACCAAAGCACAGTTCTTCCTCTTACACTGCAGGGTTTTAGAAGAGCCTAAGCCCCGATAGCGTTACCAAAGCGTTCCTTGGGAGAGGCAGTTCGCTACATGCAGAACTCCATGCCAAGAAAACATTCTTCAGGGAAGGGACCATTGTGTAGTTTGAGGGAATATTTACTTGGTAGACATCACAAGGGGGTAGGCTGCGTGTTCCCTGGAAACGGAGACCTGATGGCACAAGGCTTGCTTTCCCATTTTGAAAGCTCCATTCATGCTGCCTTGAAGCTACCTAAATACCAGTGTTTTGGACGGGTCTCTAGTCACTGTAGGCAGGGCTGTGGGAAGGGAACGAGTTTTCTCTAAATCAACACGGTGCTTTCGTAGCCTGGGTGGGAGCTCCAACTGAGACGCTCTAGAGCTCAAAGGAAATTGACGTGAGTCGTTTCCTCAAGGTAAAGCCTTGAAGGGCCCTGCTGAAGCCGAAGCGTGGAGCAGTTTCCTGGAGACATGAGTTGCAGTTCTGCTTTCTTTGAACGTTAGTACGCTTATGAAGACACCTAGTAACTCTCGTGGGCACCCTATTCCCTGCAAGAACACCGAGGACCGGCATGCTCAACTGGGAAGCTCAGAAACATCCAGGCCCGGAAACCTTTCCCAGACACTCTCAATATGCTAAGGGTAGGGCAACACACTGCACGCCTCCTTGGGAGAGCTAGATTTCCTCAGCACTCCAACAGCTCCAGGCAATCTGTTGTCTCACGTCTACATGTCATGCATATCTGCCTCAATGCCCTAGTCTGAGCCGCACTGAGAAACCAATACTCTTTCACATTCCTTCTACAAAGTCATACCTTAAGACCCTAAACTTACAGGAGAAAGTTGCCTTGCGTTCCTGCTGTAACCAAAGCACAGTTCTTCCTCTTACACTGCAGGGTTTTAGAAGAGGCTAAACCCCTATAGCGTACCTAGAGCATTCCTTGGGAGAGGCAGTTCGCTACATGCAGAACTCCGTGCCAAGAACACGTTATTCAGGGAAGGGACCAGTGTGTCGCTAGAATGTATATTAACTTGGTAGAAATCACAGGGAGGTAGGCTGCGTGTTCACTGGAAATGGGGACCTGATGGCACAATGCTTGCTTTCCCATTTTGAAAGCTCCATTCATGCCGCCTTGAACCTACCTAAATACCAGTGTTTTGGACGAGTTTCTAGTCACTGTAGGCAGGGCTCTGGGAAGGGAACGAGTTTTCTCTAAATCAACAGGGTGCTTTCATAGCCTGGGTGGGAGCTCCTCCTGAGACGCTCTAGAGCTACAAGGAAACTTGACGTGAGTCCTTTCCTCAAGGTAAAGCCTTGAAGAGCCCTGCTGAAGCGGCACGTGGAGAAGTTTCCTTGAGACATGAGTTGCAGTTCTCCTTTCTTTTAACGTTACTACGCTTTTCAAGACACCTAGGATCTCGCCTGGGCACCCTATTCCGTGCAAGAACACCGAGTACCGGCAGGCTCCACTGGGTTGCTAAGAAACATCCAGGCCCGGATACCTTTCCCAGTCACTCTGTGTATGCTAAGTGTAGGGCAACACACTGCACTCTTCCTTGGGAGAGCTACATTTCCTCAGCACTCCAACAGCTCCAGGTAATCTGTTCTCTCACGTCCTACATGTCATGCAAATTGCCTCAATGCCCTAGGCTGAGCGGCACTGAGAAATCAAAACTGCTTCACGTTCCTTCTACAAAGTCATACCTTAAGACCCCATACTTACAGGAGAAACTCGGCTTGCGTTCCTCCTGTAACCAAAGCACAGTTCTTCCTCTTACACTGCAGGGTTTTAGAAGAGCCTAAGCCCTGATAGCGTTACCAAAGCGTTCCTTGGGAGAGGCAGTTCGCTACATGCAGAACTCCGTGCCAAGAAAACATTCTTCAGGGAAGGGACCATTGTGTAGTTTGAGGGAATATTTACTTGGTAGACATCACAAGGGGGTAGGCTGCGTGTTCCCTGGAAACGGAGACCTGATGGCACAAGGCTTGCTTTCCCATTTTGAAAGCTCCATTCATGCTGCCTTGAAGCTACCTAAATACCAGTGTTTTGGACGGGTCTCTAGTCACTGTAGGCAGGGCTGTGGGAAGGGAACGAGTTTTCTCTAAATCAACAGGGTGCTTTCGTAGCCTGGGTGGGAGCTCCAACTGAGACGCTCTAGAGCTCAAAGGAAACTTGACGTGAGTCGTTTCCTCAAGGTAACGCCTTGAAGAGCCCTGCTGAAGCCGAAGCGTGGAGCAGCTTCCTGGAGACATGAGTTGTAGTTCTGCTTTCTTTGAACGTTAGTATGCTTATGAAGACACCTAGTAACTCTCGTGGGCACCCTATTCCCTGCAAGAACACCGAGGACCGGCATGCTCGACTGGGAAGCTCAGAAACATCCAGGCCCGGAAACCTTTCCCAGTCACTCTCAATATGCTAAGTGTAAGGCAACACACTGCACGCCTCCTTGGGAGAGCTAGATTTCCTCAGCACTCCAACAGCTCCAGGCAATCTGTTGTCTCATGTCTACATGTCATGCATATCTGCCTCAATGCCCTAGGCTGAGTGGCACTGAGTAACCAATACTGTTTCACATTCCTTCTACAAAGTCATACCTTAAGACCCCATACTTACAGGAGAAAGTTGCCTTGCGTTCCTGCTGTAACCAAAGCACAGTTCTTCCTCTTACACTGCAGGGTTTTAGAAGAGGCTAAGCCCCTATAGCGTACCTAGAGCATTCCTTGGGAGAGGCAGTTCGCTACATGCAGAACTCCGTGCCAAGAACACGTTATTCAGGGAAGGGACCAGTGTGTCGCTAGAATGTATATTAACTTGGTAGAACTCACAGGGAGGTAGGCTGCGTGTTCACTGGAAACGGGGACCTGATGGCACAAGGCTTGCTTTCCCATTTTGAAAGCTCCATTCATGCTGCCTTGAAGCTACCTAAATACCAGTGTTTTGGACGGGTCTCTAGTCACTGTAGGCAGGGCTGTGGGAAGGGAACGAGTTTTCTCTAAAACAACAGGGTGCTTTCGTAGCCTGGTGGGTGCTCCACCTAGAAGCTCTAGAGCTCAAAGGAAACTTGACGTGAGTCGTTTCCTCAAGGTAAAGCCTTGAAGAGCCCTGCTGAAGCCAAAGCGTGGAGCAGTTTCCTGGAGACACGAGTTGCAGTTCTGCTTTCTTTGAACGTTAGTACGCTTATGAAGACACCTAGTAACTCCCGTGGGCACCCTATTCCCTGCAAGAACACCGAGGACCGGCATGCTTGACTGGGAAGCTCAGAAACATCAAGGCCCGGAAACCTTTCCCAGTCACTCTGTGTATGCTAAGTGTAGGGCAACACACTGCACGCCTCCTTGGGAGAGCTAGTTTTCCTCAGCACTCCAACAGCTCCAGGCAATCTGTTGTCTCACGTCTACATGTCATGCATATCTGCCTCAATGCCCTAGGCTGAGCGGCACTGAGTAACCAATACTGTTTCACAGTCCTTCTACAAAGTCATACCTTAAGACCCCATACTTACAGGAGAAAGTTGGCTTGCATTCCTCCTGTAACCAAAGCACAGTTCTTCCTCTTACACTGCAGGGTTTTAGAAGAGCCTAAGCACCGAAAGCGTTACCAAAGCGTTCCTTGGGAGAGGCAGTTCGCTACATGCAGAACTCCGTGCCAAGAAAACATTCTTCAGGGAAGGGACCATTGTGTAGTTTGAGGGAATATTTACTTGGTAGACATCACAAGGGGGTAGGCTGCGTGCTCACTGGAAACGGAGACCTGATGGCACAAGTCTTGCTTTCCCATTTTGAAAGCTCCATTCATGCCGCCTTGAACCTACCTAAATACCAGTGTTTTGGACGAGTTTCTAGTCACTGTAGGCACGGCTCTGGGAAGGGAACGAGTTTTCTCGAAATCAACAGGGTGCTTTCATAGCCTGGGTGGGAGCTCCTCCTGAGACGCTCTAGAGCTACAAGGAAACTTGACGTGAGTCCTTTCCTCAAGGTAAAGCCTTGAAGAGCCCTGCTGAAGCGGCACGTGGAGAAGTTTCCTTGAGACATGAGTTGCAGTTGTCCTTTCTTTTAACGTTACTACGCTTTGCAAGACACCTAGGATCTCGCCTGGGCACCCTATTCCGTGCAAGAACACCGAGTACCGGCAGGCTCCACTGGGTTGCTAAGAAACATCCAGGCCCGGATACCATTCCCAGTCACTCTGTGTATGCTAAGTGTAGGGCAACACACTGCACTCTTCCTTGGGAGAGCTACATTTCCTCAGCACTCCAACAGCTCCAAGTAATCTGTTCTCTCATGTCCTACATGTCATGCTAATTCCCTCAATGCCCTAGGCTGAGCGGCACTGAGAAATCAAAACTGCTTCGCATTCCTTCTACAAAGTCATACCTTAAGACCCCATACTTACAGGAGAAACTCGGCTTGCGTTCCTCCTGTAACCAAAGCACACTTCTTCCTCTTACACTGCAGAGTTTTAGAAGAGCCTAAGCCCCGATAGCGTTACCAAAGCGTTCCTTGGGAGAGGCAGTTCGCTACATGCAGAACTCCGTGCCAAGAAAACATTCTTCAGGGAAGGGACCATTGTGTAGTTTGAGGGAATATTTACTTGGTAGACATCACAAGGGGGTAGGCTGCGTGTTCCCTGGAAACGGAGACCTGATGGCACAAGTCTTGCTTTCCCATTTTGAAAGATCAATTCATGCCGCATTGAACCTACCTAAATACCAGAGTTTTGGACGAGTTTCTAGTCACTGTAGGCAGGGCTCTGGGAAGGGAACGAGTTTTCTCTAAATCAACAGGGTGCTTTCATAGCCTGTGTGGGAGCTCCTCCTGAGACGCTCTAGAGCCTCAAGGAAACTTGACGTGAGTCCTTTCCTCAAGGTAAAGCCTTGAAGAGCCCTGCTGAAGCGGAACGTGGAGAAGTTTCCTTGAGACATGAGTTGCAGTTCTCCTTTCTTTTAACATTAGTACGCTTTTCAAGACACCTAGGATCTCGCCTGGGCACCCTATTCCGTGCAAGAACACTGAGTACCGGCAGGCTCCACTGGGTTGCTAAGAAACATCCAGGCCCGGATACCTTTCCCAGTCACTCTGTGTATGCTAAGTGTAGGGCAACACACTGCACTCTTCCTTGGGAGAGCTACATTTCCTCAGCACTCCAACAGCTCCAGGTAATCTGTTCTCTCACGTCCTACATGTCATGCAAATTGCCTCAATGCCCTAGGCTGAGCGGCACTGAGAAATCAAAACTGCTTCGCATTCCTTCTACAAAGTCATACCTTAAGACCCCATACTTACAGGAGAAACTCGGCTTGCGTTCCTCCTGTAACCAAAGCACAGTTCTTCCTCTTACACTGCAGGGTTTTAGAAGAGCCTAAGCCCCGATAGCGTTACCAAAGCGTTCCTTGGGAGAGGCAGTTCGCTACATGCAGAACTCCATGCCAAGAAAACATTCTTCAGGGAAGGGACCATTGTGTAGTTTGAGGGAATATTTACTTGGTAGACATCACAAGGGGGTAGGCTGCGTGTTCCCTGGAAACGGAGACCTGATGGCACAAGGCTTGCTTTCCCATTTTGAAAGCTCCATTCATGCTGCCTTGAAGCTACCTAAATACCAGTGTTTTGGACGGGTCTCTAGTCACTGTAGGCAGGGCTGTGGGAAGGGAACGAGTTTTCTCTAAATCAACACGGTGCTTTCGTAGCCTGGGTGGGAGCTCCAACTGAGACGCTCTAGAGCTCAAAGGAAATTGACGTGAGTCGTTTCCTCAAGGTAAAGCCTTGAAGGGCCCTGCTGAAGCCGAAGCGTGGAGCAGTTTCCTGGAGACATGAGTTGCAGTTCTGCTTTCTTTGAACGTTAGTACGCTTATGAAGACACCTAGTAACTCTCGTGGGCACCCTATTCCCTGCAAGAACACCGAGGACCGGCATGCTCAACTGGGAAGCTCAGAAACATCCAGGCCCGGAAACCTTTCCCAGACACTCTCAATATGCTAAGGGTAGGGCAACACACTGCACGCCTCCTTGGGAGAGCTAGATTTCCTCAGCACTCCAACAGCTCCAGGCAATCTGTTGTCTCACGTCTACATGTCATGCATATCTGCCTCAATGCCCTAGTCTGAGCCGCACTGAGAAACCAATACTCTTTCACATTCCTTCTACAAAGTCATACCTTAAGACCCTAAACTTACAGGAGAAAGTTGCCTTGCGTTCCTGCTGTAACCAAAGCACAGTTCTTCCTCTTACACTGCAGGGTTTTAGAAGAGGCTAAACCCCTATAGCGTACCTAGAGCATTCCTTGGGAGAGGCAGTTCGCTACATGCAGAACTCCGTGCCAAGAACACGTTATTCAGGGAAGGGACCAGTGTGTCGCTAGAATGTATATTAACTTGGTAGAAATCACAGGGAGGTAGGCTGCGTGTTCACTGGAAATGGGGACCTGATGGCACAATGCTTGCTTTCCCATTTTGAAAGCTCCATTCATGCCGCCTTGAACCTACCTAAATACCAGTGTTTTGGACGAGTTTCTAGTCACTGTAGGCAGGGCTCTGGGAAGGGAACGAGTTTTCTCTAAATCAACAGGGTGCTTTCATAGCCTGGGTGGGAGCTCCTCCTGAGACGCTCTAGAGCTACAAGGAAACTTGACGTGAGTCCTTTCCTCAAGGTAAAGCCTTGAAGAGCCCTGCTGAAGCGGCACGTGGAGAAGTTTCCTTGAGACATGAGTTGCAGTTCTCCTTTCTTTTAACGTTACTACGCTTTTCAAGACACCTAGGATCTCGCCTGGGCACCCTATTCCGTGCAAGAACACCGAGTACCGGCAGGCTCCACTGGGTTGCTAAGAAACATCCAGGCCCGGATACCTTTCCCAGTCACTCTGTGTATGCTAAGTGTAGGGCAACACACTGCACTCTTCCTTGGGAGAGCTACATTTCCTCAGCACTCCAACAGCTCCAGGTAATCTGTTCTCTCACGTCCTACATGTCATGCAAATTGCCTCAATGCCCTAGGCTGAGCGGCACTGAGAAATCAAAACTGCTTCACGTTCCTTCTACAAAGTCATACCTTAAGACCCCATACTTACAGGAGAAACTCGGCTTGCGTTCCTCCTGTAACCAAAGCACAGTTCTTCCTCTTACACTGCAGGGTTTTAGAAGAGCCTAAGCCCTGATAGCGTTACCAAAGCGTTCCTTGGGAGAGGCAGTTCGCTACATGCAGAACTCCGTGCCAAGAAAACATTCTTCAGGGAAGGGACCATTGTGTAGTTTGAGGGAATATTTACTTGGTAGACATCACAAGGGGGTAGGCTGCGTGTTCCCTGGAAACGGAGACCTGATGGCACAAGGCTTGCTTTCCCATTTTGAAAGCTCCATTCATGCTGCCTTGAAGCTACCTAAATACCAGTGTTTTGGACGGGTCTCTAGTCACTGTAGGCAGGGCTGTGGGAAGGGAACGAGTTTTCTCTAAATCAACAGGGTGCTTTCGTAGCCTGGGTGGGAGCTCCAACTGAGACGCTCTAGAGCTCAAAGGAAACTTGACGTGAGTCGTTTCCTCAAGGTAACGCCTTGAAGAGCCCTGCTGAAGCCGAAGCGTGGAGCAGCTTCCTGGAGACATGAGTTGTAGTTCTGCTTTCTTTGAACGTTAGTATGCTTATGAAGACACCTAGTAACTCTCGTGGGCACCCTATTCCCTGCAAGAACACCGAGGACCGGCATGCTCGACTGGGAAGCTCAGAAACATCCAGGCCCGGAAACCTTTCCCAGTCACTCTCAATATGCTAAGTGTAAGGCAACACACTGCACGCCTCCTTGGGAGAGCTAGATTTCCTCAGCACTCCAACAGCTCCAGGCAATCTGTTGTCTCATGTCTACATGTCATGCATATCTGCCTCAATGCCCTAGGCTGAGTGGCACTGAGTAACCAATACTGTTTCACATTCCTTCTACAAAGTCATACCTTAAGACCCCATACTTACAGGAGAAAGTTGCCTTGCGTTCCTGCTGTAACCAAAGCACAGTTCTTCCTCTTACACTGCAGGGTTTTAGAAGAGGCTAAGCCCCTATAGCGTACCTAGAGCATTCCTTGGGAGAGGCAGTTCGCTACATGCAGAACTCCGTGCCAAGAACACGTTATTCAGGGAAGGGACCAGTGTGTCACTAGAGTATATATTAACTTGGTAGAAATCACAGGGAGGTAGGCAGCGTGTTCACTGGAAACGGGGACCTGATGGCACAAGGCTTGCTTTCCCATTTTGAAAGCTCCATTCATGCCGCCTTGAACCTACCTAAATACCAGTGTTTTGGACGAGTTTCTAGTCACTGTAGGCAGGGCTCTGGGAAGGGAACGAGTTTTCTCGAAATCAACAGGGTGCTTTCATAGCCTGGGTGGGAGCTCCTCCTGAGACGCTCTAGAGCTACAAGGAAACTTGACGTGAGTCCTTTCCTCAAGGTAAAGCCTTGAAGAGCCCTGCTGAAGCGGCACGTGGATAAGTTTCCTTGAGACATGAGTTGCAGTTGTCCTTTCTTTTAACGTTACTACGCTTTTCAAGACACCTAGGATCTCGCCTGGGCATCCTATTCCGTGCAAGAACACCGAGTACCGGCAGGCTCCACTGGGTTGCTAAGAAACATCCAGGCCCGGATACCTTTCCCAGTCACTCTGTGTATGCTAAGTGTAGGGCAACACACTGCACTCTTCCTTGGGAGAGCTACATTGCCTCAGCACTCCAACAGTTCCAAGTAATCTGTTCTCTCATGTCCTACATGTCATGCAAATTCCCTCAATGCCCTAGGCTGAGCGGCACTGAGAAATCAAAACTGCTTCGCATTCCTTCTACAAAGTCATACCTTAAGACCCCATACTTACAGGAGAAACTCGGCTTGCGTTCCTCCTGTAACCAAAGCACAGTTCTTCCTCTTACACTGCAGGGTTTTAGAAGAGCCTAAGCCCCGATAGCGTTACCAAAGCGTTCCTTGGGAGAGGCAGTTCGCTACATGCAGAACTCCGTGCCAAGAAAACATTCTTCAGGGAAGGGACCATTGTGTAGTTTGAGGGAATATTTACTTGGTAGAAATCACAAGGGGGTAGGCTGCGTGTTCCCTGGAAACGGAGACCTGATGGCACAAGGCTTGCTTTCCCATTTTGAAAGCTCCATTCATGCTGCCTTGAAGCTACCTAAATACCAGTGTTTTGGACGGGTCTCTAGTCACTGTAGGCAGGGCTGTGGGAAGGGAACGAGTTTTCTCTAAATCAACAGGGTGCTTTCGTAGCCTGGGTGGGAGCTCCAACTGAGACGCTCTAGAGCTCAAAGGAAACTTGACGTGAGTCGTTTCCTCAAGGTAAAGCCTTGAAGGGCCCTGCTGAAGCCGAAGCGTGGAGCAGTTTCCTGGAGACATGAGTTGCAGTTCTGCTTTCTTTGAACGTTAGTACGCTTATGAAGACACCTAGTAACTCTCGTGGGCACCCTATTCCCTGCAAGAACACCGAGGACCGGCATGCTCGACTGGGAAGCTCAGAAACATCCAGGCCCGGAAACCTTTCCCAGTCACTCTCAATATGCTAAGGGTAGGGCAACACACTGCACGCCTCCTTGGGAGAGCTAGATTTCCTCAGCACTCCAACAGCTCCAGGCAATCTGTTGTCTCACGTCTACATGTCATGCATATCTGCCTCAATGCCCTAGGCTGAGCCGCACTGAGAAACCAATACTCTTTCACATTCCTTCTACAAAGTCATACCTTAAGACCCCATACTTACAGGAGAAAGTTGCCTTGCGTTCCTGCTGTAACCAAAGCACAGTTCTTCCTCTTACACTGCAGGGTTTTAGAAGAGGCTAAGCCCCTATAGCGTACCTAGAGCATTCCTTGGGAGAGGCAGTTCGCTACATGCAGAACTCCGTGCCAAGAACACGTTATTCAGGGAAGGGACAAGTGTGTCGCTAGAATGTATATTAACTTGGTAGAAATCACAGGGAGGTAGGCTGCGTGTTCACTGGGAACGGGGACCTGATGGCACAAGGCTTGCTTTCCCATTTTGAAAGCTCCATTCATGCCGCCTTGAACCTACCTAAATACCAGAGTTTTGGACGAGTTTCTAGTCACTGTAGGCAGGGCTCTGGGAAGGGAACGAGTTTTCTCTAAATCAACAGGGTGCTTTCATAGCCTGGGTGGGAGCTCCTCCTGAGACGCTCTAGAGCCTCAAGGAAACTTGACGTGAGTCCTTTCCTCAAGGTAAAGCCTTGAAGAGCCCTGCTGAAGCGGAACGTGGAGAAGTTTCCTTGAGACATGAGTTGCAGTTCTCCTTTCTTTTAACGTTAGTACGCTTTTCAAGACACCTAGGATCTCGCCTGGGCACCCTATTCCGTGCAAGAACACTGAGTACCGGCAGGCTCCACTGGGTTGCTAAGAAACATCCAGGCCCGGATACCTTTCCCAGTCACTCTGTGTATGCTAAGTGTAGGGCAACACACTGCACTCTTCCTTGGGAGAGCTACATTTCCTCAGCACTCCAACAGCTCCAGGTAATCTGTTCTCTCACGTCCTACATGCCATGCAAATTGCCTCAATGCCCTAGGCTGAGCGGCACTGAGAAATCAAAACTGCTTCGCATTCCTTCTACAAAGTCATACCTTAAGACCCCATACTTAGAGGAGAAACTCGGCTTGCGTTCCTCCTGTAACCAAAGCACAGTTCTTCCTCTTACACTGCAGGGTTGTAGAAGAGCCTAAGCCCCGATAGCGTTACCAAAGCGTTCCTTGGGAGAGGCAGTTCGCTACATGCAGAACTCCGTGCCAAGAAAACATTCTTCAGGGAAGGGACCATTGTGTAGTTTGAGGGAATATTTACTTGGTAGACATCACAAGGGGGTAGGCTGCGTGTTCCCTGGAAACGGAGACCTGATGGCACAAGGCTTGCTTTCCCATTTTGAAAGCTCCATTCATGCTGCCTTGAAGCTACCTAAATACCAGTGTTTTGGACGGGTCTCTAGTCACTGTAGGCAGGGCTGTGGGAAGGGAACGAGTTTTCTCTAAATCAACAGGGTGCTTTCGTAGCCTGGGTGGGAGCTCCAACTGAGACGCTCTAGAGCTCAAAGGAAACTTGACGTGAGTCGTTTCCTCAAGGTAAAGCCTTGAAGGGCCCTGCTGAAGCCGAAGCGTGGAGCAGTTTCCTGGAGACATGAGTTGCAGTTCTGCTTTCTTTGAATGTTAGTACGCTTATGAAGACACCTAGTAACTCTCGTGGGCACCCTATTCCCTGCAAGAACACCGAGGACCGGCATGCTCGACTGGGAAGCTCAGAAACATCCAGGCCCGGAAACCTTTCCCAGTCACTCTCAATATGCTAAGGGTAGGGCAACACACTGCACGCCTCCTTGGGAGAGCTAGATTTCCTCAGCACTCCAACAGCTCCAGGCAATCTGTTGTCTCACGTCTACATGTCATGCATATCTGCCTCAATGCCCTAGGCTGAGCCGCACTGAGAAACCAATACTCTTTCACATTCCTTCTACAAAGTCATACCTTAAGACCCCATACTTACAGGAGAAAGTTGCCTTGCGTTCCTGCTGTAACCAAAGCACAGTTCTTCCTCTTACACTGCAGGGTTTTAGAAGAGGCTAAGCCCCTATAGCGTACCTAGAGCATTCCTTGGGAGAGGCAGTTCGCTACATGCAGAACTCCGTGCCAAGAACACGTTATTCAGGGAAGGGACCAGTGTGTCGCTAGAATGTATATTAACTTGGTAGAAATCACAGGGAGGTAGGCTGCGTGTTCACTGGGAACGGGGACCTGATGGCACAAGGCTTGCTTTCCCATTTTGAAAGCTCCATTCATGCCGCCTTGAACCTACCTAAATACCAGAGTTTTGGACGAGTTTCTAGTCACTGTAGGCAGGGCTCTGGGAAGGGAACGAGTTTTCTCTAAATCAACAGGGTGCTTTCATAGCCTGGGTGGGAGCTCCTCCTGAGACGCTCTAGAGCCTCAAGGAAACTTGACGTGAGTCCTTTCCTCAAGGTAAAGCCTTGAAGAGCCCTGCTGAAGCGGAACGTGGAGAAGTTTCCTTGAGACATGAGTTGCAGTTCTCCTTTCTTTTAACGTTAGTACGCTTTTCAAGACACCTAGGATCTCGCCTGGGCACCCTATTCCGTGCAAGAACACTGAGTACCGGCAGGCTCCACTGGGTTGCTAAGAAACATCCAGGCCCGGATACCTTTCCCAGTCACTCTGTGTATGCTAAGTGTAGGGCAACACACTGCACTCTTCCTTGGGAGAGCTACATTGCCTCAGCACTCCAACAGTTCCAAGTAATCTGTTCTCTCATGTCCTACATGTCATGCAAATTCCCTCAATGCCCTAGGCTGAGCGGCACTGAGAAATCAAAACTGCTTCGCATTCCTTCTACAAAGTCATACCTTAAGACCCCATACTTACAGGAGAAACTCGGCTTGCGTTCCTCCTGTAACCAAAGCACAGTTCTTCCTCTTACACTGCAGGGTTTTAGAAGAGCCTAAGCCCCGATAGCGTTACCAAAGCGTTCCTTGGGAGAGGCAGTTCGCTACATGCAGAACTCCGTGCCAAGAAAACATTCTTCAGGGAAGGGACCATTGTGTAGTTTGAGGGAATATTTACTTGGTAGAAATCACAAGGGGGTAGGCTGCGTGTTCCCTGGAAACGGAGACCTGATGGCACAAGGCTTGCTTTCCCATTTTGAAAGCTCCATTCATGCTGCCTTGAAGCTACCTAAATACCAGTGTTTTGGACGGGTCTCTAGTCACTGTAGGCAGGGCTGTGGGAAGGGAACGAGTTTTCTCTAAATCAACAGGGTGCTTTCGTAGCCTGGGTGGGAGCTCCAACTGAGACGCTCTAGAGCTCAAAGGAAACTTGACGTGAGTCGTTTCCTCAAGGTAAAGCCTTGAAGGGCCCTGCTGAAGCCGAAGCGTGGAGCAGTTTCCTGGAGACATGAGTTGCAGTTCTGCTTTCTTTGAACGTTAGTACGCTTATGAAGACACCTAGTAACTCTCGTGGGCACCCTATTCCCTGCAAGAACACCGAGGACCGGCATGCTCGACTGGGAAGCTCAGAAACATCCAGGCCCGGAAACCTTTCCCAGTCACTCTCAATATGCTAAGGGTAGGGCAACACACTGCACGCCTCCTTGGGAGAGCTAGATTTCCTCAGCACTCCAACAGCTCCAGGCAATCTGTTGTCTCACGTCTACATGTCATGCATATCTGCCTCAATGCCCTAGGCTGAGCCGCACTGAGAAACCAATACTCTTTCACATTCCTTCTACAAAGTCATACCTTAAGACCCCATACTTACAGGAGAAAGTTGCCTTGCGTTCCTGCTGTAACCAAAGCACAGTTCTTCCTCTTACACTGCAGGGTTTTAGAAGAGGCTAAGCCCCTATAGCGTACCTAGAGCATTCCTTGGGAGAGGCAGTTCGCTACATGCAGAACTCCGTGCCAAGAACACGTTATTCAGGGAAGGGACCAGTGTGTCGCTAGAATGTATATTAACTTGGTAGAAATCACAGGGAGGTAGGCTGCGTGTTCACTGGGAACGGGGACCTGATGGCACAAGGCTTGCTTTCCCATTTTGAAAGCTCCATTCATGCCGCCTTGAACCTACCTAAATACCAGAGTTTTGGACGAGTTTCTAGTCACTGTAGGCAGGGCTCTGGGAAGGGAACGAGTTTTCTCTAAATCAACAGGGTGCTTTCATAGCCTGGGTGGGAGCTCCTCCTGAGACGCTCTAGAGCCTCAAGGAAACTTGACGTGAGTCCTTTCCTCAAGGTAAAGCCTTGAAGAGCCCTGCTGAAGCGGAACGTGGAGAAGTTTCCTTGAGACATGAGTTGCAGTTCTCCTTTCTTTTAACGTTAGTACGCTTTTCAAGACACCTAGGATCTCGCCTGGGCACCCTATTCCGTGCAAGAACACTGAGTACCGGCAGGCTCCACTGGGTTGCTAAGAAACATCCAGGCCCGGATACCTTTCCCAGTCACTCTGTGTATGCTAAGTGTAGGGCAACACACTGCACTCTTCCTTGGGAGAGCTACATTTCCTCAGCACTCCAACAGCTCCAGGTAATCTGTTCTCTCACGTCCTACATGCCATGCAAATTGCCTCAATGCCCTAGGCTGAGCGGCACTGAGAAATCAAAACTGCTTCGCATTCCTTCTACAAAGTCATACCTTAAGACCCCATACTTAGAGGAGAAACTCGGCTTGCGTTCCTCCTGTAACCAAAGCACAGTTCTTCCTCTTACACTGCAGGGTTGTAGAAGAGCCTAAGCCCCGATAGCGTTACCAAAGCGTTCCTTGGGAGAGGCAGTTCGCTACATGCAGAACTCCGTGCCAAGAAAACATTCTTCAGGGAAGGGACCATTGTGTAGTTTGAGGGAATATTTACTTGGTAGACATCACAAGGGGGTAGGCTGCGTGTTCCCTGGAAACGGAGACCTGATGGCACAAGGCTTGCTTTCCCATTTTGAAAGCTCCATTCATGCTGCCTTGAAGCTACCTAAATACCAGTGTTTTGGACGGGTCTCTAGTCACTGTAGGCAGGGCTGTGGGAAGGGAACGAGTTTTCTCTAAATCAACAGGGTGCTTTCGTAGCCTGGGTGGGAGCTCCAACTGAGACGCTCTAGAGCTCAAAGGAAACTTGACGTGAGTCGTTTCCTCAAGGTAAAGCCTTGAAGGGCCCTGCTGAAGCCGAAGCGTGGAGCAGTTTCCTGGAGACATGAGTTGCAGTTCTGCTTTCTTTGAACGTTAGTACGCTTATGAAGACACCTAGTAACTCTCGTGGGCACCCTATTCCCTGCAAGAACACCGAGGACCGGCATGCTCGACTGGGAAGCTCAGAAACATCCAGGCCCGGAAACCTTTCCCAGTCACTCTCAATATGCTAAGGGTAGGGCAACACACTGCACGCCTCCTTGGGAGAGCTAGATTTCCTCAGCACTCCAACAGCTCCAGGCAATCTGTTGTCTCACGTCTACATGTCATGCATATCTGCCTCAATGCCCTAGGCTGAGCCGCACTGAGAAACCAATACTCTTTCACATTCCTTCTACAAAGTCATACCTTAAGACCCCATACTTACAGGAGAAAGTTGCCTTGCGTTCCTGCTGTAACCAAAGCACAGTTCTTCCTCTTACACTGCAGGGTTTTAGAAGAGGCTAAGCCCCTATAGCGTACCTAGAGCATTCCTTGGGAGAGGCAGTTCGCTACATGCAGAACTCCGTGCCAAGAACACGTTATTCAGGGAAGGGACAAGTGTGTCGCTAGAATGTATATTAACTTGGTAGAAATCACAGGGAGGTAGGCTGCGTGTTCACTGGGAACGGGGACCTGATGGCACAAGGCTTGCTTTCCCATTTTGAAAGCTCCATTCATGCCGCCTTGAACCTACCTAAATACCAGAGTTTTGGACGAGTTTCTAGTCACTGTAGGCAGGGCTCTGGGAAGGGAACGAGTTTTCTCTAAATCAACAGGGTGCTTTCATAGCCTGGGTGGGAGCTCCTCCTGAGACGCTCTAGAGCCTCAAGGAAACTTGACGTGAGTCCTTTCCTCAAGGTAAAGCCTTGAAGAGCCCTGCTGAAGCGGAACGTGGAGAAGTTTCCTTGAGACATGAGTTGCAGTTCTCCTTTCTTTTAACGTTAGTACGCTTTTCAAGACACCTAGGATCTCGCCTGGGCACCCTATTCCGTGCAAGAACACTGAGTACCGGCAGGCTCCACTGGGTTGCTAAGAAACATCCAGGCCCGGATACCTTTCCCAGTCACTCTGTGTATGCTAAGTGTAGGGCAACACACTGCACTCTTCCTTGGGAGAGCTACATTTCCTCAGCACTCCAACAGCTCCAGGTAATCTGTTCTCTCACGTCCTACATGCCATGCAAATTGCCTCAATGCCCTAGGCTGAGCGGCACTGAGAAATCAAAACTGCTTCGCATTCCTTCTACAAAGTCATACCTTAAGACCCCATACTTAGAGGAGAAACTCGGCTTGCGTTCCTCCTGTAACCAAAGCACAGTTCTTCCTCTTACACTGCAGGGTTGTAGAAGAGCCTAAGCCCCGATAGCGTTACCAAAGCGTTCCTTGGGAGAGGCAGTTCGCTACATGCAGAACTCCGTGCCAAGAAAACATTCTTCAGGGAAGGGACCATTGTGTAGTTTGAGGGAATATTTACTTGGTAGACATCACAAGGGGGTAGGCTGCGTGTTCCCTGGAAACGGAGACCTGATGGCACAAGGCTTGCTTTCCCATTTTGAAAGCTCCATTCATGCTGCCTTGAAGCTACCTAAATACCAGTGTTTTGGACGGGTCTCTAGTCACTGTAGGCAGGGCTGTGGGAAGGGAACGAGTTTTCTCTAAATCAACAGGGTGCTTTCGTAGCCTGGGTGGGAGCTCCAACTGAGACGCTCTAGAGCTCAAAGGAAACTTGACGTGAGTCGTTTCCTCAAGGTAAAGCCTTGAAGGGCCCTGCTGAAGCCGAAGCGTGGAGCAGTTTCCTGGAGACATGAGTTGCAGTTCTGCTTTCTTTGAACGTTAGTACGCTTATGAAGACACCTAGTAACTCTCGTGGGCACCCTATTCCCTGCAAGAACACCGAGGACCGGCATGCTCGACTGGGAAGCTCAGAAACATCCAGGCCCGGAAACCTTTCCCAGTCACTCTCAATATGCTAAGGGTAGGGCAACACACTGCACGCCTCCTTGGGAGAGCTAGATTTCCTCAGCACTCCAACAGCTCCAGGCAATCTGTTGTCTCACGTCTACATGTCATGCATATCTGCCTCAATGCCCTAGGCTGAGCCGCACTGAGAAACCAATACTCTTTCACATTCCTTCTACAAAGTCATACCTTAAGACCCCATACTTACAGGAGAAAGTTGCCTTGCGTTCCTGCTGTAACCAAAGCACAGTTCTTCCTCTTACACTGCAGGGTTTTAGAAGAGGCTAAGCCCCTATAGCGTACCTAGAGCATTCCTTGGGAGAGGCAGTTCGCTACATGCAGAACTCCGTGCCAAGAACACGTTATTCAGGGAAGGGACCAGTGTGTCGCTAGAATGTATATTAACTTGGTAGAAATCACAGGGAGGTAGGCTGCGTGTTCACTGGGAACGGGGACCTGATGGCACAAGGCTTGCTTTCCCATTTTGAAAGCTCCATTCATGCCGCCTTGAACCTACCTAAATACCAGAGTTTTGGACGAGTTTCTAGTCACTGTAGGCAGGGCTCTGGGAAGGGAACGAGTTTTCTCTAAATCAACAGGGTGCTTTCATAGCCTGGGTGGGAGCTCCTCCTGAGACGCTCTAGAGCCTCAAGGAAACTTGACGTGAGTCCTTTCCTCAAGGTAAAGCCTTGAAGAGCCCTGCTGAAGCGGAACGTGGAGAAGTTTCCTTGAGACATGAGTTGCAGTTCTCCTTTCTTTTAACGTTAGTACGCTTTTCAAGACACCTAGGATCTCGCCTGGGCACCCTATTCCGTGCAAGAACACTGAGTACCGGCAGGCTCCACTGGGTTGCTAAGAAACATCCAGGCCCGGATACCTTTCCCAGTCACTCTGTGTATGCTAAGTGTAGGGCAACACACTGCACTCTTCCTTGGGAGAGCTACATTGCCTCAGCACTCCAACAGTTCCAAGTAATCTGTTCTCTCATGTCCTACATGTCATGCAAATTCCCTCAATGCCCTAGGCTGAGCGGCACTGAGAAATCAAAACTGCTTCGCATTCCTTCTACAAAGTCATACCTTAAGACCCCATACTTACAGGAGAAACTCGGCTTGCGTTCCTCCTGTAACCAAAGCACAGTTCTTCCTCTTACACTGCAGGGTTTTAGAAGAGCCTAAGCCCCGATAGCGTTACCAAAGCGTTCCTTGGGAGAGGCAGTTCGCTACATGCAGAACTCCGTGCCAAGAAAACATTCTTCAGGGAAGGGACCATTGTGTAGTTTGAGGGAATATTTACTTGGTAGAAATCACAAGGGGGTAGGCTGCGTGTTCCCTGGAAACGGAGACCTGATGGCACAAGGCTTGCTTTCCCATTTTGAAAGCTCCATTCATGCTGCCTTGAAGCTACCTAAATACCAGTGTTTTGGACGGGTCTCTAGTCACTGTAGGCAGGGCTGTGGGAAGGGAACGAGTTTTCTCTAAATCAACAGGGTGCTTTCGTAGCCTGGGTGGGAGCTCCAACTGAGACGCTCTAGAGCTCAAAGGAAACTTGACGTGAGTCGTTTCCTCAAGGTAAAGCCTTGAAGGGCCCTGCTGAAGCCGAAGCGTGGAGCAGTTTCCTGGAGACATGAGTTGCAGTTCTGCTTTCTTTGAACGTTAGTACGCTTATGAAGACACCTAGTAACTCTCGTGGGCACCCTATTCCCTGCAAGAACACCGAGGACCGGCATGCTCGACTGGGAAGCTCAGAAACATCCAGGCCCGGAAACCTTTCCCAGTCACTCTCAATATGCTAAGGGTAGGGCAACACACTGCACGCCTCCTTGGGAGAGCTAGATTTCCTCAGCACTCCAACAGCTCCAGGCAATCTGTTGTCTCACGTCTACATGTCATGCATATCTGCCTCAATGCCCTAGGCTGAGCCGCACTGAGAAACCAATACTCTTTCACATTCCTTCTACAAAGTCATACCTTAAGACCCCATACTTACAGGAGAAAGTTGCCTTGCGTTCCTGCTGTAACCAAAGCACAGTTCTTCCTCTTACACTGCAGGGTTTTAGAAGAGGCTAAGCCCCTATAGCGTACCTAGAGCATTCCTTGGGAGAGGCAGTTCGCTACATGCAGAACTCCGTGCCAAGAACACGTTATTCAGGGAAGGGACCAGTGTGTCGCTAGAATGTATATTAACTTGGTAGAAATCACAGGGAGGTAGGCTGCGTGTTCACTGGGAACGGGGACCTGATGGCACAAGGCTTGCTTTCCCATTTTGAAAGCTCCATTCATGCCGCCTTGAACCTACCTAAATACCAGAGTTTTGGACGAGTTTCTAGTCACTGTAGGCAGGGCTCTGGGAAGGGAACGAGTTTTCTCTAAATCAACAGGGTGCTTTCATAGCCTGGGTGGGAGCTCCTCCTGAGACGCTCTAGAGCCTCAAGGAAACTTGACGTGAGTCCTTTCCTCAAGGTAAAGCCTTGAAGAGCCCTGCTGAAGCGGAACGTGGAGAAGTTTCCTTGAGACATGAGTTGCAGTTCTCCTTTCTTTTAACGTTAGTACGCTTTTCAAGACACCTAGGATCTCGCCTGGGCACCCTATTCCGTGCAAGAACACTGAGTACCGGCAGGCTCCACTGGGTTGCTAAGAAACATCCAGGCCCGGATACCTTTCCCAGTCACTCTGTGTATGCTAAGTGTAGGGCAACACACTGCACTCTTCCTTGGGAGAGCTACATTTCCTCAGCACTCCAACAGCTCCAGGTAATCTGTTCTCTCACGTCCTACATGCCATGCAAATTGCCTCAATGCCCTAGGCTGAGCGGCACTGAGAAATCAAAACTGCTTCGCATTCCTTCTACAAAGTCATACCTTAAGACCCCATACTTAGAGGAGAAACTCGGCTTGCGTTCCTCCTGTAACCAAAGCACAGTTCTTCCTCTTACACTGCAGGGTTGTAGAAGAGCCTAAGCCCCGATAGCGTTACCAAAGCGTTCCTTGGGAGAGGCAGTTCGCTACATGCAGAACTCCGTGCCAAGAAAACATTCTTCAGGGAAGGGACCATTGTGTAGTTTGAGGGAATATTTACTTGGTAGACATCACAAGGGGGTAGGCTGCGTGTTCCCTGGAAACGGAGACCTGATGGCACAAGGCTTGCTTTCCCATTTTGAAAGCTCCATTCATGCTGCCTTGAAGCTACCTAAATACCAGTGTTTTGGACGGGTCTCTAGTCACTGTAGGCAGGGCTGTGGGAAGGGAACGAGTTTTCTCTAAATCAACAGGGTGCTTTCGTAGCCTGGGTGGGAGCTCCAACTGAGACGCTCTAGAGCTCAAAGGAAACTTGACGTGAGTCGTTTCCTCAAGGTAAAGCCTTGAAGGGCCCTGCTGAAGCCGAAGCGTGGAGCAGTTTCCTGGAGACATGAGTTGCAGTTCTGCTTTCTTTGAACGTTAGTACGCTTATGAAGACACCTAGTAACTCTCGTGGGCACCCTATTCCCTGCAAGAACACCGAGGACCGGCATGCTCGACTGGGAAGCTCAGAAACATCCAGGCCCGGAAACCTTTCCCAGTCACTCTCAATATGCTAAGGGTAGGGCAACACACTGCACGCCTCCTTGGGAGAGCTAGATTTCCTCAGCACTCCAACAGCTCCAGGCAATCTGTTGTCTCACGTCTACATGTCATGCATATCTGCCTCAATGCCCTAGGCTGAGCCGCACTGAGAAACCAATACTCTTTCACATTCCTTCTACAAAGTCATACCTTAAGACCCCATACTTACAGGAGAAAGTTGCCTTGCGTTCCTGCTGTAACCAAAGCACAGTTCTTCCTCTTACACTGCAGGGTTTTAGAAGAGGCTAAGCCCCTATAGCGTACCTAGAGCATTCCTTGGGAGAGG
This sequence comes from Eubalaena glacialis, assembly GCF_028564815.1. Lineage (NCBI taxonomy): Eukaryota > Metazoa > Chordata > Mammalia > Artiodactyla > Balaenidae > Eubalaena > Eubalaena glacialis. The sequence continues at coordinate 161,858,103 of NC_083719.1, read as the reverse complement.
CAGTTCGCTACATGCAGAACTCCGTGCCAAGAACACGTTATTCAGGGAAGGGACCAGTGTGTCGCTAGAATGTATATTAACTTGGTAGAAATCACAGGGAGGTAGGCTGCGTGTTCACTGGGAACGGGGACCTGATGGCACAAGGCTTGCTTTCCCATTTTGAAAGCTCCATTCATGCCGCCTTGAACCTACCTAAATACCAGAGTTTTGGACGAGTTTCTAGTCACTGTAGGCAGGGCTCTGGGAAGGGAACGAGTTTTCTCTAAATCAACAGGGTGCTTTCATAGCCTGGGTGGGAGCTCCTCCTGAGACGCTCTAGAGCCTCAAGGAAACTTGACGTGAGTCCTTTCCTCAAGGTAAAGCCTTGAAGAGCCCTGCTGAAGCGGAACGTGGAGAAGTTTCCTTGAGACATGAGTTGCAGTTCTCCTTTCTTTTAACGTTAGTACGCTTTTCAAGACACCTAGGATCTCGCCTGGGCACCCTATTCCGTGCAAGAACACTGAGTACCGGCAGGCTCCACTGGGTTGCTAAGAAACATCCAGGCCCGGATACCTTTCCCAGTCACTCTGTGTATGCTAAGTGTAGGGCAACACACTGCACTCTTCCTTGGGAGAGCTACATTTCCTCAGCACTCCAACAGCTCCAGGTAATCTGTTCTCTCACGTCCTACATGCCATGCAAATTGCCTCAATGCCCTAGGCTGAGCAGCACTGAGAAATCAAAACTGCTTCGCATTCCTTCTACAAAGTCATACCTTAAGACCCCATACTTAGAGGAGAAACTCGGCTTGCGTTCCTCCTGTAACCAAAGCACAGTTCTTCCTCTTACACTGCAGGGTTTTAGAAGAGGCTAAGCCCCTATAGCGTACCTAGAGCATTCCTTGGGAGAGGCAGTTCGCTACATGCAGAACTCCGTGCCAAGAACACGTTATTCAGGGAAGGGACCAGTGTGTCACTAGAGTGTATATTAACTTGGTAGAAATCACAGGGAGGTAGGCTGCGTGTTCACTGGAAACGGAGACCTGATGGCACAAGGCTTGCTTTCCCATTTTGAAAGCTCCATTCATGCTGCCTTGAAGCTACCTAAATACCAGTGTTTTGGACGGGTCTCTAGTCACTGTAGGCAGGGCTGTGGGAAGGGAACGAGTTTTCTCTAAATCAACAGGGTGCTTTCGTAGCCTGGGTGGGAGCTCCAACTGAGACGCTCTAGAGCTCAAAGGAAACTTGACGTGAGTCGTTTCCTCAAGGTAAAGCCTTGAAGGGCCCTGCTGAAGCCGAAGCGTGGAGCAGTTTCCTGGAGACATGAGTTGCAGTTCTGCTTTCTTTGAACGTTAGTACGCTTATGAAGACACCTAGTAACTCTCGTGGGCACCCTATTCCCTGCAAGAACACCGAGGACCGGCATGCTCGACTGGGAAGCTCAGAAACATCCAGGCCCGGAAACCTTTCCCAGTCACTCTCAATATGCTAAGGGTAGGGCAACACACTGCACGCCTCCTTGGGAGAGCTAGATTTCCTCAGCACTCCAACAGCTCCAGGCAATCTGTTGTCTCACGTCTACATGTCATGCATATCTGCCTCAATGCCCTAGGCTGAGCCGCACTGAGAAACCAATACTCTTTCACATTCCTTCTACAAAGTCATACCTTAAGACCCCATACTTACAGGAGAAAGTTGCCTTGCGTTCCTGCTGTAACCAAAGCACAGTTCTTCCTCTTACACTGCAGGGTTTTAGAAGAGGCTAAGCCCCTATAGCGTACCTAGAGCATTCCTTGGGAGAGGCAGTTCGCTACATGCAGAACTCCGTGCCAAGAACACGTTATTCAGGGAAGGGACCAGTGTGTCGCTAGAATGTATATTAACTTGGTAGAAATCACAGGGAGGTAGGCTGCGTGTTCACTGGGAACGGGGACCTGATGGCACAAGGCTTGCTTTCCCATTTTGAAAGCTCCATTCATGCCGCCTTGAACCTACCTAAATACCAGAGTTTTGGACGAGTTTCTAGTCACTGTAGGCAGGGCTCTGGGAAGGGAACGAGTTTTCTCTAAATCAACAGGGTGCTTTCATAGCCTGGGTGGGAGCTCCTCCTGAGACGCTCTAGAGCCTCAAGGAAACTTGACGTGAGTCCTTTCCTCAAGGTAAAGCCTTGAAGAGCCCTGCTGAAGCGGAACGTGGAGAAGTTTCCTTGAGACATGAGTTGCAGTTCTCCTTTCTTTTAACGTTAGTACGCTTTTCAAGACACCTAGGATCTCGCCTGGGCACCCTATTCCGTGCAAGAACACTGAGTACCGGCAGGCTCCACTGGGTTGCTAAGAAACATCCAGGCCCGGATACCTTTCCCAGTCACTCTGTGTATGCTAAGTGTAGGGCAACACACTGCACTCTTCCTTGGGAGAGCTACATTTCCTCAGCACTCCAACAGCTCCAGGTAATCTGTTCTCTCACGTCCTACATGCCATGCAAATTGCCTCAATGCCCTAGGCTGAGCGGCACTGAGAAATCAAAACTGCTTCGCATTCCTTCTACAAAGTCATACCTTAAGACCCCATACTTACAGGAGAAACTCGGCTTGCGTTCCTCCTGTAACCAAAGCACAGTTCTTCCTCTTACACTGCAGGGTTTTAGAAGAGCCTAAGCCCCGATAGCGTTACCAAAGCGTTCCTTGGGAGAGGCAGTTCGCTACATGCAGAACTCCGTGCCAAGAAAACATTCTTCAGGGAAGGGACCATTGTGTAGTTTGAGGGAATATTTACTTGGTAGACATCACAAGGGGGTAGGCTGCGTGTTCCCTGGAAACGGAGACCTGATGGCACAAGGCTTGCTTTCCCATTTTGAAAGCTCCATTCATGCTGCCTTGAAGCTACCTAAATACCAGTGTTTTGGACGGGTCTCTAGTCACTGTAGGCAGGGCTGTGGGAAGGGAACGAGTTTTCTCTAAATCAACAGGGTGCTTTCGTAGCCTGGGTGGGAGCTCCAACTGAGACGCTCTAGAGCTCAAAGGAAACTTGACGTGAGTCGTTTCCTCAAGGTAAAGCCTTGAAGGGCCCTGCTGAAGCCGAAGCGTGGAGCAGTTTCCTGGAGACATGAGTTGCAGTTCTGCTTTCTTTGAACGTTAGTACGCTTATGAAGACACCTAGTAACTCTCGTGGGCACCCTATTCCCTGCAAGAACACCGAGGACCGGCATGCTCGACTGGGAAGCTCAGAAACATCCAGGCCCGGAAACCTTTCCCAGTCACTCTCAATATGCTAAGGGTAGGGCAACACACTGCACGCCTCCTTGGGAGAGCTAGATTTCCTCAGCACTCCAACAGCTCCAGGCAATCTGTTGTCTCACGTCTACATGTCATGCATATCTGCCTCAATGCCCTAGGCTGAGCCGCACTGAGAAACCAATACTCTTTCACATTCCTTCTACAAAGTCATACCTTAAGACCCCATACTTACAGGAGAAAGTTGCCTTGCGTTCCTGCTGTAACCAAAGCACAGTTCTTCCTCTTACACTGCAGGGTTTTAGAAGAGGCTAAGCCCCTATAGCGTACCTAGAGCATTCCTTGGGAGAGGCAGTTCGCTACATGCAGAACTCCGTGCCAAGAACACGTTATTCAGGGAAGGGACCAGTGTGTCGCTAGAATGTATATTAACTTGGTAGAAATCACAGGGAGGTAGGCTGCGTGTTCACTGGGAACGGGGACCTGATGGCACAAGGCTTGCTTTCCCATTTTGAAAGCTCCATTCATGCCGCCTTGAACCTACCTAAATACCAGAGTTTTGGACGAGTTTCTAGTCACTGTAGGCAGGGCTCTGGGAAGGGAACGAGTTTTCTCTAAATCAACAGGGTGCTTTCATAGCCTGGGTGGGAGCTCCTCCTGAGACGCTCTAGAGCCTCAAGGAAACTTGACGTGAGTCCTTTCCTCAAGGTAAAGCCTTGAAGAGCCCTGCTGAAGCGGAACGTGGAGAAGTTTCCTTGAGACATGAGTTGCAGTTCTCCTTTCTTTTAACGTTAGTACGCTTTTCAAGACACCTAGGATCTCGCCTGGGCACCCTATTCCGTGCAAGAACACTGAGTACCGGCAGGCTCCACTGGGTTGCTAAGAAACATCCAGGCCCGGATACCTTTCCCAGTCACTCTGTGTATGCTAAGTGTAGGGCAACACACTGCACTCTTCCTTGGGAGAGCTACATTTCCTCAGCACTCCAACAGCTCCAGGTAATCTGTTCTCTCACGTCCTACATGCCATGCAAATTGCCTCAATGCCCTAGGCTGAGCGGCACTGAGAAATCAAAACTGCTTCGCATTCCTTCTACAAAGTCATACCTTAAGACCCCATACTTACAGGAGAAACTCGGCTTGCGTTCCTCCTGTAACCAAAGCACAGTTCTTCCTCTTACACTGCAGGGTTTTAGAAGAGCCTAAGCCCCGATAGCGTTACCAAAGCGTTCCTTGGGAGAGGCAGTTCGCTACATGCAGAACTCCGTGCCAAGAAAACATTCTTCAGGGAAGGGACCATTGTGTAGTTTGAGGGAATATTTACTTGGTAGACATCACAAGGGGGTAGGCTGCGTGTTCCCTGGAAACGGAGACCTGATGGCACAAGGCTTGCTTTCCCATTTTGAAAGCTCCATTCATGCTGCCTTGAAGCTACCTAAATACCAGTGTTTTGGACGGGTCTCTAGTCACTGTAGGCAGGGCTGTGGGAAGGGAACGAGTTTTCTCTAAATCAACAGGGTGCTTTCGTAGCCTGGGTGGGAGCTCCAACTGAGACGCTCTAGAGCTCAAAGGAAACTTGACGTGAGTCGTTTCCTCAAGGTAAAGCCTTGAAGGGCCCTGCTGAAGCCGAAGCGTGGAGCAGTTTCCTGGAGACATGAGTTGCAGTTCTGCTTTCTTTGAACGTTAGTACGCTTATGAAGACACCTAGTAACTCTCGTGGGCACCCTATTCCCTGCAAGAACACCGAGGACCGGCATGCTCGACTGGGAAGCTCAGAAACATCCAGGCCCGGAAACCTTTCCCAGTCACTCTCAATATGCTAAGGGTAGGGCAACACACTGCACGCCTCCTTGGGAGAGCTAGATTTCCTCAGCACTCCAACAGCTCCAGGCAATCTGTTGTCTCACGTCTACATGTCATGCATATCTGCCTCAATGCCCTAGGCTGAGCCGCACTGAGAAACCAATACTCTTTCACATTCCTTCTACAAAGTCATACCTTAAGACCCCATACTTACAGGAGAAAGTTGGCTTGCGTTCCTGCTGTAACCAAAGCACAGTTCTTCCTCTTACACTGCAGGGTTTTAGAAGAGGCTAAGCCCCTATAGCGTACCTAGAGCATTCCTTGGGAGAGGCAGTTCGCTACATGCAGAACTCCGTGCCAAGAACACGTTATTCAGGGAAGGGACCAGTGTGTCGCTAGAATGTATATTAACTTGGTAGAAATCACAGGGAGGTAGGCTGCGTGTTCACTGGGAACGGGGACCTGATGGCACAAGGCTTGCTTTCCCATTTTGAAAGCTCCATTCATGCCGCCTTGAACCTACCTAAATACCAGAGTTTTGGACGAGTTTCTAGTCACTGTAGGCAGGGCTCTGGGAAGGGAACGAGTTTTCTCTAAATCAACAGGGTGCTTTCATAGCCTGGGTGGGAGCTCCTCCTGAGACGCTCTAGAGCCTCAAGGAAACTTGACGTGAGTCCTTTCCTCAAGGTAAAGCCTTGAAGAGCCCTGCTGAAGCGGAACGTGGAGAAGTTTCCTTGAGACATGAGTTGCAGTTCTCCTTTCTTTTAACGTTAGTACGCTTTTCAAGACACCTAGGATCTCGCCTGGGCACCCTATTCCGTGCAAGAACACTGAGTACCGGCAGGCTCCACTGGGTTGCTAAGAAACATCCAGGCCCGGATACCTTTCCCAGTCACTCTGTGTATGCTAAGTGTAGGGCAACACACTGCACTCTTCCTTGGGAGAGCTACATTTCCTCAGCACTCCAACAGCTCCAGGTAATCTGTTCTCTCACGTCCTACATGCCATGCAAATTGCCTCAATGCCCTAGGCTGAGCGGCACTGAGAAATCAAAACTGCTTCGCATTCCTTCTACAAAGTCATACCTTAAGACCCCATACTTAGAGGAGAAACTCGGCTTGCGTTCCTCCTGTAACCAAAGCACAGTTCTTCCTCTTACACTGCAGGGTTTTAGAAGAGGCTAAGCCCCTATAGCGTACCTAGAGCATTCCTTGGGAGAGGCAGTTCGCTACATGCAGAACTCCGTGCCAAGAAAACGTTATTCAGGGAAGGGACCAGTGTGTCACTAGAGTGTATATTAACTTGGTAGAAATCACAGGGAGGTAGGCTGCGTGTTCACTGGAAACGGAGACCTGATGGCACAAGGCTTGCTTTCCCATTTTGAAAGCTCCATTCATGCTGCCTTGAAGCTACCTAAATACCAGTGTTTTGGACGGGTCTCTAGTCACTGTAGGCAGGGCTGTGGGAAGGGAACGAGTTTTCTCTAAATCAACAGGGTGCTTTCGTAGCCTGGGTGGGAGCTCCAACTGAGACGCTCTAGAGCTCAAAGGAAACTTGACGTGAGTCGTTTCCTCAAGGTAAAGCCTTGAAGGGCCCTGCTGAAGCCGAAGCGTGGAGCAGTTTCCTGGAGACATGAGTTGCAGTTCTGCTTTCTTTGAACGTTAGTACGCTTATGAAGACACCTAGTAACTCTCGTGGGCACCCTATTCCCTGCAAGAACACCGAGGACCGGCATGCTCGACTGGGAAGCTCAGAAACATCCAGGCCCGGAAACCTTTCCCAGTCACTCTCAATATGCTAAGGGTAGGGCAACACACTGCACGCCTCCTTGGGAGAGCTAGATTTCCTCAGCACTCCAACAGCTCCAGGCAATCTGTTGTCTCACGTCTACATGTCATGCATATCTGCCTCAATGCCCTAGGCTGAGCCACACTGAGAAACCAATACTCTTTCACATTCCTTCTACAAAGTCATACCTTAAGACCCCATACTTACAGGAGAAAGTTGGCTTGCGTTCCTGCTGTAACCAAAGCACAGTTCTTCCTCTTACACTGCAGGGTTTTAGAAGAGGCTAAGCCCCTATAGCGTACCTAGAGCATTCCCTGGGAGAGGCAGTTCGCTACATGCAGAACTCCGTGCCAAGAACACGTTATTCAGGGAAGGGACCAGTGTGTCACTAGAGTGTATATTAACTTGGTAGAAATCACAGGGAGGTAGGCTGCGTGTTCACTGGAAACGGGGACCTGATGGCACAAGGCTTGCTTTCCCATTTTGAAAGCTCCATTCATGCCGCCTTGAACCTACCTAAATACCAGTGTTTTGGACGAGTTTCTAGTCACTGTAGGCAGGGCTCTGGGAAGGGAACGAGTTTTCTCTAAATCAACAGGGTGCTTTCATAGCCTGGGTGGGAGCTCCTCCTGAGACGCTCTAGAGCTACAAGGAAACTTGACGTGAGTCCTTTCCTCAAGGTAAAGCCTTGAAGAGCCCTGCTGAAGCGGCACGTGGATAAGTTTCCTTGAGACATGAGTTGCAGTTGTCCTTTCTTTTAACGTTACTACGCTTTTCAAGACACCTAGGATCTCGCCTGGGCACCCTATTCCGTGCAAGAACACCGAGTACCGGCAGGCTCCACTGGGTTGCTAAGAAACATCCAGGCCCGGATACCTTTCCCAGTCACTCTGTGTATGCTAAGTGTAGGGCAACACACTGCACTCTTCCTTGGGAGAGCTACATTTCCTCAGCACTCCAACAGCTCCAGGTAATCTGTTCTCTCACGTCCTACATGTCATGCAAATTGCCTCAATGCCCTAGGCTGAGCGGCACTGAGAAATCAAAACTGCTTCGCATTCCTTCTACAAAGTCATACCTTAAGACCCCATACTTAGAGGAGAAACTCGGCTTGCGTTCCTCCTGTAACCAAAGCACAGTTCTTCCTCTTACACTGCAGGGTTTTAGAAGAGCCTAAGCCCCGATAGCGTTACCAAAGCGTTCCTTGGGAGAGGCAGTTCGCTACATGCAGAACTCCGTGCCAAGAAAACATTCTTCAGGGAAGGGACCATTGTGTAGTTTGAGGGAATATTTACTTGGTAGACATCACAAGGGGGTAGGCTGCGTGTTCCCTGGAAACGGAGACCTGATGGCACAAGGCTTGCTTTCCCATTTTGAAAGCTCCATTCATGCTGCCTTGAAGCTACCTAAATACCAGTGTTTTGGACGGGTCTCTAGTCACTGTAGGCAGGGCTGTGGGAAGGGAACGAGTTTTCTCTAAATCAACAGGGTGCTTTCGTAGCCTGGGTGGGAGCTCCAACTGAGACGCTCTAGAGCTCAAAGGAAACTTGACGTGAGTCGTTTCCTCAAGGTAAAGCCTTGAAGGGCCCTGCTGAAGCCGAAGCGTGGGGCAGTTTCCTGGAGACATGAGTTGCAGTTCTGCTTTCTTTGAACGTTAGTACGCTTATGAAGACACCTAGTAACTCTCGTGGGCACCCTATTCCCTGCAAGAACACCGAGGACCGGCATGCTCGACTGGGAAGCTCAGAAACATCCAGGCCCGGAAACCTTTCCCAGTCACTCTCAATATGCTAAGGGTAGGGCAACACACTGCACGCCTCCTTGGGAGAGCTAGATTTCCTCAGCACTCCAACAGCTCCAGGCAATCTGTTGTCTCACGTCTACATGTCATGCATATCTGCCTCAATGCCCTAGGCTGAGCCGCACTGAGAAACCAATACTCTTTCACATTCCTTCTACAAAGTCATACCTTAAGTCGCCATACTTACAGGAGAAAGTTGGCTTGCGTTCCTGCTGTAACCAAAGCACAGTTCTTCCTCTTACACTGCAGGGTTTTAGAAGAGGCTAAGCCCCTATAGCGTACCTAGAGCATTCCCTGGGAGAGGCAGTTCGCTACATGCAGAACTCCGTGCCAAGAACACGTTATTCAGGGAAGGGACCAGTGTGTCACTAGAGTGTATATTAACTTGGTAGAAATCACAGGGAGGTAGGCTGCGTGTTCACTGGAAACGGGGACCTGATGGCACAAGGCTTGCTTTCCCATTTTGAAAGCTCCATTCATGCCGCCTTGAACCTACCTAAATACCAGAGTTTTGGACGAGTTTCTAGTCACTGTAGGCAGGGCTCTGGGAAGGGAACGAGTTTTCTCTAAATCAACAGGGTGCTTTCATAGCCTGGGTGGGAGCTCCTCCTGAGACGCTCTAGAGCCTCAAGGAAACTTGACGTGAGTCCTTTCCTCAAGGTAAAGCCTTGAAGAGCCCTGCTGAAGTGGAACGTGGAGAAGTTTCCTTGAGACATGAGTTGCAGTTCTCCTTTCTTTTAACGTTAGTACGCTTTTCAAGACACCTAGGATCTCGCCTGGGCACCCTATTCCGTGCAAGAACACTGAGTACCGGCAGGCTCCACTGGGTTGCTAAGAAACATCCAGGCCCGGATACCTTTCCCAGTCACTCTGTGTATGCTAAGTGTAGGGCAACACACTGCACGCCTCCTTGGGAGAGCTAGATTTCCTCAGCACTCCAACAGCTCCAGGCAATCTGTTGTCTCACGTCTACATGTCATGCATATCTGCCTCAATGCCCTAGGCTGAGCCGCACTGAGAAACCAATACTCTTTCACATTCCTTCTACAAAGTCATACCTTAAGACCCCATACTTACAGGAGAAAGTTGCCTTGCGTTCCTGCTGTAACCAAAGCACAGTTCTTCCTCTTACACTGCAGGGTTTTAGAAGAGGCTAAGCCCCTATAGCGTACCTAGAGCATTCCTTGGGAGAGGCAGTTCGCTACATGCAGAACTCCGTGCCAAGAACACGTTATTCAGGGAAGGGACCAGTGTGTCGCTAGAATGTATATTAACTTGGTAGAAATCACAGGGAGGTAGGCTGCGTGTTCACTGGGAACGGGGACCTGATGGCACAAGGCTTGCTTTCCCATTTTGAAAGCTCCATTCATGCCGCCTTGAACCTACCTAAATACCAGAGTTTTGGACGAGTTTCTAGTCACTGTAGGCAGGGCTCTGGGAAGGGAACGAGTTTTCTCTAAATCAACAGGGTGCTTTCATAGCCTGGGTGGGAGCTCCTCCTGAGACGCTCTAGAGCCTCAAGGAAACTTGACGTGAGTCCTTTCCTCAAGGTAAAGCCTTGAAGAGCCCTGCTGAAGCGCAACGTGGAGAAGTTTCCTTGAGACATGAGTTGCAGTTCTCCTTTCTTTTAACGTTAGTACGCTTTTCAAGACACCTAGGATCTCGCCTGGGCACCCTATTCCGTGCAAGAACACCGAGTACCGGCAGGCTCCACTGGGTTGCTAAGAAACATCCAGGCCCGGATACCTTTCCCAGTCACTCTGTGTATGCTAAGTGTAGGGCAACACACTGCACTCTTCCTTGGGAGAGCTACATTTCCTCAGCACTCCAACAGCTCCAGGTAATCTGTTCTCTCACGTCCTACATGCCATGCAAATTGCCTCAATGCCCTAGGCTGAGCGGCACTGAGAAATCAAAACTGCTTCGCATTCCTTCTACAAAGTCATACCTTAAGACCCCATACTTAGAGGAGAAACTCGGCTTGCGTTCCTCCTGTAACCAAAGCACAGTTCTTCCTCTTACACTGCAGGGTTGTAGAAGAGCCTAAGCCCCGATAGCGTTACCAAAGCGTTCCTTGGGAGAGGCAGTTCGCTACATGCAGAACTCCGTGCCAAGAAAACATTCTTCAGGGAAGGGACCATTGTGTAGTTTGAGGGAATATTTACTTGGTAGACATCACAAGGGGGTAGGCTGCGTGTTCCCTGGAAACGGAGACCTGATGGCACAAGGCTTGCTTTCCCATTTTGAAAGCTCCATTCATGCTGCCTTGAAGCTACCTAAATACCAGTGTTTTGGACGGGTCTCTAGTCACTGTAGGCAGGGCTGTGGGAAGGGAACGAGTTTTCTCTAAATCAACAGGGTGCTTTCGTAGCCTGGGTGGGAGCTCCAACTGAGACGCTCTAGAGCTCAAAGGAAACTTGACGTGAGTCGTTTCCTCAAGGTAAAGCCTTGAAGAGCCCTGCTGAAGCGGCACGTGGAGCAGTTTCCTGGAGACACGAGTTGCAGTTCTGCATTCTTTGAACGTTAGTACGCTTATGAAGACACCTAGTAACTCTCGTGGGCACCCTATTCCCTGCAAGAACACCGAGGACCGGCATGCTCGACTGGGAAGCTCAGAAACATCCAGACCCGGAAACCTTTCCCAGTCACTCTGTGTATGCTAAGTGTAGGGCAACACACTGCACGCCTCCTTGGGAGAGCTAGATTTCTTCAGCACTCCAACAGCTCCAGGCAATCTGTTGTCTCACGTCTACATGTCATGCATATCTGCCTCAATGCCCTAGGCTGAGCGGCACTGAGAAACCAATACTCTTTCACATTCCTTCTACAAAGTCATACCTTACGACCCCATACTTACAGGAGAAAGTTGGCTTGCGTTCCTGCTGTAACCAAAGCACAGTTCTTCCTCTTACACTGCAGGGTTTTAGAAGAGGCTAAGCCCCTATAGCGTACCTAGAGCATTCCTTGGGAGAGGCAGTTCGCTACATGCAGAACTCCGTGCCAAGAACACGTTATTCAGGGAAGGGACCAGTGTGTCGCTAGAATGTATATTAACTTGGTAGAAATCACAGGGAGGTAGGCTGCGTGTTCACTGGAAACGGGGACCTGATGGCACAAGGCTTGCTTTCCCATTTTGAAAGCTCCATTCATGCCGCCTTAAACCTACCTAAATACCAGTGTTTTGGACGAGTTTCTAGTCACTGTAGGCAGGGCTCTGGGAAGGGAACGAGTTTTCTCGAAATCAACAGGGTGCTTTCATAGCCTGGGTGGGAGCTCCTCCTGAGACGCTCTAGAGCTACAAGGAAACTTGACGTGAGTCCTTTCCTCAAGGTAAAGCCTTGAAGAGCCCTGCTGAAGCGGCACGTGCAGAAGTTTCCTTGAGACATGAGTTGCAGTTCTCCTTTCTTTTAACGTTACTATGCTTTTCAAGACACCTAGGATCTCGCCTGGGCACCCTATTCCGTGCAAGAACACCGAGTACCGGCAGGCTCCACTGGGTTGCTAAGAAACATCCAGGCCCGGATACCTTTCCCAGTCACTCTGTGTATGCTAAGTGTAGGGCAACACACTGCACTCTTCCTTGGGAGAGCTACATTTCCTCAGCACTCCAACAGCTCCAGGTAATCTGTTCTCTCACGTCCTACATGCCATGCAAATTGCCTCAATGCCCTAGGCTGAGCGGCACTGAGAAATCAAAACTGCTTCGCATTCCTTCTACAAAGTCATACCTTAAGACCCCATACTTACAGGAGAAACTCGGCTTGCGTTCCTCCTGTAACCAAAGCACAGTTCTTCCTCTTACACTGCAGGGTTTTAGAAGAGCCTAAGCCCCGATAGCGTTACCAAAGCGTTCCTTGGGAGAGGCAGTTCGCTACATGCAGAACTCCGTGCCAAGAAAACATTCTTCAGGGAAGGGACCATTGTGTAGTTTGAGGGAATATTTACTTGGTAGACATCACAAGGGGGTAGGCTGCGTGTTCCCTGGAAACGGAGACCTGATGGCACAAGGCTTGCTTTCCCATTTTGAAAGCTCCATTCATGCTGCCTTGAAGCTACCTAAATACCAGTGTTTTGGACGGGTCTCTAGTCACTGTAGGCAGGGCTGTGGGAAGGGAACGAGTTTTCTCTAAATCAACAGGGTGCTTTCGTAGCCTGGGTGGGAGCTCCAACTGAGACGCTCTAGAGCTCAAAGGAAACTTGACGTGAGTCGTTTCCTCAAGGTAAAGCCTTGAAGGGCCCTGCTGAAGCCGAAGCGTAGAGAAGTTTCCTTGAGACATGAGTTGCAGTTCTCCTTTCTTTTAACGTTACTACGCTTTTCAAGACACCTAGGATCTCGCCTGGGCACCCTATTCCGTGCAAGAACACCGAGTACCGGCAGGCTCCACTGGGTTGCTAAGAAACATCCAGGCCCGGATACCTTTCCCAGTCACTCTGTGTATGCTAAGTGTAGGGCAACACACTGCACTCTTCCTTGGGAGAGCTACATTTCCTCAGCACTCCAACAGCTCCAGGTAATCTGTTCTCTCACGTCCTACATGTCATGCAAATTGCCTCAATGCCCTAGGCTGAGCGGCACTGAGAAATCAAAACTGCTTCGCATTCCTTCTACAAAGTCATACCTTACGACCCCATACTTACAGGAGAAACTCGGCTTGCGTTCCTCCTGTAACCAAAGCACAGTTCTTCCTCTTACACTGCAGGGTTTTAGAAGAGCCTAAGCCCCGATAGCGTTACCAAAGCGTTCCTTGGGAGAGGCAGTTCGCTACATGCAGAACTCCGTGCCAAGAAAACATTCTTCAGGGAAGGGACCATTGTGTAGTTTGAGGGAATATTTACTTGGTAGACATCACAAGGGGGTAGGCTGCGTGTTCCCTGGAAACGGAGACCTGATGGCACAAGGCTTGCTTTCCCATTTTGAAAGCTCCATTCATGCTGCCTTGAAGCTACCTAAATACCAGTGTTTTGGACGGGTCTCTAGGCACTGTAGGCAGGGCTGTGGGAAGGGAACGAGTTTTCTCTAAATCAACAGGGTGCTTTCGTAGCCTGGGTGGGAGCTCCAACTGAGACGCTCTAGAGCTCAAAGGAAACTTGACGTGAGTCGTTTCCTCAAGGTAAAGCCTTGAAGGGCCCTGCTGAAGCCGAAGCGTGGGGCAGTTTCCTGGAGACATGAGTTGCAGTTCTGCTTTCTTTGAACGTTAGTACGCTTATGAAGACACCTAGTAACTCTCGTGGGCACCCTATTCCCTGCAAGAACACCGAGGACCGGCATGCTCGACTGGGAAGCTCAGAAACATCCAGGCCCGGAAACCTTTCCCAGTCACTCTCAATATGCTAAGGGTAGGGCAACACACTGCACGCCTCCTTGGGAGAGCTAGATTTCCTCAGCACTCCAACAGCTCCAGGCAATCTGTTGTCTCACGTCTACATGTCATGCATATCTGCCTCAATGCCCTAGGCTGAGCCGCACTGAGAAACCAATACTCTTTCACATTCCTTCTACAAAGTCATACCTTAAGACCCCATACTTACAGGAGAAAGTTGCCTTGCGTTCCTGCTGTAACCAAAGCACAGTTCTTCCTCTTACACTGCAGGGTTTTAGAAGAGGCTAAGCCCCTATAGCGTACCTAGAGCATTCCTTGGGAGAGGCAGTTCGCTACATGCAGAACTCCGTGCCAAGAACACGTTATTCAGGGAAGGGACCAGTGTGTCGCTAGAATGTATATTAACTTGGTAGAAATCACAGGGAGGTAGGCTGCGTGTTCACTGGGAACGGGGACCTGATGGCACAAGGCTTGCTTTCCCATTTTGAAAGCTCCATTCATGCCGCCTTGAACCTACCTAAATACCAGAGTTTTGGACGAGTTTCTAGTCACTGTAGGCAGGGCTCTGGGAAGGGAACGAGTTTTCTCTAAATCAACAGGGTGCTTTCATAGCCTGGGTGGGAGCTCCTCCTGAGACGCTCTAGAGCCTCAAGGAAACTTGACGTGAGTCCTTTCCTCAAGGTAAAGCCTTGAAGAGCCCTGCTGAAGCGGCACGTGGAGAAGTTTCCTTGAGACATGAGTTGCAGTTCTCCTTTCTTTTAACGTTACTACGCTTTTCAAGACACCTAGGATCTCGCCTGGGCACCCTATTCCGTGCAAGAACACCGAGTACCGGCAGGCTCCACTGGGTTGCTAAGAAACATCCAGGCCCGGATACCTTTCCCAGTCACTCTGTGTATGCTAAGTGTAGGGCAACACACTGCACTCTTCCTTGGGAGAGCTACATTTCCTCAGCACTCCAACAGCTCCAGGTAATCTGTTCTCTCACGTCCTACATGTCATGCAAATTGCCTCAATGCCCTAGGCTGAGCGGCACTGAGAAATCAAAACTGCTTCACATTCCTTCTACAAAGTCATGCCTTACGACCCCATACTTACAGGAGAAACTCGGCTTGCGTTCCTCCTGTAACCAAAGCACAGTTCTTCCTCTTACACTGCAGGGTTTTAGAAGAGCCTAAGCCCCGATAGCGTTACCAAAGCGTTCCTTGGGAGAGGCAGTTCGCTACATGCAGAACTCCGTGCCAAGAAAACATTCTTCAGGGAAGGGACCATTGTGTAGTTTGAGGGAATATTTTCTTGGTAGACATCACAAGGGGGTAGGCTGCGTGTTCCCTGGAAACGGAGACCTGATGGCACAAGGCTTGCTTTCCCATTTTGAAAGCTCCATTCATGCTGCCTTGAAGCTACCTAAATACCAGTGTTTTGGACGGGTCTCTAGGCACTGTAGGCAGGGCTGTGGGAAGGGAACGAGTTTTCTCTAAATCAACAGGGTGCTTTCGTAGCCTGGGTGGGAGCTCCAACTGAGACGCTCTAGAGCTCAAAGGAAACTTGACGTGAGTCGTTTCCTCAAGGTAAAGCCTTGAAGGGCCCTGCTGAAGCCGAAGCGTGGGGCAGTTTCCTGGAGACATGAGTTGCAGTTCTGCTTTCTTTGAACGTTAGTACGCTTATGAAGACACCTAGTAACTCTCGTGGGCACCCTATTCCCTGCAAGAACACCGAGGACCGGCATGCTCAACTGGGAAGCTCAGAAACATCCAGGCCCGGAAACCTTTCCCAGTCACTCTCAATATGCTAAGGGTAGGGCAACACACTGCACGCCTCCTTGGGAGAGCTAGATTTCCTCAGCACTCCAACAGCTCCAGGCAATCTGTTGTCTCACGTCTACATGTCATGCATATCTGCCTCAATGCCCTAGGCTGAGCCCCACTGAGAAACCAATACTCTTTCACATTCCTTCTACAAAGTCATACCTTAAGACCCCAAACTTACAGGAGAAAGTTGCCTTGCGTTCCTGCTGTAACCAAAGCACAGTTCTTCCTCTTACACTGCAGGGTTTTAGAAGAGGCTAAACCCCTATAGCGTACCTAGAGCATTCCTTGGGAGAGGCAGTTCGCTACATGCAGAACTCCGTGCCAAGAACACGTTATTCAGGGAAGGGACCAGTGTGTCGCTAGAATGTATATTAACTTGGTAGAAATCACAGGGAGGTGGGCTGCGTGTTCACTGGAAATGGGGACCTGATGGCACAAGGCTTGCTTTCCCATTTTGAAAGCTCCATTCATGCCGCCTTGAACCTACCTAAATACCAGTGTTTTGGACGAGTTTCTAGTCACTGTAGGCAGGACTCTGGGAAGGGAACGAGTTTTCTCTAAATCAACAGGGTGCTTTCATAGCCTGGGTGGGAGCTCCTCCTGAGACGCTCTAGAGCTACAAGGAAACTTGACGTGAGTCCTTTCCTCAAGGTAAAGCCTTGAAGAGCCCTGCTGAAGCGGCACGTGGAGAAGTTTCCTTGAGACATGAGTTGCAGTTCTCCTTTCTTTTAACGTTACTACGCTTTTCAAGACACCTAGGATCTCGCCTGGGCACCCTATTCCGTGCAAGAACACCGAGTACCGGCAGGCTCCACTGGGTTGCTAAGAAACATCCAGGCCCGGATACCTTTCCCAGTCACTCTGTGTATGCTAAGTGTAGGGCAACACACTGCACTCTTCCTTGGGAGAGCTACATTTCCTCAGCACTCCAACAGCTCCAGGTAATCTGTTCTCTCACGTCCTACATGTCATGCAAATTGCCTCAATGCCCTAGGCTGAGCGGCACTGAGAAATCAAAACTGCTTCGCATTCCTTCTACAAAGTCATACCTTAAGACCCCATACTTACAGGAGAAACTCGGCTTGCGTTCCTCCTGTAACCAAAGCACAGTTCTTCCTCTTACACTGCAGGGTTTTAGAAGAGCCTAAGCCCCGATAGCGTTACCAAAGCGTTCCTTGGGAGAGGCAGTTCGCTACATGCAGAACTCCGTGCCAAGAAAACATTCTTCAGGGAAGGGACCATTGTGTAGTTTGAGGGAATATTTACTTGGTAGACATCACAAGGGGGTAGGCTGCGTGTTCCCTGGAAACGGAGACCTGATGGCACAAGGCTTGCTTTCCCATTTTGAAAGCTCCATTCATGCTGCCTTGAAGCTACCTAAATACCAGTGTTTTGGACGGGTCTCTAGTCACTGTAGGCAGGGCTGTGGGAAGGGAACGAGTTTTCTCTAAATCAACAGGGTGCTTTCGTAGCCTGGGTGGGAGCTCCAACTGAGACGCTCTAGAGCTCAAAGGAAACTTGACGTGAGTCGTTTCCTCAAGGTAAAGCCTTGAAGGGCCCTGCTGAAGCCGAAGCGTGGAGCAGTTTCCTGGAGACATGAGTTGCAGTTCTGCTTTCTTTGAACGTTAGTACGCTTATGAAGACACCTAGTAACTCTCGTGGGCACCCTATTCCCTGCAAGAACACCGAGGACCGGCATGCTCGACTGGGAAGCTCAGAAACATCCAGGCCCGGAAACCTTTCCCAGTCACTCTCAATATGCTAAGGGTAGGGCAACACACTGCACGCCTCCTTGGGAGAGCTAGATTTCCTCAGCACTCCAACAGCTCCAGGCAATCTGTTGTCTCACGTCTACATGTCATGCATATCTGCCTCAATGCCCTAGGCTGAGCCCCACTGAGAAACCAATACTCTTTCACATTCCTTCTACAAAGTCATACCTTAAGACCCCATACTTACAGGAGAAAGTTGCCTTGCGTTCCTGCTGTAACCAAAGCACAGTTCTTCCTCTTACACTGCAGGGTTTTAGAAGAGGCTAAGCCCCTATAGCGTACCTAGAGCATTCCTTGGGAGAGGCAGTTCGCTACATGCAGAACTCCGTGCCAAGAACACGTTATTCAGGGAAGGGACCAGTGTGTCGCTAGAATGTATATTAACTTGGTAGAAATCACAGGGAGGTAGGCTGCGTGTTCACTGGGAACGGGGACCTGATGGCACAAGGCTTGCTTTCCCATTTTGAAAGCTCCATTCATGCCGCCTTGAACCTACCTAAATACCAGAGTTTTGGACGAGTTTCTAGTCACTGTAGGCAGGGCTCTGGGAAGGGAACGAGTTTTCTCTAAATCAACAGGGTGCTTTCATAGCCTGGGTGGGAGCTCCTCCTGAGACGCTCTAGAGCCTCAAGGAAACTTGACGTGAGTCCTTTCCTCAAGGTAAAGCCTTGAAGAGCCCTGCTGAAGCGGAACGTGGAGAAGTTTCCTTGAGACATGAGTTGCAGTTCTCCTTTCTTTTAACATTAGTACGCTTTTCAAGACACCTAGGATCTCGCCTGGGCACCCTATTCCGTGCAAGAACACTGAGTACCGGCAGGCTCCACTGGGTTGCTAAGAAACATCCAGGCCCGGATACCTTTCCCAGTCACTCTGT
Organism: Eubalaena glacialis; assembly: GCF_028564815.1. Classification (NCBI taxonomy): domain Eukaryota; kingdom Metazoa; phylum Chordata; class Mammalia; order Artiodactyla; family Balaenidae; genus Eubalaena; species Eubalaena glacialis. The sequence continues at coordinate 161,839,724 of NC_083719.1, read as the reverse complement.
GTATGCTAAGTGTAGGGCAACACACTGCACTCTTCCTTGGGAGAGCTACATTTCCTCAGCACTCCAACAGCTCCAGGTAATCTGTTCTCTCACGTCCTACATGCCATGCAAATTGCCTCAATGCCCTAGGCTGAGCGGCACTGAGAAATCAAAACTGCTTCGCATTCCTTCTACAAAGTCATACCTTAAGACCCCATACTTAGAGGAGAAACTCGGCTTGCGTTCCTCCTGTAACCAAAGCACAGTTCTTCCTCTTACACTGCAGGGTTTTAGAAGAGCCTAAGCCCCGATAGCGTTACCAAAGCGTTCCTTGGGAGAGGCAGTTCGCTACATGCAGAACTCCGTGCCAAGAAAACATTCTTCAGGGAAGGGACCATTGTGTAGTTTGAGGGAATATTTACTTGGTAGACATCACAAGGGGGTAGGCTGCGTGTTCCCTGGAAACGGAGACCTGATGGCACAAGGCTTGCTTTCCCATTTTGAAAGCTCCATTCATGCTGGCTTGAAGCTACCTAAATACCAGTGTTTTGGACGGGTCTCTAGTCACTGTAGGCAGGGCTGTGGGAAGGGAACGAGTTTTCTCTAAATCAACAGGGTGCTTTCGTAGCCTGGGTGGGAGCTCCAACTGAGACGCTCTAGAGCTCAAAGGAAACTTGACGTGAGTCGTTTCCTCAAGGTAAAGCCTTGAAGGGCCCTGCTGAAGCCGAAGCGTAGAGAAGTTTCCTTGAGACATGAGTTGCAGTTCTCCTTTCTTTTAACGTTACTACGCTTTTCAAGACACCTAGGATCTCGCCTGGGCACCCTATTCCGTGCAAGAACACCGAGTACCGGCAGGCTCCACTGGGTTGCTAAGAAACATCCAGGCCCGGATACCTTTCCCAGTCACTCTGTGTATGCTAAGTGTAGGGCAACACACTGCACTCTTCCTTGGGAGAGCTACATTTCCTCAGCACTCCAACAGCTCCAGGTAATCTGTTCTCTCACGTCCTACATGTCATGCAAATTGCCTCAATGCCCTAGGCTGAGCGGCACTGAGAAATCAAAACTGCTTCGCATTCCTTCTACAAAGTCATACCTTAAGACCCCATACTTACAGGAGAAACTCGGCTTGCGTTCCTCCTGTAACCAAAGCACAGTTCTTCCTCTTACACTGCAGGGTTTTAGAAGAGCCTAAGCCCCGATAGCGTTACCAAAGCGTTCCTTGGGAGAGGCAGTTCGCAACATGCAGAACTCCGTGCCAAGAAAACATTCTTCAGGGAAGGGACCATTGTGTAGTTTGAGGGAATATTTACTTGGTAGACATCACAAGGGGGTAGGCTGCGTGTTCCCTGGAAACGGAGACCTGATGGCACAAGGCTTGCTTTCCCATTTTGAAAGCTCCATTCATGCTGCCTTGAAGCTACCTAAATACCAGTGTTTTGGACGGGTCTCTAGTCACTGTAGGCAGGGCTGTGGGAAGGGAACGAGTTTTCTCTAAATCAACAGGGTGCTTTCGTAGCCTGGGTGGGAGCTCCAACTGAGACGCTCTAGAGCTCAAAGGAAACTTGACGTGAGTCGTTTCCTCAAGGTAAAGCCTTGAAGGGCCCTGCTGAAGCCGAAGCGTGGAGCAGTTTCCTGGAGACATGAGTTGCAGTTCTGCTTTCTTTGAACGTTAGTACGCTTATGAAGACACCTAGTAACTCTCGTGGGCACCCTATTCCCTGCAAGAACACCGAGGACCGGCATGCTCGACTGGGAAGCTCAGAAACATCCAGGCCCGGAAACCTTTCCCAGTCACTCTCAATATGCTAAGGGTAGGGCAACACACTGCACGCCTCCTTGGGAGAGCTAGATTTCCTCAGCACTCCAACAGCTCCAGGCAATCTGTTGTCTCACGTCTACATGTCATGCATATCTGCCTCAATGCCCTAGGCTGAGCCCCACTGAGAAACCAATACTCTTTCACATTCCTTCTACAAAGTCATACCTTAAGACCCCATACTTACAGGAGAAAGTTGCCTTGCGTTCCTGCTGTAACCAAAGCACAGTTCTTCCTCTTACACTGCAGGGTTTTAGAAGAGGCTAAGCCCCTATAGCGTACCTAGAGCATTCCTTGGGAGAGGCAGTTCGCTACATGCAGAACTCCGTGCCAAGAACACGTTATTCAGGGAAGGGACCAGTGTGTCGCTAGAATGTATATTAACTTGGTAGAAATCACAGGGAGGTAGGCTTAGTGTTCACTGGAAATGGGGACCTGATGGCACAAGGCTTGCTTTCCCATTTTGAAAGCTCCATTCATGCCGCCTTGAACCTACCTAAATACCAGTGTTTTGGACGAGTTTCTAGTCACTGTAGGCAGGGCTCTGGGAAGGGAACGAGTTTTCTCTAAATCAACAGGGTGCTTTCATAGCCTGGGTGGGAGCTCCTCCTGAGACGCTCTAGAGCTACAAGGAAACTTGACGTGAGTCCTTTCCTCAAGGTAAAGCCTTGAAGAGCCCTGCTGAAGCGGCACGTGGAGAAGTTTCCTTGAGACATGAGTTGCAGTTCTCCTTTCTTTTAACGTTACTACGCTTTTCAAGACACCTAGGATCTCGCCTGGGCACCCTATTCCGTGCAAGAACACCGAGTACCGGCAGGCTCCACTGGGTTGCTAAGAAACATCCAGGCCCGGATACCTTTCCCAGTCACTCTGTGTATGCTAAGTGTAGGGCAACACACTGCACTCTTCCTTGGGAGAGCTACATTTCCTCAGCACTCCAACAGCTCCAGGTAATCTGTTCTCTCACGTCCTACATGTCATGCAAATTGCCTCAATGCCCTAGGCTGAGCGGCACTGAGAAATCAAAACTGCTTCGCATTCCTTCTACAAAGTCACACCTTAAGACCCCATACTTACAGGAGAAACTCGGCTTGCTTTCCTCCTGTAACCAAAGCACAGTTCTTCCTCTTACACTGCAGGGTTTTAGAAGAGCCTAAGCCCCGATAGCGTTACCAAAGCGTTCCTTGGGAGAGGCAGTTCGCTACATGCAGAACTCCGTGCCAAGAAAACATTCTTCAGGGAAGGGACCATTGTGTAGTTTGAGGGAATATTTACTTGGTAGACATCACAAGGGGGTAGGCTGCGTGTTCCCTGGAAACGGAGACCTGATGGCACAAGGCTTGCTTTCCCATTTTGAAAGCTCCATTCATGCTGCCTTGAAGCTACCTAAATACCAGTGTTTTGGACGGGTCTCTAGTCACTGTAGGCAGGGCTGTGGGAAGGGAACGAGTTTTCTCTAAATCAACAGGGTGCTTTCGTAGCCTGGGTGGGAGCTCCAACTGAGACGCTCTAGAGCTCAAAGGAAACTTGACGTGAGTCGTTTCCTCAAGGTAAAGCCTTGAAGGGCCCTGCTGAAGCCGAAGCGTGGAGCAGTTTCCTGGAGACATGAGTTGCAGTTCTGCTTTCTTTGAACGTTAGTACGCTTATGAAGACACCTAGTAACTCTCGTGGGCACCCTATTCCCTGCAAGAACACCGAGGACCGGCATGCTCGACTGGGAAGCTCAGAAACATCCAGGCCCGGAAACCTTTCCCAGTCACTCTCAATATGCTAAGGGTAGGGCAACACACTGCACGCCTCCTTGGGAGAGCTAGATTTCCTCAGCACTCCAACAGCTCCAGGCAATCTGTTGTCTCACGTCTACATGTCATGCATATCTGCCTCAATGCCCTAGGCTGAGCCCCACTGAGAAACCAATACTCTTTCACATTCCTTCTACAAAGTCATACCTTAAGACCCCATACTTACAGGAGAAAGTTGGCTTGCGTTCCTGCTGTAACCAAAGCACAGTTCTTCCTCTTACACTGCAGGGTTTTAGAAGAGGCTAAGCCCCTATAGCGTACCTAGAGCATTCCTTGGGAGAGGCAGTTCGCTACATGCAGAACTCCGTGCCAAGAACACGTTATTCAGGGAAGGGACCAGTGTGTCGCTAGAATGTATATTAACTTGGTAGAAATCACAGGGAGGTAGGCTGCGTGTTCACTGGGAACGGGGACCTGATGGCACAAGGCTTGCTTTCCCATTTTGAAAGCTCCATTCATGCCGCCTTGAACCTACCTAAATACCAGAGTTTTGGACGAGTTTCTAGTCACTGTAGGCAGGGCTCTGGGAAGGGAACGAGTTTTCTCTAAATCAACAGGGTGCTTTCATAGCCTGGGTGGGAGCTCCTCCTGAGACGCTCTAGAGCCTCAAGGAAACTTGACGTGAGTCCTTTCCTCAAGGTAAAGCCTTGAAGAGCCCTGCTGAAGCGGAACGTGGAGAAGTTTCCTTGAGACATGAGTTGCAGTTCTCCTTTCTTTTAACATTAGTACGCTTTTCAAGACACCTAGGATCTCGCCTGGGCACCCTATTCCGTGCAAGAACACTGAGTACCGGCAGGCTCCACTGGGTTGCTAAGAAACATCCAGGCCCGGATACCTTTCCCAGTCACTCTGTGTATGCTAAGTGTAGGGCAACACACTGCACTCTTCCTTGGGAGAGCTACATTTCCTCAGCACTCCAACAGCTCCAGGTAATCTGTTCTCTCACGTCCTACATGCCATGCAAATTGCCTCAATGCCCTAGGCTGAGCGGCACTGAGAAATCAAAACTGCTTCGCATTCCTTCTACAAAGTCATACCTTAAGACCCCATACTTAGAGGAGAAACTCGGCTTGCGTTCCTCCTGTAACCAAAGCACAGTTCTTCCTCTTACACTGCAGGGTTTTAGAAGAGCCTAAGCCCCGATAGCGTTACCAAAGCGTTCCTTGGGAGAGGCAGTTCGCTACATGCAGAACTCCGTGCCAAGAAAACATTCTTCAGGGAAGGGACCATTGTGTAGTTTGAGGGAATATTTACTTGGTAGACATCACAAGGGGGTAGGCTGCGTGTTCCCTGGAAACGGAGACCTGATGGCACAAGGCTTGCTTTCCCATTTTGAAAGCTCCATTCATGCTGCCTTGAAGCTACCTAAATACCAGTGTTTTGGACGGGTCTCTAGTCACTGTAGGCAGGGCTGTGGGAAGGGAACGAGTTTTCTCTAAATCAACAGGGTGCTTTCGTAGCCTGGGTGGGAGCTCCAACTGAGACGCTCTAGAGCTCAAAGGAAACTTGACGTGAGTCGTTTCCTCAAGGTAAAGCCTTGAAGGGCCCTGCTGAAGCCGAAGCGTAGAGAAGTTTCCTTGAGACATGAGTTGCAGTTCTCCTTTCTTTTAACGTTACTATGCTTTTCAAGACACCTAGGATCTCGCCTGGGCACCCTATTCCGTGCAAGAACACCGAGTACCGGCAGGCTCCACTGGGTTGCTAAGAAACATCCAGGCCCGGATACCTTTCCCAGTCACTCTGTGTATGCTAAGTGTAGGGCAACACACTGCACTCTTCCTTGGGAGAGCTACATTTCCTCAGCACTCCAACAGCTCCAGGTAATCTGTTCTCTCACGTCCTACATGTCATGCAAATTGCCTCAATGCCCTAGGCTGAGCGGCACTGAGAAATCAAAACTGCTTCGCATTCCTTCTACAAAGTCATACCTTAAGACCCCATACTTACAGGAGAAACTCGGCTTGCGTTCCTCCTGTAACCAAAGCACAGTTCTTCCTCTTACACTGCAGGGTTTTAGAAGAGCCTAAGCCCCGATAGCGTTACCAAAGCGTTCCTTGGGAGAGGCAGTTCGCTACATGCAGAACTCCGTGCCAAGAAAACATTCTTCAGGGAAGGGACCATTGTGTAGTTTGAGGGAATATTTACTTGGTAGACATCACAAGGGGGTAGGCTGCGTGCTCACTGGAAACGGAGACCTGATGGCACAAGTCTTGCTTTCCCATTTTGAAAGCTCCATTCATGCCGCATTGAACCTACCTAAATACCAGAGTTTTGGACGAGTTTCTAGTCACTGTAGGCAGGGCTCTGGGAAGGGAACGAGTTTTCTCTAAATCAACAGGGTGCTTTCATAGCCTGGGTGGGAGCTCCTCCTGAGACGCTCTAGAGCCTCAAGGAAACTTGACGTGAGTCCTTTCCTCAAGGTAAAGCCTTGAAGAGCCCTGCTGAAGCGGAACGTGGAGAAGTTTCCTTGAGACATGAGTTGCAGTTCTCCTTTCTTTTAACATTAGTACGCTTTTCAAGACACCTAGGATCTCGCCTGGGCACCCTATTCCGTGCAAGAACACTGAGTACCAGCAGGCTCCACTGGATTGCTAAGAAACATCCAGGCCCGGATAACTTTCCCAGTCACGCTGTGTATGCTAAGTGTAGGGCAACACACTGCACTCTTCCTTGGGAGAGCTACATTTCCTCAGCACTCCAACAGCTCCAGGTAATCTGTTCTCTCACGTCCTACATGTCATGCAAATTGCCTCAATGCCCTAGGCTGAGCGGCACTGAGAAATCAAAACTGCTTCGCATTCCTTCTACAAAGTCATACCTTAAGACCCCATACTTACAGGAGAAACTCGGCTTGCGTTCCTCCTGTAACCAAAGCACAGTTCTTCCTCTTACACTGCAGGGTTTTAGAAGAGCCTAAGCCCCGATAGCGTTACCAAAGCGTTCCTTGGGAGAGGCAGTTCGCTACATGCAGAACTCCGTGCCAAGAAAACATTCTTCAGGGAAGGGACCATTGTGTAGTTTGAGGGAATATTTACTTGGTAGACATCACAAGGGGGTAGGCTGCGTGTTCCCTGGAAACGGAGACCTGATGGCACAAGGCTTGCTTTCCCATTTTGAAAGCTCCATTCATGCTGCCTTGAAGCTACCTAAATACCAGTGTTTTGGACGGGTCTCTAGGCACTGTAGGCAGGGCTGTGGGAAGGGAACGAGTTTTCTCTAAATCAACAGGGTGCTTTCGTAGCCTGGGTGGGAGCTCCAACTGAGACGCTCTAGAGCTCAAAGGAAACTTGACGTGAGTCGTTTCCTCAACGTAAAGCCTTGAAGGGCCCTGCTGAAGCCGAAGCGTGGGGCAGTTTCCTGGAGACATGAGTTGCAGTTCTGCTTTCTTTGAACGTTAGTACGCTTATGAAGACACCTAGTAACTCTCGTGGGCACCCTATTCCCTGCAAGAACACCGAGGACCGGCATGCTCAACTGGGAAGCTCAGAAACATCCAGGCCCGGAAACCTTTCCCAGTCACTCTCAATATGCTAAGGGTAGGGCAACACACTGCACGCCTCCTTGGGAGAGCTAGATTTCCTCAGCACTCCAACAGCTCCAGGCAATCTGTTGTCTCACGTCTACATGTCATGCATATCTGCCTCAATGCCCTAGGCTGAGCCCCACTGAGAAACCAATACTCTTTCACATTCCTTCTACAAAGTCATACCTTAAGACCCCAAACTTACAGGAGAAAGTTGCCTTGCGTTCCTGCTGTAACCAAAGCACAGTTCTTCCTCTTACACTGCAGGGTTTTAGAAGAGGCTAAGCCCCTATAGCGTACCTAGAGCATTCCTTGGGAGAGGCAGTTCGCTACATGCATAACTCCGTGCCAAAAACACGTTATTCAGGGAAGGGACCAGTGTGTCACTAGAGTGTATATTAACTTGGTAGAAATCACAAGGAGATAGGCTGCGTGTTCACTGGAAACGGGGACCTGATGGCACAAGGCTTGCTTTCCCATTTTGAAAGCTCCATTCATGCCGCCTTGAACCTACCTAAATACCAGTGTTTTGGACGAGTTTCTAGTCACTGTAGGCAGGGCTCTGGGAAGGGAACGAGTTTTCTCGAAATCAACAGGGTGCTTTCGTAGCCTGGGTGGGAGCTCCTCCTGAGACGCTCTAGAGCTACAAGGAAACTTGACGTGAGTCCTTTCCTCAAGGTAAAGCCTTGAAGAGCCCTGCTGAAGCGGCACGTGGAGCAGTTTCCTGGAGACACGAGTTGCAGTTCTGCTTTCTTTGAACGTTAGTACGCTTATGAAGACACCTAGTAACTCTCGTGGGCACCCTATTCCCTGCAAGAACACCGAGGACCGGCATGCTCGACTGGGAAGCTCAGAAACATCCAGGCCCGGAAACCTTTCCCAGTCACTCTCAATATGCTAAGGGTAGGGCAACACACTGCACGCCTCCTTGGGAGAGCTAGATTTCCTCAGCACTCCAACAGCTCCAGGCAATCTGTTGTCTCACGTCTACATGTCATGCATATCTGCCTCAATGCCCTAGGCTGAGCCGCACTGAGAAACCAATACTCTTTCACATTCCTTCTACAAAGTCATACCTTAAGACCCCATACTTACAGGAGAAAGTTGTCTTGCGTTCCTGCTGTAACCAAAGCACAGTTCTTCCTCTTACACTGCAGGGTTTTAGAAGAGGCTAAGCCCCTATAGCGTACCTAGAGCATTCCTTGGGAGAGGCAGTTCGCTACATGCAGAACTCCGTGCCAAGAACACGTTATTCAGGGAAGGGACCAGTGTGTCGCTAGAATGTATATTAACTTGGTAGAAATCACAGGGAGGTAGGCTGCGTGTTCACTGGAAACGGGGACCTGATGGCACAAGGCTTGCTTTCCCATTTTGAAAGCTCCATTCATGCCGCCTTGAACCTACCTAAATACCAGTGTTTTGGACGGGTCTCTAGTCACTGTAGGCAGGGCTCTGGGAAGGGAACGAGTTTTCTCGAAATCAACAGGGTGCTTTCATAGCCTGGGTGGGAGCTCCTCCTGAGACGCTCTAGAGCTACAAGGAAACTTGACGTGAGTCCTTTCCTCAAGGTAAAGCCTTGAAGAGCCCTGCTGAAGCGGAACGTGGAGAAGTTTCCTTGAGACATGAGTTGCAGTTCTCCTTTCTTTTAACGTTACTACGCTTTTCAAGACACCTAGGATCTCGCCTGGGCACCCTATTCCGTGCAAGAACACCGAGTACCGGCAGGCTCCACTGGGTTGCTAAGAAACATCCAGGCCCGGATACCTTTCCCAGTCACTCTGTGTATGCTAAGTGTAGGGCAACACACTGCACTCTTCCTTGGGAGAGCTACATTTCCTCAGCACTCCAACAGCTCCAGGTAATCTGTTCTCTCACGTCCTACATGTCATGCAAATTGCCTCAATGCCCTAGGCTGAGCGGCACTGAGAAATCAAAACTGCTTCGCATTCCTTCTACAAAGTCATACCTTAAGACCCCATACTTAGAGGAGAAACTCGGCTTGCGTTCCTCCTGTAACCAAAGCACAGTTCTTCCTCTTACACTGCAGGGTTTTAGAAGAGCCTAAGCCCCGATAGCGTTACCAAAGCGTTCCTTGGGAGAGGCAGTTCGCTACATGCAGAACTCCGTGCCAAGAAAACATTCTTCAGGGAAGGGACCATTGTGTAGTTTGAGGGAATATTTACTTGGTAGACATCACAAGGGGGTAGGCTGCGTGTTCCCTGGAAACGGAGACCTGATGGCACAAGGCTTGCTTTCCCATTTTGAAAGCTCCATTCATGCTGCCTTGAAGCTACCTAAATACCAGTGTTTTGGACGGGTCTCTAGTCACTGTAGGCAGGGCTGTGGGAAGGGAACGAGTTTTCTCTAAATCAACAGGGTGCTTTCGTAGCCTGGGTGGGAGCTCCAACTGAGACGCTCTAGAGCTCAAAGGAAACTTGACGTGAGTCGTTTCCTCAAGGTAAAGCCTTGAAGGGCCCTGCTGAATCCGAAGCGTGGAGAAGTTTCCTGGAGACATGAGTTGCAGTTCTGCTTTCTTTGAACGTTAGTACGCTTATGAAGACACCTAGTAACTCTCGTGGGCACCCTATTCCCTGCAAGAACACCGAGGACTGGCATGCTCGACTGGGAAGCTCAGAAACATCCAGGTCCGGAAACCTTTCCCAGTCACTCTCAATATGCTAAGGGTAGGGCAACACACTGCACGCATCCTTGGGAGAGCTAGATTTCCTCAGCACTCCAACAGCTCCAGGCAATCTGTTGTCTCACGTCTACATGTCATGCATATCTGCCTCAGTGCCCTAGGCTGAGCGGCAGTGAGAAACCAATACTCTTTCACATTCCTTCTACAAAGTCATACCTTAAGACCCCATACTTACAGGAGAAAGTTGGCTTGCGTTCCTGCTGTAACCAAAGCACAGTTCTTCCTCTTACACTGCAGGGTTTTAGAAGAGGCTAAGCCCCTATAGCGTACCTAGAGCATTCCTTGGGAGAGGCAGTTCGCTACATGCAGAACTCCGTGCCAAGAACACGTTATTCAGGGAAGGGACCAGTGTGTCACTAGAGTGTATATTAACTTGGTAGAAATCACAAGGAGGTAGGCTGCGTGTTCACTGGAAACGGGGACCTGATGGCACAAGGCTTGCTTTCCCATTTTGAAAGCTCCATTCATGCCGCCTTGAACCTACCTAAATACCAGTGTTTTGGACGAGTTTCTAGTCACTGTAGGCAGGGCTCTGGGAAGGGAACGAGTTTTCTCGAAATCAACAGGGTGCTTTCGTAGCCTGGGTGGGAGCTCCTCCTGAGACGCTCTAGAGCTACAAGGAAACTTGACGTGAGTCCTTTCCTCAAGGTAAAGCCTTGAAGAGCCCTGCTGAAGCGGCACGTGGAGAAGTTTCCTTGAGACAGGAGTTGCAGTTCTCCTTTCTTTTAACGTTACTACGCTTTTCAAGACACCTAGGATCTCGCCTGGGCACCCTATTCCGTGCAAGAACACCGAGTACCGGCAGGCTCCACTGGGTTGCTAAGAAACATCCAGGCCCGGATACCTTTCCCAGTCACTCTGTGTATGCTAAGTGTAGGGCAACACACTGCACTCTTCCTTGGGAGAGCTACATTTCCTCAGCACTCCAACAGCTCCAGGTAATCTGTTCTCTCACGTCCTACATGTCATGCAAATTGCCTCAATGCCCTAGGCTGAGCGGCACTGAGAAATCAAAACTGCTTCGCATTCCTTCTACAAAGTCATACCTTAAGACCCCATACTTACAGGAGAAACTCGGCTTGCGTTCCTCCTGTAACCAAAGCACAGTTCTTCCTCTTACACTGCAGGGTTTTAGAAGAGCCTAAGCCCCGATAGCGTTACCAAAGCGTTCCTTGGGAGAGGCAGTTCGCTACATGCAGAACTCCGTGCCAAGAAAACATTCTTCAGGGAAGGGACCATTGTGTAGTTTGAGGGAATATTTACTTGGTAGACATCACAAGGGGGTAGGCTGCGTGTTCCCTGGAAACGGAGACCTGATGGCACAAGGCTTGCTTTCCCATTTTGAAAGCTCCATTCATGCTGCCTTGAAGCTACCTAAATACCAGTGTTTTGGATGGGTCTCTAGTCACTGTAGGCAGGGCTGTGGGAAGGGAACGAGTTTTCTCTAAATCAACAGGGTACTTTCGTAGCCTGGGTGGGAGCTCCAACTGAGACGCTCTAGAGCTACAAGGAAACTTGACGTGAGTCCTTTCCTCAAGGTAAAGCCTTGAAGAGCCCTGCTGAAGCGGCACGTGGAGAAGTTTCCTTGAGACATGAGTTGCAGTTCTCCTTTCTTTTAACGTTACTACGCTTTTCAAGACACCTAGGATCTCGCCTGGGCACCCTATTCCGTGCAAGAACACCGAGTACCGGCAGGCTCCACTGGGTTGCTAAGAAACATCCAGGCCCGGATACCTTTCCCAGTCACTCTGTGTATGCTAAGTGTAGGGCAACACACTGCACTCTTCCTTGGGAGAGCTACATTTCCTCAGCACTCCAACAGCTCCAGGTAATCTGTTCTCTCACGTCCTACATGTCATGCAAATTGCCTCAATGCCCTAGGCTGAGCGGCACTGAGAAATCAAAACTGCTTCGCATTCCTTCTACAAAGTCATACCTTAAGACCCCATACTTACAGGAGAAACTCGGCTTGCGTTCCTCCTGTAACCAAAGCACAGTTCTTCCTCTTACACTGCAGGGTTTTAGAAGAGCCTAAGCCCCGATAGCGTTACCAAAGCGTTCCTTGGGAGAGGCAGTTCGCTACATGCAGAACTCCGTGCCAAGAAAACATTCTTCAGGGAAGGGACCATTGTGTAGTTTGAGGGAATATTTACTTGGTAGACATCACAAGGGGGTAGGCTGCGTGTTCCCTGGAAACGGAGACCTGATGGCACAAGGCTTGCTTTCCCATTTTGAAAGCTCCATTCATGCTGCCTTGAAGCTACCTAAATACCAGTGTTTTGGACGGGTCTCTAGTCACTGTAGGCAGGGCTGTGGGAAGGGAACGAGTTTTCTCTAAATCAACAGGGTGCTTTCGTAGCCTGGGTGGGAGCTCCAACTGAGACGCTCTAGAGCTCAAAGGAAACTTGACGTGAGTCGTTTCCTCAAGGTAAAGCCTTGAAGGGCCCTGCTGAAGCCGAAGCGTGGAGCAGTTTCCTGGAGACATGAGTTGCAGTTCTGCTTTCTTTGAACGTTAGTACGCTTATGAAGACACCTAGTAACTCTCGTGGGCACCCTATTCCCTGCAAGAACACCGAGGACCGGCATGCTCGACTGGGAAGCTCAGAAACATCCAGGCCCGGAAACCTTTCCCAGTCACTCTCAATATGCTAAGGGTAGGGCAACACACTGCACGCCTCCTTGGGAGAGCTAGATTTCCTCAGCACTCCAACAGCTCCAGGCAATCTGTTGTCTCACGTCTACATGTCATGCATATCTGCCTCAATGCCCTAGGCTGAGCCCCACTGAGAAACCAATACTCTTTCACATTCCTTCTACAAAGTCATACCTTAAGACCCCATACTTACAGGAGAAAGTTGCCTTGCGTTCCTGCTGTAACCAAAGCACAGTTCTTCCTCTTACACTGCAGGGTTTTAGAAGAGGCTAAGCCCCTATAGCGTACCTAGAGCATTCCTTGGGAGAGGCAGTTCGCTACATGCAGAACTCCGTGCCAAGAACACGTTATTCAGGGAAGGGACCAGTGTGTCGCTAGAATGTATATTAACTTGGTAGAAATCACAGGGAGGTAGGCTGCGTGTTCACTGGGAACGGGGACCTGATGGCACAAGGCTTGCTTTCCCATTTTGAAAGCTCCATTCATGCCGCCTTGAACCTACCTAAATACCAGAGTTTTGGACGAGTTTCTAGTCACTGTAGGCAGGGCTCTGGGAAGGGAACGAGTTTTCTCTAAATCAACAGGGTGCTTTCATAGCCTGGGTGGGAGCTCCTCCTGAGACGCTCTAGAGCCTCAAGGAAACTTGACGTGAGTCCTTTCCTCAAGGTAAAGCCTTGAAGAGCCCTGCTGAAGCGGAACGTGGAGAAGTTTCCTTGAGACATGAGTTGCAGTTCTCCTTTCTTTTAACATTAGTACGCTTTTCAAGACACCTAGGATCTCGCCTGGGCACCCTATTCCGTGCAAGAACACTGAGTACCGGCAGGCTCCACTGGGTTGCTAAGAAACATCCAGGCCCGGATACCTTTCCCAGTCACTCTGTGTATGCTAAGTGTAGGGCAACACACTGCACTCTTCCTTGGGAGAGCTACATTTCCTCAGCACTCCAACAGCTCCAGGTAATCTGTTCTCTCACGTCCTACATGCCATGCAAATTGCCTCAATGCCCTAGGCTGAGCGGCACTGAGAAATCAAAACTGCTTCGCATTCCTTCTACAAAGTCATACCTTAAGACCCCATACTTAGAGGAGAAACTCGGCTTGCGTTCCTCCTGTAACCAAAGCACAGTTCTTCCTCTTACACTGCAGGGTTTTAGAAGAGCCTAAGCCCCGATAGCGTTACCAAAGCGTTCCTTGGGAGAGGCAGTTCGCTACATGCAGAACTCCGTGCCAAGAAAACATTCTTCAGGGAAGGGACCATTGTGTAGTTTGAGGGAATATTTACTTGGTAGACATCACAAGGGGGTAGGCTGCGTGTTCCCTGGAAACGGAGACCTGATGGCACAAGGCTTGCTTTCCCATTTTGAAAGCTCCATTCATGCTGGCTTGAAGCTACCTAAATACCAGTGTTTTGGACGGGTCTCTAGTCACTGTAGGCAGGGCTGTGGGAAGGGAACGAGTTTTCTCTAAATCAACAGGGTGCTTTCGTAGCCTGGGTGGGAGCTCCAACTGAGACGCTCTAGAGCTCAAAGGAAACTTGACGTGAGTCGTTTCCTCAAGGTAAAGCCTTGAAGGGCCCTGCTGAAGCCGAAGCGTAGAGAAGTTTCCTTGAGACATGAGTTGCAGTTCTCCTTTCTTTTAACGTTACTACGCTTTTCAAGACACCTAGGATCTCGCCTGGGCACCCTATTCCGTGCAAGAACACCGAGTACCGGCAGGCTCCACTGGGTTGCTAAGAAACATCCAGGCCCGGATACCTTTCCCAGTCACTCTGTGTATGCTAAGTGTAGGGCAACACACTGCACTCTTCCTTGGGAGAGCTACATTTCCTCAGCACTCCAACAGCTCCAGGTAATCTGTTCTCTCACGTCCTACATGTCATGCAAATTGCCTCAATGCCCTAGGCTGAGCGGCACTGAGAAATCAAAACTGCTTCGCATTCCTTCTACAAAGTCATACCTTAAGACCCCATACTTACAGGAGAAACTCGGCTTGCGTTCCTCCTGTAACCAAAGCACAGTTCTTCCTCTTACACTGCAGGGTTTTAGAAGAGCCTAAGCCCCGATAGCGTTACCAAAGCGTTCCTTGGGAGAGGCAGTTCGCAACATGCAGAACTCCGTGCCAAGAAAACATTCTTCAGGGAAGGGACCATTGTGTAGTTTGAGGGAATATTTACTTGGTAGACATCACAAGGGGGTAGGCTGCGTGTTCCCTGGAAACGGAGACCTGATGGCACAAGGCTTGCTTTCCCATTTTGAAAGCTCCATTCATGCTGCCTTGAAGCTACCTAAATACCAGTGTTTTGGACGGGTCTCTAGTCACTGTAGGCAGGGCTGTGGGAAGGGAACGAGTTTTCTCTAAATCAACAGGGTGCTTTCGTAGCCTGGGTGGGAGCTCCAACTGAGACGCTCTAGAGCTCAAAGGAAACTTGACGTGAGTCGTTTCCTCAAGGTAAAGCCTTGAAGGGCCCTGCTGAAGCCGAAGCGTGGAGCAGTTTCCTGGAGACATGAGTTGCAGTTCTGCTTTCTTTGAACGTTAGTACGCTTATGAAGACACCTAGTAACTCTCGTGGGCACCCTATTCCCTGCAAGAACACCGAGGACCGGCATGCTCGACTGGGAAGCTCAGAAACATCCAGGCCCGGAAACCTTTCCCAGTCACTCTCAATATGCTAAGGGTAGGGCAACACACTGCACGCCTCCTTGGGAGAGCTAGATTTCCTCAGCACTCCAACAGCTCCAGGCAATCTGTTGTCTCACGTCTACATGTCATGCATATCTGCCTCAATGCCCTAGGCTGAGCCCCACTGAGAAACCAATACTCTTTCACATTCCTTCTACAAAGTCATACCTTAAGACCCCATACTTACAGGAGAAAGTTGCCTTGCGTTCCTGCTGTAACCAAAGCACAGTTCTTCCTCTTACACTGCAGGGTTTTAGAAGAGGCTAAGCCCCTATAGCGTACCTAGAGCATTCCTTGGGAGAGGCAGTTCGCTACATGCAGAACTCCGTGCCAAGAACACGTTATTCAGGGAAGGGACCAGTGTGTCGCTAGAATGTATATTAACTTGGTAGAAATCACAGGGAGGTAGGCTTAGTGTTCACTGGAAATGGGGACCTGATGGCACAAGGCTTGCTTTCCCATTTTGAAAGCTCCATTCATGCCGCCTTGAACCTACCTAAATACCAGTGTTTTGGACGAGTTTCTAGTCACTGTAGGCAGGGCTCTGGGAAGGGAACGAGTTTTCTCTAAATCAACAGGGTGCTTTCATAGCCTGGGTGGGAGCTCCTCCTGAGACGCTCTAGAGCTACAAGGAAACTTGACGTGAGTCCTTTCCTCAAGGTAAAGCCTTGAAGAGCCCTGCTGAAGCGGCACGTGGAGAAGTTTCCTTGAGACATGAGTTGCAGTTCTCCTTTCTTTTAACGTTACTACGCTTTTCAAGACACCTAGGATCTCGCCTGGGCACCCTATTCCGTGCAAGAACACCGAGTACCGGCAGGCTCCACTGGGTTGCTAAGAAACATCCAGGCCCGGATACCTTTCCCAGTCACTCTGTGTATGCTAAGTGTAGGGCAACACACTGCACTCTTCCTTGGGAGAGCTACATTTCCTCAGCACTCCAACAGCTCCAGGTAATCTGTTCTCTCACGTCCTACATGTCATGCAAATTGCCTCAATGCCCTAGGCTGAGCGGCACTGAGAAATCAAAACTGCTTCGCATTCCTTCTACAAAGTCACACCTTAAGACCCCATACTTACAGGAGAAACTCGGCTTGCTTTCCTCCTGTAACCAAAGCACAGTTCTTCCTCTTACACTGCAGGGTTTTAGAAGAGCCTAAGCCCCGATAGCGTTACCAAAGCGTTCCTTGGGAGAGGCAGTTCGCTACATGCAGAACTCCGTGCCAAGAAAACATTCTTCAGGGAAGGGACCATTGTGTAGTTTGAGGGAATATTTACTTGGTAGACATCACAAGGGGGTAGGCTGCGTGTTCCCTGGAAACGGAGACCTGATGGCACAAGGCTTGCTTTCCCATTTTGAAAGCTCCATTCATGCTGCCTTGAAGCTACCTAAATACCAGTGTTTTGGACGGGTCTCTAGTCACTGTAGGCAGGGCTGTGGGAAGGGAACGAGTTTTCTCTAAATCAACAGGGTGCTTTCGTAGCCTGGGTGGGAGCTCCAACTGAGACGCTCTAGAGCTCAAAGGAAACTTGACGTGAGTCGTTTCCTCAAGGTAAAGCCTTGAAGGGCCCTGCTGAAGCCGAAGCGTGGAGCAGTTTCCTGGAGACATGAGTTGCAGTTCTGCTTTCTTTGAACGTTAGTACGCTTATGAAGACACCTAGTAACTCTCGTGGGCACCCTATTCCCTGCAAGAACACCGAGGACCGGCATGCTCGACTGGGAAGCTCAGAAACATCCAGGCCCGGAAACCTTTCCCAGTCACTCTCAATATGCTAAGGGTAGGGCAACACACTGCACGCCTCCTTGGGAGAGCTAGATTTCCTCAGCACTCCAACAGCTCCAGGCAATCTGTTGTCTCACGTCTACATGTCATGCATATCTGCCTCAATGCCCTAGGCTGAGCCCCACTGAGAAACCAATACTCTTTCACATTCCTTCTACAAAGTCATACCTTAAGACCCCATACTTACAGGAGAAAGTTGGCTTGCGTTCCTGCTGTAACCAAAGCACAGTTCTTCCTCTTACACTGCAGGGTTTTAGAAGAGGCTAAGCCCCTATAGCGTACCTAGAGCATTCCTTGGGAGAGGCAGTTCGCTACATGCAGAACTCCGTGCCAAGAACACGTTATTCAGGGAAGGGACCAGTGTGTCGCTAGAATGTATATTAACTTGGTAGAAATCACAGGGAGGTAGGCTGCGTGTTCACTGGGAACGGGGACCTGATGGCACAAGGCTTGCTTTCCCATTTTGAAAGCTCCATTCATGCCGCCTTGAACCTACCTAAATACCAGAGTTTTGGACGAGTTTCTAGTCACTGTAGGCAGGGCTCTGGGAAGGGAACGAGTTTTCTCTAAATCAACAGGGTGCTCTCATAGCCTGGGTGGGAGCTCCTCCTGAGACGCTCTAGAGCCTCAAGGAAACTTGACGTGAGTCCTTTCCTCAAGGTAAAGCCTTGAAGAGCCCTGCTGAAGCGGAACGTGGAGAAGTTTCCTTGAGACATGAGTTGCAGTTCTCCTTTCTTTTAACATTAGTACGCTTTTCAAGACACCTAGGATCTCGCCTGGGCACCCTATTCCGTGCAAGAACACTGAGTACCGGCAGGCTCCACTGGGTTGCTAAGAAACATCCAGGCCCGGATACCTTTCCCAGTCACTCTGTGTATGCTAAGTGTAGGGCAACACACTGCACTCTTCCTTGGGAGAGCTACATTTCCTCAGCACTCCAACAGCTCCAGGTAATCTGTTCTCTCACGTCCTACATGCCATGCAAATTGCCTCAATGCCCTAGGCTGAGCGGCACTGAGAAATCAAAACTGCTTCGCATTCCTTCTACAAAGTCATACCTTAAGACCCCATACTTAGAGGAGAAACTCGGCTTGCGTTCCTCCTGTAACCAAAGCACAGTTCTTCCTCTTACACTGCAGGGTTTTAGAAGAGCCTAAGCCCCGATAGCGTTACCAAAGCGTTCCTTGGGAGAGGCAGTTCGCTACATGCAGAACTCCGTGCCAAGAAAACATTCTTCAGGGAAGGGACCATTGTGTAGTTTGAGGGAATATTTACTTGGTAGACATCACAAGGGGGTAGGCTGCGTGTTCCCTGGAAACGGAGACCTGATGGCACAAGGCTTGCTTTCCCATTTTGAAAGCTCCATTCATGCTGCCTTGAAGCTACCTAAATACCAGTGTTTTGGACGGGTCTCTAGTCACTGTAGGCAGGGCTGTGGGAAGGGAACGAGTTTTCTCTAAATCAACAGGGTGCTTTCGTAGCCTGGGTGGGAGCTCCAACTGAGACGCTCTAGAGCTCAAAGGAAACTTGACGTGAGTCGTTTCCTCAAGGTAAAGCCTTGAAGGGCCCTGCTGAAGCCGAAGCGTAGAGAAGTTTCCTTGAGACATGAGTTGCAGTTCTCCTTTCTTTTAACGTTACTATGCTTTTCAAGACACCTAGGATCTCGCCTGGGCACCCTATTCCGTGCAAGAACACCGAGTACCGGCAGGCTCCACTGGGTTGCTAAGAAACATCCAGGCCCGGATACCTTTCCCAGTCACTCTGTGTATGCTAAGTGTAGGGCAACACACTGCACTCTTCCTTGGGAGAGCTACATTTCCTCAGCACTCCAACAGCTCCAGGTAATCTGTTCTCTCACGTCCTACATGTCATGCAAATTTCCTCAATGCCCTAGGCTGAGCGGCACTGAGAAATCAAAACTGCTTCGCATTCCTTCTACAAAGTCATACCTTAAGACCCCATACTTACAGGAGAAACTCGGCTTGCGTTCCTCCTGTAACCAAAGCACAGTTCTTCCTCTTACACTGCAGGGTTTTAGAAGAGCCTAAGCCCCGATAGCGTTACCAAAGCGTTCCTTGGGAGAGGCAGTTCGCTACATGCAGAACTCCGTGCCAAGAAAACATTCTTCAGGGAAGGGACCATTGTGTAGTTTGAGGGAATATTTACTTGGTAGACATCACAAGGGGGTAGGCTGCGTGCTCACTGGAAACGGAGACCTGATGGCACAAGTCTTGCTTTCCCATTTTGAAAGCTCCATTCATGCCGCATTGAACCTACCTAAATACCAGAGTTTTGGACGAGTTTCTAGTCACTGTAGGCAGGGCTCTGGGAAGGGAACGAGTTTTCTCTAAATCAACAGGGTGCTTTCATAGCCTGGGTGGGAGCTCCTCCTGAGACGCTCTAGAGCCTCAAGGAAACTTGACGTGAGTCCTTTCCTCAAGGTAAAGCCTTGAAGAGCCCTGCTGAAGCGGAACGTGGAGAAGTTTCCTTGAGACATGAGTTGCAGTTCTCCTTTCTTTTAACATTAGTACGCTTTTCAAGACACCTAGGATCTCGCCTGGGCACCCTATTCCGTGCAAGAACACTGAGTACCAGCAGGCTCCACTGGATTGCTAAGAAACATCCAGGCCCGGATAACTTTCCCAGTCACGCTGTGTATGCTAAGTGTAGGGCAACACACTGCACTCTTCCTTGGGAGAGCTACATTTCCTCAGCACTCCAACAGCTCCAGGTAATCTGTTCTCTCACGTCCTACATGTCATGCAAATTGCCTCAATGCCCTAGGCTGAGCGGCACTGAGAAATCAAAACTGCTTCGCATTCCTTCTACAAAGTCATACCTTAAGACCCCATACTTACAGGAGAAACTCGGCTTGCGTTCCTCCTGTAACCAAAGCACAGTTCTTCCTCTTACACTGCAGGGTTTTAGAAGAGCCTAAGCCCCGATAGCGTTACCAAAGCGTTCCTTGGGAGAGGCAGTTCGCTACATGCAGAACTCCGTGCCAAGAAAACATTCTTCAGGGAAGGGACCATTGTGTAGTTTGAGGGAATATTTACTTGGTAGACATCACAAGGGGGTAGGCTGCGTGTTCCCTGGAAACGGAGACCTGATGGCACAAGGCTTGCTTTCCCATTTTGAAAGCTCCATTCATGCTGCCTTGAAGCTACCTAAATACCAGTGTTTTGGACGGGTCTCTAGGCACTGTAGGCAGGGCTGTGGGAAGGGAACGAGTTTTCTCTAAATCAACAGGGTGCTTTCGTAGCCTGGGTGGGAGCTCCAACTGAGACGCTCTAGAGCTCAAAGGAAACTTGACGTGAGTCGTTTCCTCAACGTAAAGCCTTGAAGGGCCCTGCTGAAGCCGAAGCGTGGGGCAGTTTCCTGGAGACATGAGTTGCAGTTCTGCTTTCTTTGAACGTTAGTACGCTTATGAAGACACCTAGTAACTCTCGTGGGCACCCTATTCCCTGCAAGAACACCGAGGACCGGCATGCTCAACTGGGAAGCTCAGAAACATCCAGGCCCGGAAACCTTTCCCAGTCACTCTCAATATGCTAAGTGTAGGGCAACACACTGCACGCCTCCTTGGGAGAGCTAGATTTCCTCAGCACTCCAACAGCTCCAGGCAATCTGTTGTCTCACGTCTACATGTCATGCATATCTGCCTCAATGCCCTAGGCTGAGCCCCACTGAGAAACCAATACTCTTTCACATTCCTTCTACAAAGTCATACCTTAAGACCCCAAACTTACAGGAGAAAGTTGCCTTGCGTTCCTGCTGTAACCAAAGCACAGTTCTTCCTCTTACACTGCAGGGTTTTAGAAGAGGCTAAGCCCCTATAGCGTACCTAGAGCATTCCTTGGGAGAGGCAGTTCGCTACATGCATAACTCCGTGCCAAAAACACGTTATTCAGGGAAGGGACCAGTGTGTCACTAGAGTGTATATTAACTTGGTAGAAATCACAAGGAGATAGGCTGCGTGTTCACTGGAAACGGGGACCTGATGGCACAAGGCTTGCTTTCCCATTTTGAAAGCTCCATTCATGCCGCCTTGAACCTACCTAAATACCAGTGTTTTGGACGAGTTTCTAGTCACTGTAGGCAGGGCTCTGGGAAGGGAACGAGTTTTCTCGAAATCAACAGGGTGCTTTCGTAGCCTGGGTGGGAGCTCCTCCTGAGACGCTCTAGAGCTACAAGGAAACTTGACGTGAGTCCTTTCCTCAAGGTAAAGCCTTGAAGAGCCCTGCTGAAGCGGCACGTGGAGCAGTTTCCTGGAGACACGAGTTGCAGTTCTGCTTTCTTTGAACGTTAGTACGCTTATGAAGACACCTAGTAACTCTCGTGGGCACCCTATTCCCTGCAAGAACACCGAGGACCGGCATGCTCGACTGGGAAGCTCAGAAACATCCAGGCCCGGAAACCTTTCCCAGTCACTCTCAATATGCTAAGGGTAGGGCAACACACTGCACGCCTCCTTGGGAGAGCTAGATTTCCTCAGCACTCCAACAGCTCCAGGCAATCTGTTGTCTCACGTCTACATGTCATGCATATCTGCCTCAATGCCCTAGGCTGAGCCGCACTGAGAAACCAATACTCTTTCACATTCCTTCTACAAAGTCATACCTTAAGACCCCATACTTACAGGAGAAAGTTGTCTTGCGTTCCTGCTGTAACCAAAGCACAGTTCTTCCTCTTACACTGCAGGGTTTTAGAAGAGGCTAAGCCCCTATAGCGTACCTAGAGCATTCCTTGGGAGAGGCAGTTCGCTACATGCAGAACTCCGTGCCAAGAACACGTTATTCAGGGAAGGGACCAGTGTGTCGCTAGAATGTATATTAACTTGGTAGAAATCACAGGGAGGTAGGCTGCGTGTTCACTGGAAACGGGGACCTGATGGCACAAGGCTTGCTTTCCCATTTTGAAAGCTCCATTCATGCCGCCTTGAACCTACCTAAATACCAGTGTTTTGGACGGGTCTCTAGTCACTGTAGGCAGGGCTCTGGGAAGGGAACGAGTTTTCTCGAAATCAACAGGGTGCTTTCATAGCCTGGGTGGGAGCTCCTCCTGAGACGCTCTAGAGCTACAAGGAAACTTGACGTGAGTCCTTTCCTCAAGGTAAAGCCTTGAAGAGCCCTGCTGAAGCGGAACGTGGAGAAGTTTCCTTGAGACATGAGTTGCAGTTCTCCTTTCTTTTAACGTTACTACGCTTTTCAAGACACCTAGGATCTCGCCTGGGCACCCTATTCCGTGCAAGAACACCGAGTACCGGCAGGCTCCACTGGGTTGCTAAGAAACATCCAGGCCCGGATACCTTTCCCAGTCACTCTGTGTATGCTAAGTGTAGGGCAACACACTGCACTCTTCCTTGGGAGAGCTACATTTCCTCAGCACTCCAACAGCTCCAGGTAATCTGTTCTCTCACGTCCTACATGTCATGCAAATTGCCTCAATGCCCTAGGCTGAGCGGCACTGAGAAATCAAAACTGCTTCGCATTCCTTCTACAAAGTCATACCTTAAGACCCCATACTTAGAGGAGAAACTCGGCTTGCGTTCCTCCTGTAACCAAAGCACAGTTCTTCCTCTTACACTGCAGGGTTTTAGAAGAGCCTAAGCCCCGATAGCGTTACCAAAGCGTTCCTTGGGAGAGGCAGTTCGCTACATGCAGAACTCCGTGCCAAGAAAACATTCTTCAGGGAAGGGACCATTGTGTAGTTTGAGGGAATATTTACTTGGTAGACATCACAAGGGGGTAGGCTGCGTGTTCCCTGGAAACGGAGACCTGATGGCACAAGGCTTGCTTTCCCATTTTGAAAGCTCCATTCATGCTGCCTTGAAGCTACCTAAATACCAGTGTTTTGGACGGGTCTCTAGTCACTGTAGGCAGGGCTGTGGGAAGGGAACGAGTTTTCTCTAAATCAACAGGGTGCTTTCGTAGCCTGGGTGGGAGCTCCAACTGAGACGCTCTAGAGCTCAAAGGAAACTTGACGTGAGTCGTTTCCTCAAGGTAAAGCCTTGAAGGGCCCTGCTGAATCCGAAGCGTGGAGAAGTTTCCTGGAGACATGAGTTGCAGTTCTGCTTTCTTTGAACGTTAGTACGCTTATGAAGACACCTAGTAACTCTCGTGGGCACCCTATTCCCTGCAAGAACACCGAGGACTGGCATGCTCGACTGGGAAGCTCAGAAACATCCAGGTCCGGAAACCTTTCCCAGTCACTCTCAATATGCTAAGGGTAGGGCAACACACTGCACGCATCCTTGGGAGAGCTAGATTTCCTCAGCACTCCAACAGCTCCAGGCAATCTGTTGTCTCACGTCTACATGTCATGCATATCTGCCTCAGTGCCCTAGGCTGAGCGGCAGTGAGAAACCAATACTCTTTCACATTCCTTCTACAAAGTCATACCTTAAGACCCCATACTTACAGGAGAAAGTTGGCTTGCGTTCCTGCTGTAACCAAAGCACAGTTCTTCCTCTTACACTGCAGGGTTTTAGAAGAGGCTAAGCCCCTATAGCGTACCTAGAGCATTCCTTGGGAGAGGCAGTTCGCTACATGCAGAACTCCGTGCCAAGAACACGTTATTCAGGGAAGGGACCAGTGTGTCACTAGAGTGTATATTAACTTGGTAGAAATCACAAGGAGGTAGGCTGCGTGTTCACTGGAAACGGGGACCTGATGGCACAAGGCTTGCTTTCCCATTTTGAAAGCTCCATTCATGCCGCCTTGAACCTACCTAAATACCAGTGTTTTGGACGAGTTTCTAGTCACTGTAGGCAGGGCTCTGGGAAGGGAACGAGTTTTCTCGAAATCAACAGGGTGCTTTCGTAGCCTGGGTGGGAGCTCCTCCTGAGACGCTCTAGAGCTACAAGGAAACTTGACGTGAGTCCTTTCCTCAAGGTAAAGCCTTGAAGAGCCCTGCTGAAGCGGCACGTGGAGAAGTTTCCTTGAGACAGGAGTTGCAGTTCTCCTTTCTTTTAACGTTACTACGCTTTTCAAGACACCTAGGATCTCGCCTGGGCACCCTATTCCGTGCAAGAACACCGAGTACCGGCAGGCTCCACTGGGTTGCTAAGAAACATCCAGGCCCGGATACCTTTCCCAGTCACTCTGTGTATGCTAAGTGTAGGGCAACACACTGCACTCTTCCTTGGGAGAGCTACATTTCCTCAGCACTCCAACAGCTCCAGGTAATCTGTTCTCTCACGTCCTACATGTCATGCAAATTGCCTCAATGCCCTAGGCTGAGCGGCACTGAGAAATCAAAACTGCTTCGCATTCCTTCTACAAAGTCATACCTTAAGACCCCATACTTACAGGAGAAACTCGGCTTGCGTTCCTCCTGTAACCAAAGCACAGTTCTTCCTCTTACACTGCAGGGTTTTAGAAGAGCCTAAGCCCCGATAGCGTTACCAAAGCGTTCCTTGGGAGAGGCAGTTCGCTACATGCAGAACTCCGTGCCAAGAAAACATTCTTCAGGGAAGGGACCATTGTGTAGTTTGAGGGAATATTTACTTGGTAGACATCACAAGGGGGTAGGCTGCGTGTTCCCTGGAAACGGAGACCTGATGGCACAAGGCTTGCTTTCCCATTTTGAAAGCTCCATTCATGCTGCCTTGAAGCTACCTAAATACCAGTGTTTTGGATGGGTCTCTAGTCACTGTAGGCAGGGCTGTGGGAAGGGAACGAGTTTTCTCTAAATCAACAGGGTACTTTCGTAGCCTGGGTGGGAGCTCCAACTGAGACGCTCTAGAGCTCAAAGGAAACTTGACGTGAGTCGTTTCCTCAAGGTAAAGGCTTGAAGGGCCCTGCTGAAGCCGAAGCGTAGAGAAGTTTCCTTGAGACATGAGTTGCAGTTCTCCTTTCTTTTAACGTTACTACGCTTTTCAAGACACCTAGGATCTCGCCTGGGCACCCTATTCCGTGCAAGAACACCGAGTACCGGCAGGCTCCACTGGGTTGCTAAGAAACATCCAGGCCCGGATACCTTTCCCAGTCACTCTGTGTATGCTAAGTGTAGGGCAACACAGTGCACGCCTCCTTGGGAGAGCTAGAATTCCTCAGCACTCCAACAGCTCCAGGTAATCTGTTCTCTCACGTCCTACATGTCATGCAAATTGCCTCAATGCCCTAGGCTGAGCGGCACTGAGAAATCAAAACTGCTTCGCATTCCTTCTACAAAGTCATACCTTAAGACCCCATACTTACAGGAGAAACTCGGCTTGCGTTCCTCCTGTAACCAAAGCACAGTTCTTCCTCTTACACTGCAGGATTTTAGAAGAGCCTAAGCCCCGATAGCGTTACCAAAGCGTTCCTTGGGAGAGGCAGTTCGCTACATGCAGAACTCCGTGCCAAGAAAACATTCTTCAGGGAAGGGACCATTGTGTAGTTTGAGGGAATATTTACTTGGTAGACATCACAAGGGGGTAGGCTG
Source organism: Eubalaena glacialis (assembly GCF_028564815.1). Lineage (NCBI taxonomy): Eukaryota > Metazoa > Chordata > Mammalia > Artiodactyla > Balaenidae > Eubalaena > Eubalaena glacialis. Next base: position 161,814,361 of record NC_083719.1, on the reverse strand, counting down.
CGTGTTCCCTGGAAACGGAGACCTGATGGCACAAGGCTTGCTTTCCCATTTTGAAAGCTCCATTCATGCTGCCTTGAAGCTACCTAAATACCAGTGTTTTGGACGGGTCTCTAGTCACTGTAGGCAGGGCTGTGGGAAGGGAACGAGTTTTCTCTAAATCAACAGGGTGCTTTCGTAGCCTGGGTGGGAGCTCCAACTGAGACGCTCTAGAGCTCAAAGGAAACTTGACGTGAGTCGTTTCCTCAAGGTAAAGCCTTGAAGGGCCCTGCTGAATCCGAAGCGTGGAGAAGTTTCCTGGAGACATGAGTTGCAGTTCTGCTTTCTTTGAACGTTAGTACGCTTATGAAGACACCTAGTAACTCTCGTGGTCACCCTATTCCCTGCAAGAACACCGAGGACTGGCATGCTCGACTGGGAAGCTCAGAAACATCCAGGTCCGGAAACCTTTCCCAGTCACTCTCAATATCCTAAGGGTAGGGCAACACACTGCACGCATCCTTGGGAGAGCTAGATTTCCTCAGCACTCCAACAGCTCCAGGCAATCTGTTGTCTCACGTCTACATGTCATGCATATCTGCCTCAGTGCCCTAGGCTGAGCGGCAGTGAGAAACCAATACTCTTTCACATTCCTTCTACAAAGTCATACCTTACGACCCCATACTTACAGGAGAAAGTTGGCTTGCGTTCCTGCTGTAACCAAAGCACAGTTCTTCCTCTTACACTGCAGGGTTTTAGAAGAGGCTAAGCCCCTATAGCGTACCTAGAGCATTCCTTGGGAGAGGCAGTTCGCTACATGCAGAACTCCGTGCCAAGAACACGTTATTCAGGGAAGGGACCAGTGTGTCACTAGAGTGTATATTAACTTGGTAGAAATCACAAGGAGGTAGGCTGCGTGTTCACTGGAAACGGGGACCTGATGGCACAAGGCTTGCTTTCCCATTTTGAAAGCTCCATTCATGCCGCCTTGAACCTACCTAAATACCAGTGTTTTGGACGAGTTTCTAGTCACTGTAGGCAGGGCTCTGGGAAGGGAACGAGTTTTCTCGAAATCAACAGGGTGCTTTCGTAGCCTGGGTGGGAGCTCCTCCTGAGACGCTCTAGAGCTACAAGGAAACTTGACGTGAGTCCTTTCCTCAAGGTAAAGCCTTGAAGAGCCCTGCTGAAGCGGCACGTGGATAAGTTTCCTTGAGACATGAGTTGCAGTTGTCCTTTCTTTTAACGTTACTACGCTTTTCAAGACACCTAGGATCTCGCCTGGGCACCCTATTCCGTGCAAGAACACCGAGTACCGGCAGGCTCCACTGGGTTGCTAAGAAACATCCAGGCCTGGATACTTTTCCCAGTCACTCTGTGTATGCTAAGTGTAGGGCAACACAGTGCACTCTTCCTTGGGAGAGCTACATTTCCTCAGCACTCCAACAGCTCCAGGTAATCTGTTCTCTCACGTCCTACATGTCATGCAAATTGCCTCAATGCCCTAGGCTGAGCGGCACTGAGAAATCAAAACTGCTTCGCATTCCTTCTACAAAGTCATACCTTAAGACCCCATACTTACAGGAGAAACTCGGCTTGCGTTCCTCCTGTAACCAAAGCACAGTTCTTCCTCTTACACTGCAGGGTTTTAGAAGAGCCTAAGCCCCGATAGCGTTACCAAAGCGTTCCTTGGGAGAGGCAGTTCGCTACATGCAGAACTACGTGCCAAGAAAACATTCTTCAGGGAAGGGACCATTGTGTAGTTTGAGGGAATATTTACTTGGTAGACATCACAAGGGGGTAGGCTGCGTGTTCCCTGGAAACGGAGACCTGATGGCACAAGGCTTGCTTTCCCATTTTGAAAGCTCCATTCATGCTGCCTTGAAGCTACCTAAATACCAGTGTTTTGGACGGGTCTCTAGTCACTGTAGGCAGGGCTGTGGGAAGGGAACGAGTTTTCTCTAAATCAACAGGGTGCTTTCGTAGCCTGGGTGGGAGCTCCAACTGAGACGCTCTAGAGCTCAAAGGAAACTTGACGTGAGTCGTTTCCTCAAGGTAAAGCCTTGAAGGGCCCTGCTGAAGCCGAAGCGTAGAGAAGTTTCCTGGAGACATGAGTTGCAGTTCTCCTTTTTTTAACGTTACTACGCTTTTCAAGACACCTAGGATCTCGCCTGGGCACCCTATTCCGTGCAAGAACACCGAGTACCGGCAGGCTCCACTGGGTTGCTAAGAAACATCCAGGCCCGGATACCTTTCCCAGTCACTCTGTGTATGCTAAGTGTAGGGCAACACAGTGCACGCCTCCTTGGGAGAGCTAGAATTCCTCAGCACTCCAACAGCTCCAGGTAATCTGTTCTCTCACGTCCTACATGTCATGCAAATTGCCTCAATGCCCTAGGCTGAGCGGCACTGAGAAATCAAAACTGCTTCGCATTCCTTCTACAAAGTCATACCTTAAGACCCCATACTTACAGGAGAAACTCGGCTTGCGTTCCTCCTGTAACCAAAGCACAGTTCTTCCTCTTACACTGCAGGGTTTTAGAAGAGCCTAAGCCCCGATAGCGTTACCAAAGCGTTCCTTGGGAGAGGCAGTTCGCTACATGCAGAACTCCGTGCCAAGAAAACATTCTTCAGGGAAGGGACCATTGTGTAGTTTGAGGGAATATTTACTTGGTAGAAATCACAAGGGGGTAGGCTGCGTGCTCACTGGAAACGGAGACCTGATGGCACAAGGCTTGCTTTCCCATTTTGAAAGCTCCATTCATGCTGCCTTGAAGCTACCTAAATACCAGTGTTTTGGACGGGTCTCTTGTCACTGTAGGCAGGGCTGTGGGAAGGGAACGAGTTTTCTCTAAATCAACAGGGTGCTTTCGTAGCCTGGGTGGGAGCTCCACCTGAGACGCTCTAGAGCTCAAAGGAAACTTGACGTGAGTCGTTTCCTCAAGGTAAAGCCTTGAAGGGCCCTGCTGAAGCCGAAGCGTGGAGCAGTTTCCTGGAGACATGAGTTGCAGGTCTGCTTTCTTTGAACGTTAGTACGCTTATGAAGACACCTAGTAACTCTCGTGGGCACCCTATTCCCTGCAAGAATACCGAGGACCGGCATGCTCGACTGGGAAGCTCAGAAACATTCAGGCCCGGAAACCTTTCCCAGTCACTCTCAATATGCTAAGGGTAGGGCAACACACTGCACGCCTCCTTGGGAGAGCTAGATTTCCTCAGCACTCCAACAGCTCCAGGCAATCTGTTGTCTCACGTCTACATGTCATGCATATCTGCCTCAATGCCCTAGGCTGAGCCGCACTGAGAAACCAATACTCTTTCACATTCCTTCTACAAAGTCATACCTTAAGACCCCATACTTACAGGAGAAAGTTGCCTTGCGTTCCTGCTGTAACCAAAGCACAGTTCTTCCTCTTACACTGCAGGGTTTTAGAAGAGGCTAAGCCCCTATAGCGTACCTAGAGCATTCCTTGGGAGAGGCAGTTCGCTACATGCAGAACTCCGTGCCAAGAACACGTTATTCAGGGAAGGGACCAGTGTGTCGCTAGAATGTATATTAACTTGGTAGAACTCACAGGGAGGTAGGCTGCGTGTTCACTGGAAACGGGGACCTGATGGCACAAGGCTTGCTTTCCCATTTTGAAAGCTCCATTCATGCCGCCTTGAACCTACCTAAATACCAGTGTTTTGGACGAGTTTCTAGTCACTGTAGGCAGGGCTCTGGGAAGGGAACGAGTTTTCTCTAAATCAACAGGGTGCTTTCATAGCCTGGGTGGGAGCTCCTCCTGAGACGCTCTAGAGCTACAAAGAAACTTGACGTGAGTCCTTTCCTCAAGGTAAAGCCTTGAAGAGCCCTGCTGAAGCGGCACGTGGATAAGTTTCCTTGAGACATGAGTTGCAGTTGTCCTTTCTTTTAACGTTACTACGCTTTTCAAGACACCTAGGATCTCGCCTGGGCACCCTATTCCGTGCAAGAACACCGAGTACCGGCAGGCTCCACTGGGTTGCTAAGAAACATCCAGGCCCGGATACATTTCCCAGTCACTCTGTGTATGCTAAGTGTAGGGCAACACACTGCACTCTTCCTTGGGAGAGCTACATTTCCTCAGCACTCCAACAGCTCCAGGTAATCTGTTCTCTCACGTCCTACATGTCATGCAAATTGCCTCAATGCCCTAGGCTGAGCGGCACTGAGAAATCAAAACTGCTTCGCATTCCTTCTACAAAGTCATACCTTAAGACCCCATACTTACAGGAGAAACTCGGCTTGCGTTCCTCCTGTAACCAAAGCACAGTTCTTCCTCTTACACTGCAGGGTTTTAGAAGAGCCTAAGCCCCGATAGCGTTACCAAAGCGTTCCTTGGGAGAGGCAGTTCGCTACATGCAGAACTCCGTGCCAAGAAAACATTCTTCAGGGAAGGGACCATTGTGTAGTTTGAGGGAATATTTACTTGGTAGACATCACAAGGGGGTAGGCTGCATGTTCCCTGGAAACGGAGACCTGATGGCACAAGGCTTGCTTTCCCATTTTGAAAGCTCCATTCATGCTGCCTTGAAGCTACCTAAATACCACTGTTTTGGACGGGTCTCTAGTCACTGTAGGCAGGGCTGTGGGAAGGGAACGAGTTTTCTCTAAATCAACAGGGTGCTTTCGTAGCCTGGGTGGGAGCTCCACCTGAGACGCTCTAGAGCTCAAAGGAAACTTGACGTGAGTCGTTTCCTCAAGGTAAAGCCTTGAAGGGCCCTGCTGAAGCCGAAGCGTGGAGAAGTTTCCTGGAGACATGAGTTGCAGTTCTGCTTTCTTTGAACGTTAGTACGCTTATGAAGACACCTAGTAACTCTCGTGGGCACCCTATTCCCTGCAAGAACACCGAGGACCGGCATGCTCGACTGGGAAGCTCAGAAACATCCAGGCGCGGAAACCTTTCCCAGTCACTCTCAATATGCTAAGTGTAGGGCAACACACTGCACGCCTCCTTGGGAGAGCTAGATTTCCTCAGCACTCCAACAGCTCCAGGCAATCTGTTGTCTCACGTCTACATGTCATGCATATCTGCCTCAATGCCCTACGCTGAGCCGCACTGAGAAACCAATACTCTTACACATTCCTTCTACAAAGTCATACCTTAAGACCCCATACTTACAGGAGAAAGTTGCCTTGCGTTCCTGCTGTAACCAAAGCACAGTTCTTCCTCTTACACTGCAGGGTTTTAGAAGAGCCTAAGCCCCGATAGCGTTACCAAAGCGTTCCTTGGGAGAGGCAGTTCGCTACATGCAGAACTCCGTGCCAAGAAAACATTCTTCAGGGAAGGGACCATTGTGTAGTTTGAGGGAATATTTACTTGGTAGACATCACAAGGGGGTAGGCTGCGTGCTCACTGGAAACGGAGACCTGATGGCACAAGGCTTGCTTTCCCATTTTGAAAGCTCCATTCATGCTGCCTTGAAGCTACCTAAATACCAGTGTTTTGGACGGGTCTCTAGTCACTGTAGGCAGGGCTCTGGGAAGGGAACGAGTTTTCTCTAAATCAACAGGGTGCTTTCGTAGCCTGGGTGGGAGCTCCACCCGAGACTCTCTAGAGCTCAAAGGAAACTTGACGTGAGTCGTTTCCTCAAGGTAAAGCCTTGAAGAGCCCTGCTGAAGCCGAAGCGTGGAGCAGTTTCCTGGAGACATGAGTTGCAGTTCTGCTTTCTTTGAACGTTAGTACGCTTATGAAGACACCTAGTAACTCTCGTGGGCACCCTATTCCCTGCAAGAACACCGAGGACCGGCATGCTCGACTGGGAAGCTCAGAAACATCCAGGCCCGGAAACCTTTCCCAGTCACTCTCAATATGCTAAGTGTAGGGCAACACACTGCACGCCTCCTTGGGAGAGCTAGATTTCCTCAGCACTCCAACAGCTCCAGGCAATCTGTTGTCTCACATCTACATGTCATGCATATCTGCCTCAGTGCCCTAGGCTGAGCGGCACTGAGAAACCAATACTCTTTCACATTCCTTCTACAAAGTCATACCTTACGACCCCGTACTTACAGGAGAAAGTTGGCTTGCGTTCCTGCTGTAACCAAAGCACAGTTCTTCCTCTTACACTGCAGGGTTTTAGAAGAGGCTAAGCCCCTATAGCGTACCTAGAGCATTCCTTGGGAGAGGCAGTTCGCTACATGCAGAACTCCGTGCCAAGAACACATTATTCAGGAAAGGAACCAGTGTGTCACTAGAGTGTATATTAACTTGGTAGAAATCACAAGGAGGTAGGCTGCGTGTTCACTGGAAACGGGGACCTGATGGCACAAGGCTTGCTTTCCCATTTTGAAAGCTCCATTCATGCTGCCTTGAAGCTACCTAAATACCAGTGTTTTGGACGGGTCTCTAGTCACTGTAGGCAGGGCTCTGGGAAGGGAACGAGTGTTCTCTAAATCAACAGGGTGCTTTCGTAGCCTGGGTGGGAGCTCCTCCTGAGACGCTCTAGAGCTACAAGGAAACTTGACGTGAGTCCTTTCCTCAAGGTAAAGCCTTGAAGAGCCCTGCTGAAGCGGCACGTGGAGAAGTTTCCTTGAGACAGGAGTTGCAGTTCTCCTTTCTTTTAACGTTACTACGCTTTTCAAGACACCTAGGATCTCGCCTGGGCACCCTATTCCGTGCAAGAACACCGAGTACCGGCAGGCTCCACTGGGTTGCTAAGAAACATCCAGGCCCGGATACCTTTCCCAGTCACTCTGTGTATGCTAAGTGTAGGGCAACACACTGCACTCTTCCTTGGGAGAGCTACATTTCCTCAGCACTCCAACAGCTCCAGGTAATCTGTTCTCTCACGTCCTACATGTCATGCAAATTGCCTCAATGCCCTAGGCTGAGCGGCACTGAGAAATCAAAACTGCTTCGCATTCCTTCTACAAAGTCATACCTTAAGACCCCATACTTAGAGGAGAAACTCGGCTTGCGTTCCTCCTGTAACCAAAGCACAGTTCTTCCTCTTACACTGCAGGGTTTTAGAAGAGCCTAAGCCCCGATAGCGTTACCAAAGCGTTCCTTGGGAGAGGCAGTTCGCTACATGCAGAACTCCGTGCCAAGAAAACATTCTTCAGGGAAGGGACCATTGTGTAGTTTGAGGGAATATTTACTTGGTAGACATCACAAGGGGGTAGGCTGCGTGTTCCCTGGAAACGGAGACCTGATGGCACAAGGCTTGCTTTCCCATTTTGAAAGCTCCATTCATGCTGCCTTGAAGCTACCTAAATACCAGTGTTTTGGACGGGTCTCTAGTCACTGTAGGCAGGGCTGTGGGAAGGGAACGAGTTTTCTCTAAATCAACAGGGTGCTTTCGTAGCCTGGGTGGGAGCTCCAACTGAGACGCTCTAGAGCTCAAAGGAAACTTGACGTGAGTCCTTTCCTCAAGGTAAACCTTGAAGAGCCCTGCTGAAGCGGCACGTGGAGCAGTTTCCTGGAGACACGAGTTGCAGTTCTGCTTTCTTTGAACGTTAGTACGCTTATGAAGACACCTAGTAACTCTCGTGGACACCCTATTCCCTGCAAGAACACCGAGGACCGGCATGCTCGACTGGGAAGCTCAGAAACATCCAGGCCCGGAAACCTTTCCCAGTCACTCTCAATATGCTAAGGGTAGGGCAACACACTGCACGCCTCCTTGGGAGAGCTAGATTTCCTCAGCACTCCAACAGCTCCAGGCAATCTGTTGTCTCACGTCTACATGTCATGCATATCTGCCTCAATGCCCTAGGCTGAGCGGCACTGAGTAACCAATACTGTTTCACATTCCTTCTACAAAGTCATACCTTAAGACCCCATACTTACAGGAGAAAGTTGGCTTGCATTCCTCCTGTAACCAAAGCACAGTTCTTCCTCTTACACTGCAGGGTTTTAGAAGAGCCTAAGCACTGAAAGCGTTACCAAAGCGTTCCTTGGGAGAGGCAGTTCGCTACATGCAGAACTCCGTGCCAAGAAAACATTCTTCAGGAAAGGGACCATTGTGTAGTTTGAGGGAATATTTACTTGGTAGACATCACAAGGGGGTAGGCTGCGTGCTCACTGGAAACGGAGACCTGATGGCACAAGTCTTGCTTTCCCATTTTGAAAGCTCCATTCATGCCGCCTTGAACCTACCTAAATACCAGAGTTTTGGACGAGTTTCTAGTCACTGTAGGCAGGGCTCTGGGAAGGGAACGAGTTTTCTCTAAGTCAACAGGGTGCTTTCATAGCCTGGGTGGGAGCTCCTCCTGAGACGCTCTAGAGCCTCAAGGAAACTTGACGTGAGTCCTTTCCTCAAGGTAAAGCCTTGAAGAGCCCTGCTGAAGCGGAACGTGGAGAAGTTTCCTTGAGACATGAGTTGCAGTTCTCCTTTCTTTTAACGTTACTACGCTTTTCAAGACACCTAGGATCTCGCCTGGGCACCCTATTCCGTGCAAGAACACCGAGTACCGGCAGGCTCCACTGGGTTGCTAAGAAACATCCAGGCCCGGATACCTTTCCCAGTCACTCTGTGTATGCTAAGTGTAGGGCAACACACTGCACTCTTCCTTGGGAGAGCTACATTTCCTCAGCACTCCAACAGCTCCAGGTAATCTGTTCTCTCACGTCCTACATGTCATGCAAATTGCCTCAATGCCCTAGGCTGAGCGGCACTGAGAAATCAAAACTGCTTCGCATTCCTTCTACAAAGTCATACCTTACGACCCCATACTTACAGGAGAAACTCGGCTTGCGTTCCTCCTGTAACCAAAGCACAGTTCTTCCTCTTACACTGCAGGGTTTTAGAAGAGCCTAAGCCCCGATAGCGTTACCAAAGCGTTCCTTGGGAGAGGCAGTTCGCTACATGCAGAACTCCGTGCCAAGAAAACATTCTTCAGGGAAGGGACCATTGTGTAGTTTGAGGGAATATTTACTTGGTAGACATCACAAGGGGGTAGGCTGCGTGTTCCCTGGAAACGGAGACCTGATGGCACAAGGCTTGCTTTCCCATTTTGAAAGCTCCATTCATGCTGGCTTGAAGCTACGTAAATACCAGTGTTTTGGACGGGTCTCTAGTCACTGTAGGCAGGGCTGTGGGAAGGGAACGAGTTTTCTCTAAATCAACAGGGTGCTTTCGTAGCCTGGGTGGGAGCTCCAACTGAGACGCTCTAGAGCTCAAAGGAAACTTGACGTGAGTCGTTTCCTCAAGGTAAAGCCTTGAAGGGCCCTGCTGAAGCCGAAGCGTGGAGCAGTTTCCTGTAGACATGAGTTGCAGTTCTGCTTTCTTTGAACGTTAGTACGCTTATGAAGACACCTAGTAACTCTCGTGGGCACCCTATTCCCTGCAAGAACACCGAGGACCGGCATGCTCGACTGGGAAGCTCAGAAACATCCAGGCCCGGAAACCTTTCCCAGTCACTCTCAATATGCTAAGTGAAAGGCAACACACTGCACGCCTCCTTGGGGGAGCTAGATTTCCTCAGCACTCCAACAGCTCCAGGCAATCTGTTGTCTCACGTCTACATGTCATGCATATCTGCCTCAATGCCCTAGGCTGAGTGGCACTGAGTAACCAATACTGTTTCACATTCCTTCTACAAAGTCTTACCTTAAGACCCCATACTTACAGGAGAAAGTTGCCTTGCGTTCCTGCTGTAACCAAAGCACAGTTCTTCCTCTTACACTGCAGGGTTTTAGAAGAGGCTAAGCCCCTATAGCGTACCTAGAGCATTCCTTGGGAGAGGCAGTTTGCTACATGCAGAACTCCGGGCCAAGAACACGTTATTCAGGGAAGGGACCAGTGTGTCTCTAGAGTGTATATTAACTTGGTAGAAATCACAAGGAGGTAGGCTGCGTGTTCACTGGAAACGGGGACCTGATGGCACAAGGCTTGCTTTCCCATTTTGAAAGCTCCATTCATGCCGCCTTGAACCTACCTAAATACCAGTGTTTTGGACGAGTTTCTAGTCACTGTAGGCAGGGCTCTGGGAAGGGAACGAGTTTTCTCTAAATCAACAGGGTGCTTTCATAGCCTGGGTGGGAGCTCCTCCTGAGACGCTCTAGAGCTACAAGGAAACTTGACGTGAGTCCTTTCCTCAAGGTAAAGCCTTGAAGAGCCCTGCTGAAGCGGCACGTGGAGCAGTTTCCTGGAGACACGAGTTGCAGTTCTGCTTTCTTTGAACGTTAGTACGCTTATGAAGACACCTAGTAACTCTCGTGGGCACCCTATTCCCTGCAAGAACACCGAGGACCGGCATGCTCGACTGGGAAGCTCAGAAACATCCAGGCCCGGAAACCTTTCCCAGTCACTCTCAATATGCTAAGGGTAGGGCAACACACTGCACGCCTCCTTGGGAGAGCTAGATTTCCTCAGCACTCCAACAGCTCCAGGCAATCTGTTGTCTCACGTCTACATGTCATGCATATCTGCCTCAATGCCCTAGGCTGAGCGGCACTGAGTAACCAATACTGTTTCACATTCCTTCTACAAAGTCATACCTTAAGACCCCATACTTACAGGAGAAAGTTGGCTTGCATTCCTCCTGTAACCAAAGCACAGTTCTTCCTCTTACACTGCAGGGTTTTAGAAGAGCCTAAGCACCGAAAGCGTTACCAAAGCGTTCCTTGGGAGAGGCAGTTCGCTACATGCAGAACTCCGTGCCAAGAAAACATTCTTCAGGGAAGGGACCATTGTGTAGTTTGAGGGAATATTTACTTGGGAGACATCACAAGGGGGTAGGCTGCGTGCTCACTGGAAACGGAGACCTGATGGCACAAGTCTTGCTTTCCCATTTTGAAAGCTCCATTCATGCCGCCTTGAACCTACCTAAATACCAGAGTTTTGGACGAGTTTCTAGTCACTGTAGGCAGGGCTCTGGGAAGGGAACGAGTTTTCTCTAAATCAACAGGGTGCTTTCATAGCCTGGGTGGGAGCTCCTCCTGAGACGCTCTAGAGCCTCAAGGAAACTTGACGTGAGTCCTTTCCTCAAGGTAAAGCCTTGAAGAGCCCTGCTGAAGCGGCACGTGGAGAAGTTTCCTTGAGACATGAGTTGCAGTTCTCCTTTCTTTTAACATTAGTACGCTTTTCAAGACACCTAGGATCTCGCCTGGGCACCCTATTCCATGCAAGAACACCGAGTACCGGCAGGCTCCACTGGGTTGCTAAGAAACATCCAGGCCCGGATACCTTTCCCAGTCACTCTGTGTATGCTAAGTGTAGGGCAACACACTGCACTCTTCCTTGGGAGAGCTACATTTCCTCAGCACTCCAAGAGCTCCAGGTAATCTGTTCTCTCACGTCCTACATGTCATGCAAATTGCCTCAATGCCCTAGGCTGAGCGGCACTGAGAAATCAAAACTGCTTCGCATTCCTTCTACAAAGTCATACCTTAAGACCCCATACTTACAGGAGAAACTCGGCTTGCGTTCCTCCTGTAACCAAAGCACAGTTCTTCCTCTTACACTGCAGGGTTTTAGAAGAGCCTAAGCCCCGATAGCGTTACCAAAGCGTTCCTTGGGAGAGGCAGTTCGCTACATGCAGAACTACGTGCCAAGAATACATTCTTCAGGAAAGGGACCATTGTGTAGTTTGAGGGAATATTTACTTGGTAGACATCACAAGGGGGTAGGCTGCGTGTTCCCTGGAAACGGAGACCTGATGGCACAAGGCTTGCTTTCCCATTTTGAAAGCTCCATTCATGCTGGCTTGAAGCTACCTAAATACCAGTGTTTTGGACGGGTCTCTAGTCACTGTAGGCAGGGCTGTGGGAAGGGAACGAGTTTTCTCTAAATCAACAGGGTGCTTTCGTAGCTTGGGTGGGAGCTCCAACTGAGACGCTCTAGAGCTCAAAGGAAACTTGACGTGAGTCGTTTCCTCAAGGTAAAGCCTTGAAGGGCCCTGCTGAAGCCGAAGCGTGGAGCAGTTTCCTGGAGACATGAGTTGCAGTTCTGCTTTCTTTGAACGTTAGTACGCTTATGAAGACACCTAGTAACTCTCGTGGGCACCCTATTCCCTGCAAGAACACCGAGGACCGGCATGCTCGACTGGGAAGCTCACAAACATCCAGGCCCGGAAACCTTTCCCAGTCACTCTCAATATGCTAAGTGTAAGGCAACACACTGCACGCCTCCTTGGGGGAGCTAGATTTCCTCAGCACTCCAACAGCTCCAGGCAATCTGTTGTCTCACGTCTACATGTCATGCATATCTGCCTCAATGCCCTAGGCTGAGTGGCACTGAGTAACCAATACTGTTTCACATTCCTTCTACAAAGTCATACCTTAAGACCCCATACTTACAGGAGAAAGTTGCCTTGCGTTCCTGCTGTAACCAAAGCACAGTTCTTCCTCTTACACTGCAGGGTTTTAGAAGAGGCTAAGCCCCTATAGCGTACCTAGAGTATTCCTTGGGAGAGGCAGTTCGCTACATGCAGAACTCCGTGCCAAGAACACGTTATTCAGGGAAGGGAACAGTGTGTCTCTAGAGTGTATATTAACTTGGTAGAAATCACAAGGAGGTAGGCTGCGTGTTCACTGGAAACGGGGACCTGATGGCACAAGGCTTGCTTTCCCATTTTGAAAGCTCCATTCATGCTGCCTTGAAGCTACCTAAATACCAGTGTTTTGGACGAGTTTCTAGTCACTGTAGGCAGGGCTCTGGGAAGGGAACGAGTTTTCTCTAAATCAACAGGGTGCTTTCATAGCCTGGGTGGGAGCTCCTCCTGAGACGCTCTAGAGCTACAAGGAAACTTGACGTGAGTCCTTTCCTCAAGGTAAAGCCTTGAAGAGCCCTGCTGAAGCGGCACGTGGAGCAGTTTCCTGGAGACACGAGTTGCAGTTCTCCTTTCTTTGAACGTTAGTACGCTTATGAAGACACCTAGTAACTCTCGTGGGCACCCTATTCCCTGCAAGAACACCGAGGACCGGCATGCTCGACTGGGAAGCTCAGAAACATCCAGGCCCGGAAACCTTTCCCAGTCACTCTCAATATGCTAAGGGTAGGGCAACACACTGCACGCCTCCTTGGGAGAGCTAGATTTCCTCAGCACTCCAACAGCTCCAGGCAATCTGTTGTCTCACGTCTACATGTCATGCATATCTGCCTCAATGCCCTAGGCTGAGCGGCACTGAGTAACCAATACTGTTTCACATTCCTTCTAAAAAGTCATACCTTAAGACCCCATACTTACAGGAGAAAGTTGGCTTGCATTCCTCCTGTAACCAAAGCACAGTTCTTCCTCTTACACTGCAGGGTTTTAGAAGAGCCTAAGCACCGAAAGCGTTACCAAAGCGTTCCTTGGGAGAGGCAGTTCGCTACATGCAGAACTCCGTGCCAAGAAAACATTCTTCAGGGAAGGGACCATTGTGTAGTTTGAGGGAATATTTACTTGGTAGACATCACAAGGGGGTAGGCTGCGTGTTCCCTGGAAACGGAGACCTGATGGCACAAGGCTTGCTTTCCCATTTTGAAAGCTCCATTCATGCTGCCTTGAAGCTACCTAAATACCAGTGTTTTGGACGGGTCTCTAGTCACTGTAGGCAGGGCTCTGGGAAGGGAACGAGTTTTCTCTAAATCAACAGGGTGCTTTCGTAGCCTGGGTGGGAGCTCCAACTGAGACGCTCTAGAGCTCAAAGGAAACTTGACGTGAGTCGTTTCCTCAGGGTAAAGCCTTGAAGGGCCCTGCTGAAGCCGAAGCGTGGAGCAGTTTCCTGGAGACATGAGTTGCAGTTCTGCTTTCTTTGAACGTTAGTACGCTTATGAAGACACCTAGTAACTCTCGTGGGCACCCTATTCCGTGCAAGAACACCGAGGACCGGCATGCTCGACTGGGAAGCTCAGAAACATCCAGGCCCGGAAACCTTTCCCAGTCACTCTCAATATGCTAAGGGTAGGGCAACACACTGCACGCCTCCTTGGGAGAGCTAGATTTCCTCAGCACTCCAACAGCTCCAGGCAATCTGTTGTCTCACGTCTACATGTTATGCATATCTGCCTCAATGCCCTAGGCTGAGCCGCACTGAGAAACCAATACTCTTTCACATTCCTTCTACAAAGTCATACCTTAAGACCCCATACTTACAGGAGAAAGTTGCCTTGCGTTCCTGCTGTAACCAAAGCACAGTTCTTCCTCTTACACTGCAGGGTTTTAGAAGAGGCTAAGCCCCTATAGCGTACCTAGAGCATTCCTTGGGAGAGGCAGTTCGCTACATGCAGAACTCCGTGCCAAGAAAACATTCTTCAGGGAAGGGACCATTGTGTAGTTTGAGGGAATATTTACTTGGTAGACATCACAAGGGGGTAGGCTGCGTGCTCACTGGAAACGGAGACCTGATGGCACAAGTCTTGCTTTCCCATTTTGAAAGCTCCATTCATGCCGCCTTGAACCTACCTAAATACCAGAGTTTTGGACGAGTTTCTAGTCACTGTAGGCAGGGCTCTGGGAAGGGAACGAGTTTTCTCTAAATCAACAGGGTGCTTTCATAGCCTGGGTGGGAGCTCCTCCTGAGACGCTCTAGAGCCTCAAGGAAACTTGACGTGAGTCCTTTCCTCAAGGTAAAGCCTTGAAGAGCCCTGCTGAAGCGGCACGTGGAGAAGTTTCCTTGAGACATGAGTTGCAGTTCTCCTTTCTTTTAACATTAGTACGCTTTTCAAGACACCTAGGATCTCGCCTGGGCACCCTATTCCATGCAAGAACACCGAGTACCGGCAGGCTCCACTGGGTTGCTAAGAAACATCCAGGCCCGGATACCTTTCCCAGTCACTCTGTGTATGCTAAGTGTAGGGCAACACACTGCACTCTTCCTTGGGAGAGCTACATTTCCTCAGCACTCCAAGAGCTCCAGGTAATCTGTTCTCTCACGTCCTACATGTCATGCAAATTGCCTCAATGCCCTAGGCTGAGCGGCACTGAGAAATCAAAACTGCTTCGCATTCCTTCTACAAAGTCATACCTTAAGACCCCATACTTACAGGAGAAACTCGGCTTGCGTTCCTCCTGTAACCAAAGCACAGTTCTTCCTCTTACACTGCAGGGTTTTAGAAGAGCCTAAGCCCCGATAGCGTTACCAAAGCGTTCCTTGGGAGAGGCAGTTCGCTACATGCAGAACTCCGTGCCAAGAATACATTCTTCAGGAAAGGGACCATTGTGTAGTTTGAGGGAATATTTACTTGGTAGACATCACAAGGGGGTAGGCTGCGTGTTCCCTGGAAACGGAGACCTGATGGCACAAGGCTTGCTTTCCCATTTTGAAAGCTCCATTCATGCTGCCTTGAAGCTACCTAAATACCAGTGTTTTGGACGGGTCTCTAGTCACTGTAGGCAGGGCTCTGGGAAGGGAACGAGTTTTCTCTAAATCAACAGGGTGCTTTCGTAGCCTGGGTGGGAGATCCAACTGAGACGCTCTAGAGCTCAAAGGAAACTTGACGTGAGTCGTTTCCTCAAGGTAAAGCCTTGAAGGGCCCTGTTGAAGCCGAAGCGTGGAGCAGTTTCCTGGAGACATGAGTTGCAGTTCTGCTTTCTTTGAACGTTAGTACGCTTATGAAGACACCTAGTAACTCTCGTGGGCACCCTATTCCCTGCAAGAACACCGAGGACCGGCATGCTCGACTGGGAAGCTCAGAAACATCCAGGCCCGGAAACCTTTCCCAGTCACTCTCAATATGCTAAGGGTAGGGCAACACACTGCACGCCTCCTTGGGAGAGCTAGATTTCCTCAGCACTCCAACAGCTCCAGGCAATCTGTTGTCTCACGTCTACATGTCATGCATATCTGCCTCAATGCCCTAGGCTGAGCCGCACTGAGAAACCAATACTCTTTCACATTCCTTCTACAAAGTCATACCTTAAGACCCCATACTTACAGGAGAAAGTTGGCTTGCGTTCCTGCTGTAACCAAAGCACAGTTCTTCCTCTTACACTGCAGGGTTTTAGAAGAGGCTAAGCCCCTATAGCGTACCTAGAGCATTCCTTGGGAGAGGCAGTTCGCTACATGCAGAACTCCGTGCCAAGAACACGTTATTCAGGGAAGGGACCAGTGTGTCGCTAGAATGTATATTAACTTGGTAGAACTCACAGGGAGGTAGGCTGCGTGTTCACTGGAAACGGGGACCTGATGGCACAAGGCTTGCTTTCCCATTTTGAAAGCTCCATTCATGCCGCCTTGAACCTACCTAAATACCAGTGTTTTGGACGAGTTTCTAGTCACTGTAGGCAGGGCTCTGGGAAGGGAACGAGTTTTCTCGAAATCAACAGGGTGCTTTCATAGCCTGAGTGGGAGCTCCTCCTGAGACGCTCTAGAGCTACAAGGAAACTTGACGTGAGTCCTTTCCTCAAGGTAAAGCCTTGAAGAGCCCTGCTGAAGCGGCACGTGGAGCAGTTTCCTGGAGACACGAGTTGCAGTTCTGCTTTCTTTGAACGTTAGTACGCTTATGAAGACACCTAGTAACTCTCGTGGGCACCCTATTCCCTGCAAGAACACCGAGGACCGGCATGCTCGACTGGGAAGCTCAGAAACATCCAGGCCCGGAAACCTTTCCCAGTCACTCTCAATATGCTAAGGGTAGGGCAACACACTGCACGCCTCCTTGGGAGAGCTAGATTTCCTCAGCACTCCAACAGCTCCAGGCAATCTGTTGTCTCACGTCTACATGTCATGCATATCTGCCTCAATGCCCTAGGCTGAGCGGCACTGAGTAACCAATACTGTTTCACATTCCTTCTACAAAGTCATACCTTAAGACCCCATACTTACAGGAGAAAGTTGGCTTCCATTCCTCCTGTAACCAAAGCACAGTTCTTCCTCTTACACTGCAGGGTTTTAGAAGAGCTTAAGCACCGAAAGCGTTACCAAAGCGTTCCTTGGGAGAGGCAGTTCGCTACATGCAGAACTCCGTGCCAAGAAAACATTCTTCAGGGAAGGGACCATTGTGTAGTTTGAGGGAATATTTACTTGGTAGACATCACAAGGAGGTAGGCTGCGTGTTCACTGGAAACGGAGACCTGATGGCACAAGGCTTGCTTTCCCATTTTGAAAGCTCCATTCATGCCGCCTTGAACCTACCTAAATACCAGTGTTTTGGACGAGTTTGTAGTCACTGTAGGCAGGGCTCTGGGAAGGGAACGAGTTTTCTCTAAATCAACAGGGTGCTTTCGTAGCCTGGGTGGGAAGTCCTCCTGAGACGCTCTAGAGCTACAAGGAAACTTGACGTGAGTCCTTTCCTCAAGGTAAAGCCTTGAAGAGCCCTGCTGAAGCGGCACGTGGAGAAGTTTCCTTGAGACATGAGTTGCAGTTCTCCTTTTTTTAACGTTACTACGCTTTTCAAGACACCTAGGATCTCGCCTGGGCACCCTATTCCGTGCAAGAACACCGAGTACCGGCAGGCTCCACTGGGTTGCTAAGAAACATCCAGGCCCGGATACCTTTCCCAGTCACTCTGTGTATGCTAAGTGTAGGGCAACACACTGCACTCTTCCTTGGGAGAGCTACATTTCCTCAGCACTCCAAGAGCTCCAGGTAATCTGTTCTCTCACGTCCTACATGTCATGCAAATTGCCTCAATGCCCTAGGCTGAGCGGCACTGAGAAATCAAAACTGCTTCGCATTCCTTCTACAAAGTCATACCTTAAGACCCCATACTTACAGGAGAAACTCGGCTTGCGTTCCTCCTGTAACCAAAGCACAGTTCTTCCTCTTACACTGCAGGGTTTTAGAAGAGTCTAAGCCCCGATAGCGTTACCAAAGCGTTCCTTGGGAGAGGCAGTTCGCTACATGCAGAACTCCGTGCCAAGAAAACATTCTTCAGGGAAGGGACCATTGTGTAGTTTGAGGGAATATTTACTTGGTAGACATCACAAGGGGGTAGGCTGCGTGTTCCCTGGAAACGGAGACCTGATGGCACAAGGCTTGCTTTCCCATTTTGAAAGCTCCATTCATGCTGCCTTGAAGCTACCTAAATACCAGTGTTTTGGACGGGTCTCTAGTCACTGTAGGCAGGGCTGTGGGAAGGGAACGAGTTTTCTCTAAATCAACAGGGTGCTTTCGTAGCCTGGGTGGGAGCTCCAACTGAGACGCTCTAGAGCTCAAAGGAAACTTGACGTGAGTCGTTTCCTCAAGGTAAAGCCTTGAAGGGCCCTGCTGAAGCCGAAGCGTGGAGAAGTTTCCTGGAGACATGAGTTGCAGTTCTGCTTTCTTTGAACGTTAGTACGCTTATGAAGACACCTAGTAACTCTCGTGGGCACCCTATTCCCTGCAAGAACACCGAGGACCGGCATGCTCGACTGGGAAGCTCAGAAACATCCAGGCCCGGAAACCTTTCCCAGTCACTCTCAATATGCTAAGGGTAGGGCAACACACTGCACGCCTCCTTGGGAGAGCTAGATTTCCTCAGCACTCCAACAGCTCCAGGCAATCTGTTGTCTCACGTCTACATGTCATGCATATCTGCCTCAGTGCCCTAGGCTGAGCCGCACTGAGAAACCAATACTCTTTCACATTCCTTCTACAAAGTCATACCTTAAGACCCCATACTTACAGGAGAATGTTGGCTTGCGTTCCTGCTGTAACCAAAGCACAGTTCTTCCTCTTACACTGCAGGGTTTTAGAAGAGGCTAAGCCCCTATAGCGTACCTAGAGCATTCCTTGGGAGAGGCAGTTCGCTACATGCAGAACTCCGTGCCAAGAACACGTTATTCAGGGAAGGGACCAGTGTGTCGCTAGAATGTATATTAACTTGGTAGAACTCACAGGGAGGTAGGCTGCGTGTTCACTGGAAACGGGGACCTGATGGCACAAGGCTTGCTTTCCCATTTTGAAAGCTCCATTCATGCCGCCTTGAACCTACCTAAATACCAGTGTTTTGGACGAGTTTCTAGTCACTGTAGGCAGGGCTCTGGGAAGGGAACGAGTTTTCTCGAAATCAACAGGGTGCTTTCATAGCCTGAGTGGGAGCTCCTCCTGAGACGCTCTAGAGCTACAAGGAAACTTGACGTGAGTCCTTTCCTCAAGGTAAAGCCTTGAAGAGCCCTGCTGAAGCGGCACGTGGAGCAGTTTCCTGGAGACACGAGTTGCAGTTCTGCTTTCTTTGAACGTTAGTACGCTTATGAAGACACCTAGTAACTCTCGTGGGCACCCTATTCCCTGCAAGAACACCGAGGACCGGCATGCTCGACTGGGAAGCTCAGAAACATCCAGGCCCGGAAACCTTTCCCAGTCACTCTCAATATGCTAAGGGTAGGGCAACACACTGCACGCCTCCTTGGGAGAGCTAGATTTCCTCAGCACTCCAACAGCTCCAGGCAATCTGTTGTCTCACGTCTACATGTCATGCATATCTGCCTCAATGCCCTAGGCTGAGCGGCACTGAGTAACCAATACTGTTTCACATTCCTTCTACAAAGTCATACCTTAAGACCCCATACTTACAGGAGAAAGTTGGCTTCCATTCCTCCTGTAACCAAAGCACAGTTCTTCCTCTTACACTGCAGGGTTTTAGAAGAGCTTAAGCACCGAAAGCGTTACCAAAGCGTTCCTTGGGAGAGGCAGTTCGCTACATGCAGAACTCCGTGCCAAGAAAACATTCTTCAGGGAAGGGACCATTGTGTAGTTTGAGGGAATATTTACTTGGTAGACATCACAAGGAGGTAGGCTGCGTGTTCACTGGAAACGGAGACCTGATGGCACAAGGCTTGCTTTCCCATTTTGAAAGCTCCATTCATGCCGCCTTGAACCTACCTAAATACCAGTGTTTTGGACGAGTTTGTAGTCACTGTAGGCAGGGCTCTGGGAAGGGAACGAGTTTTCTCTAAATCAACAGGGTGCTTTCGTAGCCTGGGTGGGAAGTCCTCCTGAGACGCTCTAGAGCTACAAGGAAACTTGACGTGAGTCCTTTCCTCAAGGTAAAGCCTTGAAGAGCCCTGCTGAAGCGGCACGTGGAGAAGTTTCCTTGAGACATGAGTTGCAGTTCTCCTTTTTTTAACGTTACTACGCTTTTCAAGACACCTAGGATCTCGCCTGGGCACCCTATTCCGTGCAAGAACACCGAGTACCGGCAGGCTCCACTGGGTTGCTAAGAAACATCCAGGCCCGGATACCTTTCCCAGTCACTCTGTGTATGCTAAGTGTAGGGCAACACACTGCACTCTTCCTTGGGAGAGCTACATTTCCTCAGCACTCCAACAGCTCCAGGTAATCTGTTCTCTCACGTCCTACATGTCATGCAAATTGCCTCAATGCCCTAGGCTGAGCGGCACTGAGAAATCAAAACTGCTTCGCATTCCTTCTACAAAGTCATACCTTAAGACCCCATACTTACAGGAGAAACTCGGCTTGCGTTCCTCCTGTAACCAAAGCACAGTTCTTCCTCTTACACTGCAGGGTTTTAGAAGAGTCTAAGCCCCGATAGCGTTACCAAAGCGTTCCTTGGGAGAGGCAGTTCGCTACATGCAGAACTCCGTGCCAAGAAAACATTCTTCAGGGAAGGGACCATTGTGTAGTTTGAGGGAATATTTACTTGGTAGACATCACAAGGGGGTAGGCTGCGTGTTCCCTGGAAACGGAGACCTGATGGCACAAGGCTTGCTTTCCCATTTTGAAAGCTCCATTCATGCTGCCTTGAAGCTACCTAAATACCAGTGTTTTGGACGGGTCTCTAGTCACTGTAGGCAGGGCTGTGGGAAGGGAACGAGTTTTCTCTAAATCAACAGGGTGCTTTCGTAGCCTGGGTGGGAGCTCCAACTGAGACGCTCTAGAGCTCAAAGGAAACTTGACGTGAGTCGTTTCCTCAAGGTAAAGCCTTGAAGGGCCCTGCTGAAGCCGAAGCGTGGAGAAGTTTCCTGGAGACATGAGTTGCAGTTCTGCTTTCTTTGAACGTTAGTACGCTTATGAAGACACCTAGTAACTCTCGTGGGCACCCTATTCCCTGCAAGAACACCGAGGACCGGCATGCTCGACTGGGAAGCTCAGAAACATCCAGGCCCGGAAACCTTTCCCAGTCACTCTCAATATGCTAAGGGTAGGGCAACACACTGCACGCCTCCTTGGGAGAGCTAGATTTCCTCAGCACTCCAACAGCTCCAGGCAATCTGTTGTCTCACGTCTACATGTCATGCATATCTGCCTCAGTGCCCTAGGCTGAGCGGCACTGAGAAACCAATACTCTTTCACATTCCTTCTACAAAGTCATACCTTACGACCCCATACTTACAGGAGAATGTTGGCTTGCGTTCCTGCTGTAACCAAAGCACAGTTCTTCCTCTTACACTGCAGGGTTTTAGAAGAGGCTAAGCCCCTATAGCGTACCTAGAGCATTCCTTGGGAGAGGCAGTTCGCTACATGCTGAACTCCGTGACAAGAACACGTTATTCAGGGAAGGGACCAGTGTGTCTCTAGAGTGTATATTAACTTGGTAGAAATCACAAGGAGGTAGGCTGCGTGTTCACTGGAAACGGGGACCTGATGGCACAAGGCTTGCTTTCCCATTTTGAAAGCTCCATTCATGCCGCCTTGAACCTACCTAAATACCAGTGTTTTGGACGAGTTTCTAGTCACTGTAGGCAGGGCTCTGGGAAGGGAACGAGTTTTCTCTAAATCAACAGGGTGCTTTCATAGCCTGGGTGGGAGCTCCTCCTGAGACGCTCTAGAGCCTCAAGGAAACTTGACGTGAGTCCTTTCCTCAAGGTAAAGCCTTGAAGAGCCCTGCTGAAGCGGAACGTGGAGAAGTTTCCTTGAGACATGAGTTGCAGTTCTCCTTTCTTTTAACGTTACTACGCTTTTCAAGACACCTAGGATCTCGCCTGGGCACCCTATTCCGTGCAAGAACACCGAGTACCGGCAGGCTCCACTGGGTTGCTAAGAAACATCCAGGCCCGGAAACCTTTCCCAGTCACTCTCAATATGCTAAGTGTAGGGCAATACACTGCACGCCTCCTTGGGAGACCTAGATTTCCTCAGCACTCCAACAGCTCCAGGCAATCTGTTGTCTCACGTCTACATGTCATGCATATCTGCCTCAATGCCCTAGGCTGAGCGGCACTGAGTAACCAATACTGTTTCACATTCCTTCTACAAAGTCATACCTTAAGACCCCATACTTACAGGAGAAAGTTGGCTTGCGTTCCTGCTGTAACCAAAGCACAGTTCTTCCTCTTACACTGCAGGGTTTTAGAAGAGGCTAAGCCCCTATAGCGTACCTAGAGCATTCCTTGTGAGAGGCAGTTCGCTACATGCAGAACTCCGTGCCAAGAACACGTTATTCAGGGAAGGGACCAGTGTGTCGCTAGAATGTATATTAACTTGGTAGAACTCACAGGGAGGTAGGCTGCGTGTTCACTGGAAACGGGGACCTGATGGCACAAGGCTTGCTTTCCCATTTTGAAAGCTCCATTCATGCCGCCTTGAACCTACCTAAATACCAGTGTTTTGGACGAGTTTCTAGTCACTGTAGGCAGGGCTCTGGGAAGGGAACGAGTTTTCTCGAAATCAACAGGGTGCTTTCATAGCCTGGGTGGGAGCTCCTCCTGAGACGCTCTAGAGCTACAAGGAAACTTGACGTGAGTCCTTTCCTCAAGGTAAAGCCTTGAAGAGCCCTGCTGAAGCGGCACGTGGAGCAGTTTCCTGGAGACACGAGTTGCAGTTCTGCTTTCTTTGAACGTTAGTACGCTTATGAAGACACCTAGTAACTCTCGTGGGCACCCTATTCCCTGCAAGAACACCGAGGACCGGCATGCTCGACTGGGAAGCTCAGAAACATCCAGGCCCGGAAACCTTTCCCAGTCACTCTCAATATGCTAAGGGTAGGGCAACACACTGCACGCCTCCTTGGGAGAGCTAGATTTCCTCAGCACTCCAACAGCTCCAGGCAATCTGTTGTCTCACGTCTACATGTCATGCATATCTGCCTCAATGCCCTAGGCTGAGCGGCACTGAGTAACCAATACTGTTTCACATTCCTTCTACAAAGTCATACCTTAAGACCCCATACTTACAGGAGAAAGTTGGCTTGCATTCCTCCTGTAACCAAAGCACAGTTCTTCCTCTTACACTGCAGGGTTTTAGAAGAGCCTAAGCACCGAAAGCGTTACCAAAGCGTTCCTTGGGAGAGGCAGTTCGCTACATGCAGAACTCCGTGCCAAGAAAACATTCTTCAGGGAAGGGACCATTGTGTAGTTTGAGGGAATATTTACTTGGTAGACATCACAAGGGGGTAGGCTGCGTGCTCACTGGAAACGGAGACCTGATGGCACAAGTCTTGCTTTCCCATTTTGAAAGCTCCATTCATGCCGCCTTGAACCTACCTAAATACCAGTGTTTTGGACGAGTTTCTAGTCACTGTAGGCAGGGCTCTGGGAAGGGAACGAGTTTTCTCTAAATCAACAGGGTGCTTTCATAGCCTGGGTGGGAGCTCCTCCTGAGACGCTCTAGAGCCTCAAGGAAACTTGACGTGAGTCCTTTCCTCAAGGTAAAGCCTTGAAGAGCCCTGCTGAAGCGGAACGTGGAGAAGTTTCCTTGAGACAGGAGTTGCAGTTCTCCTTTCTTTTAACGTTACTACGCTTTTCAAGACACCTAGGATCTCGCCTGGGCACCCTATTCCGTGCAAGAACACCGAGTACCGGCAGGCTCCACTGGGTTGCTAAGAAACATCCAGGCCCGGATACCTTTCCCAGTCACTCTGTGTATGCTAAGTGTAGGGCAACACACTGCACTCTTCCTTGGGAGAGCTACATTTCCTCAGCACTCCAACAGCTCCAGGTAATCTGTTCTCTCACGTCCTACATGTCATGCAAATTGCCTCAATGCCCTAGGCTGAGCGGCACTGAGAAATCAAAACTGCTTCGCATTCCTTCTACAAAGTCATACCTTAAGACCCCATACTTACAGGAGAAACTCGGCTTGCGTTCCTCCTGTAACCAAAGCACAGTTCTTCCTCTTACACTGCAGGGTTTTAGAAGAGTCTAAGCCCCGATAGCGTTACCAAAGCGTTCCTTGGGAGAGGCAGTTCGCTACATGCAGAACTCCGTGCCAAGAAAACATTCTTCAGGGAAGGGACCATTGTGTAGTTTGAGGGAATATTTACTTGGTAGACATCACAAGGGGGTAGGCTGCGTGTTCCCTGGAAACGGAGACCTGATGGCACAAGGCTTGCTTTCCCATTTTGAAAGCTCCATTCATGCTGCCTTGAAGCTACCTAAATACCAGTGTTTTGGACGGGTCTCTAGTCACTGTAGGCAGGGCTGTGGGAAGGGAACGAGTTTTCTCTAAATCAACAGGGTGCTTTCGTAGCCTGGGTGGGAGCTCCAACTGAGACGCTCTAGAGCTCAAAGGAAACTTGACGTGAGTCGTTTCCTCAAGGTAAAGCCTTGAAGGGCCCTGCTGAAGCCGAAGCGTGGAGAAGTTTCCTGGAGACATGAGTTGCAGTTCTGCTTTCTTTGAACGTTAGTACGCTTATGAAGACACCTAGTAACTCTCGTGGGCACCCTATTCCCTGCAAGAACACCGAGGACCGGCATGCTCGACTGGGAAGCTCAGAAACATCCAGGCCCGGAAACCTTTCCCAGTCACTCTCAATATGCTAAGGGTAGGGCAACACACTGCACGCCTCCTTGGGAGAGCTAGATTTCCTCAGCACTCCAACAGCTCCAGGCAATCTGTTGTCTCACGTCTACATGTCATGCATATCTGCCTCAGTGCCCTAGGCTGAGCGGCACTGAGAAACCAATACTCTTTCACATTCCTTCTACAAAGTCATACCTTACGACCCCATACTTACAGGAGAATGTTGGCTTGCGTTCCTGCTGTAACCAAAGCACAGTTCTTCCTCTTACACTGCAGGGTTTTAGAAGAGGCTAAGCCCCTATAGCGTACCTAGAGCATTCCTTGGGAGAGGCAGTTCGCTACATGCTGAACTCCGTGACAAGAACACGTTATTCAGGGAAGGGACCAGTGTGTCTCTAGAGTGTATATTAACTTGGTAGAAATCACAAGGAGGTAGGCTGCGTGTTCACTGGAAACGGGGACCTGATGGCACAAGGCTTGCTTTCCCATTTTGAAAGCTCCATTCATGCCGCCTTGAACCTACCTAAATACCAGTGTTTTGGACGAGTTTCTAGTCACTGTAGGCAGGGCTCTGGGAAGGGAACGAGTTTTCTCTAAATCAACAGGGTGCTTTCATAGCCTGGGTGGGAGCTCCTCCTGAGACGCTCTAGAGCCTCAAGGAAACTTGACGTGAGTCCTTTCCTCAAGGTAAAGCCTTGAAGAGCCCTGCTGAAGCGGAACGTGGAGAAGTTTCCTTGAGACATGAGTTGCAGTTCTCCTTTCTTTTAACGTTACTACGCTTTTCAAGACACCTAGGATCTCGCCTGGGCACCCTATTCCGTGCAAGAACACCGAGTACCGGCAGGCTCCACTGGGTTGCTAAGAAACATCCAGGCCCGGAAACCTTTCCCAGTCACTCTCAATATGCTAAGTGTAGGGCAATACACTGCACGCCTCCTTGGGAGACCTAGATTTCCTCAGCACTCCAACAGCTCCAGGCAATCTGTTGTCTCACGTCTACATGTCATGCATATCTGCCTCAATGCCCTAGGCTGAGCGGCACTGAGTAACCAATACTGTTTCACATTCCTTCTACAAAGTCATACCTTAAGACCCCATACTTACAGGAGAAAGTTGGCTTGCGTTCCTGCTGTAACCAAAGCACAGTTCTTCCTCTTACACTGCAGGGTTTTAGAAGAGGCTAAGCCCCTATAGCGTACCTAGAGCATTCCTTGTGAGAGGCAGTTCGCTACATGCAGAACTCCGTGCCAAGAACACGTTATTCAGGGAAGGGACCAGTGTGTCGCTAGAATGTATATTAACTTGGTAGAACTCACAGGGAGGTAGGCTGCGTGTTCACTGGAAACGGGGACCTGATGGCACAAGGCTTGCTTTCCCATTTTGAAAGCTCCATTCATGCCGCCTTGAACCTACCTAAATACCAGTGTTTTGGACGAGTTTCTAGTCACTGTAGGCAGGGCTCTGGGAAGGGAACGAGTTTTCTCGAAATCAACAGGGTGCTTTCATAGCCTGGGTGGGAGCTCCTCCTGAGACGCTCTAGAGCTACAAGGAAACTTGACGTGAGTCCTTTCCTCAAGGTAAAGCCTTGAAGAGCCCTGCTGAAGCGGCACGTGGAGCAGTTTCCTGGAGACACGAGTTGCAGTTCTGCTTTCTTTGAACGTTAGTACGCTTATGAAGACACCTAGTAACTCTCGTGGGCACCCTATTCCCTGCAAGAACACCGAGGACCGGCATGCTCGACTGGGAAGCTCAGAAACATCCAGGCCCGGAAACCTTTCCCAGTCACTCTCAATATGCTAAGGGTAGGGCAACACACTGCACGCCTCCTTGGGAGAGCTAGATTTCCTCAGCACTCCAACAGCTCCAGGCAATCTGTTGTCTCACGTCTACATGTCATGCATATCTGCCTCAATGCCCTAGGCTGAGCGGCACTGAGTAACCAATACTGTTTCACATTCCTTCTACAAAGTCATACCTTAAGACCCCATACTTACAGGAGAAAGTTGGCTTGCATTCCTCCTGTAACCAAAGCACAGTTCTTCCTCTTACACTGCAGGGTTTTAGAAGAGCCTAAGCACCGAAAGCGTTACCAAAGCGTTCCTTGGGAGAGGCAGTTCGCTACATGCAGAACTCCGTGCCAAGAAAACATTCTTCAGGGAAGGGACCATTGTGTAGTTTGAGGGAATATTTACTTGGTAGACATCACAAGGGGGTAGGCTGCGTGCTCACTGGAAACGGAGACCTGATGGCACAAGTCTTGCTTTCCCATTTTGAAAGCTCCATTCATGCCGCCTTGAACCTACCTAAATACCAGTGTTTTGGACGAGTTTCTAGTCACTGTAGGCAGGGCTCTGGGAAGGGAACGAGTTTTCTCTAAATCAACAGGGTGCTTTCGTAGCCTGGGTGGGAGCTCCTCCTGAGACGCTCTAGAGCTACAAGGAAACTTGACGTGAGTCCTTTCCTCAAGGTAAAGCCTTGAAGAGCCCTGCTGAAGCGGAACGTGGAGAAGTTTCCTTGAGACATGAGTTGCAGTTCTCCTTTTTTTAACGTCACTACGCTTTTCAAGACACCTAGGATCTCGCCTGGGCACCCTATTCCGTGCAAGAACACCGAGTACCGGCAGGCTCCACTGGGTTGCTAAGAAACATCCAGGCCCGGATACCTTTCCCAGTCACTCTGTGTATGCTAAGTGTAGGGCAACACACTGCACTCTTCCTTGGGAGAGCTACATTTCCTCAGCACTCCAACAGCTCCAGGTAATCTGTTCTCTCACGTCCTACATGTCATGCAAATTGCCTCAATGCCCTAGGCTGAGCGGCACTGAGAAATCAAAACTGCTTCGCATTCCTTCTACAAAGTCATACCTTAAGACCCCATACTTACAGGAGAAACTCGGCTTGCGTTCCTCCTGTAACCAAAGCACAGTTCTTCCTCTTACACTGCAGGGTTTTAGAAGAGTCTAAGCCCCGATAGCGTTACCAAAGCGTTCCTTGGGAGAGGCAGTTCGCTACATGCAGAACTCCGTGCCAAGAAAACATTCTTCAGGGAAGGGACCATTGTGTAGTTTGAGGGAATATTTACTTGGTAGACATCACAAGGGGGTAGGCTGCGTGTTCCCTGGAAACGGAGACCTGATGGCACAAGGCTTGCTTTCCCATTTTGAAAGCTCCATTCATGCTGCCTTGAAGCTACCTAAATACCAGTGTTTTGGACGGGTCTCTAGTCACTGTA
Source organism: Eubalaena glacialis (assembly GCF_028564815.1). Taxonomy (NCBI): domain Eukaryota; kingdom Metazoa; phylum Chordata; class Mammalia; order Artiodactyla; family Balaenidae; genus Eubalaena; species Eubalaena glacialis. The sequence continues at coordinate 161,786,642 of NC_083719.1, read as the reverse complement.
GGCAGGGCTGTGGGAAGGGAACGAGTTTTCTCTAAATCAACAGGGTGCTTTCGTAGCCTGGGTGGGAGCTCCAACTGAGACGCTCTAGAGCTCAAAGGAAACTTGACGTGAGTCGTTTCCTCAAGGTAAAGCCTTGAAGGGCCCTGCTGAAGCCGAAGCGTGGAGAATTTTCCTGGAGACATGAGTTGCAGTTCTGCTTTCTTTGAACGTTAGTACGCTTATGAAGACACCTAGTAACTCTCGTGGGCACCCTATTCCCTGCAAGAACACCGAGGACCGGCATGCTCGACTGGGAAGCTCAGAAACATCCAGGCCCGGAAACCTTTCCCAGTCACTCTCAATATGCTAAGGGTAGGGCAACACACTGCACGCCTCCTTGGGAGAGCTAGATTTCCTCAGCACTCCAACAGCTCCAGGCAATCTGTTGTCTCACGTCTACATGTCATGCATATCTGCCTCAGTGCCCTAGGCTGAGCGGCACTGAGAAACCAATACTCTTTCACATTCCTTCTACAAAGTCATACCTTACGACCCCATACTTACAGGAGAATGTGGGCTTGCGTTCCTGCTGTAACCAAAGCACAGTTCTTCCTCTTACACTGCAGGGTTTTAGAAGAGGCTAAGCCCCTATAGCGTACCTAGAGCATTCCTTGGGAGAGGCAGTTCGCTACATGCTGAACTCCGTGACAAGAACACGTTATTCAGGGAAGGGACCAGTGTGCCTCTAGAGTGTATATTAACTTGGTAGAAATCACAAGGAGGTAGGCTGCGTGTTCACTGGAAACGGGGACCTGATGGCACAAGGCTTGCTTTCCCATTTTGAAAGCTCCATTCATGCCGCCTTGAACCTACCTAAATACCAGTGTTTTGGACGAGTTTCTAGTCACTGTAGGCAGGGCTCTGGGAAGGGAACGAGTTTTCTCTAAATCAACAGGGTGCTTTCATAGCCTGGGTGGGAGCTCCTCCTGAGACGCTCTAGAGCCTCAAGGAAACTTGACGTGAGTCCTTTCCTCAAGGTAAAGCCTTGAAGAGCCCTGCTGAAGCGGAACGTGGAGAAGTTTCCTTGAGACATGAGTTGCAGTTCTCCTTTCTTTTAACGTTACTACGCTTTTCAAGACACCTAGGATCTCGCCTGGGCACCCTATTCCGTGCAAGAACACCGAGTACCGGCAGGCTCCACTGGGTTGCTAAGAAACATCCAGGCCCGGAAACCTTTCCCAGTCACTCTCAATATGCTAAGTGTAGGGCAATACACTGCACGCCTCCTTGGGAGACCTAGATTTCCTCAGCACTCCAACAGCTCCAGGCAATCTGTTGTCTCACGTCTACATGTCATGCATATCTGCCTCAATGCCCTAGGCTGAGCGGCACTGAGTAACCAATACTGTTTCACATTCCTTCTACAAAGTCATACCTTAAGACCCCATACTTACAGGAGAAAGTTGGCTTGCGTTCCTGCTGTAACCAAAGCACAGTTCTTCCTCTTACACTGCAGGGTTTTAGAAGAGGCTAAGCCCCTATAGCGTACCTAGAGCATTCCTTGGGAGAGGCAGTTCGCTACATGCAGAACTCCGTGCCAAGAACACGTTATTCAGGGAAGGGACCAGTGTGTCGCTAGAATGTATATTAACTTGGTAGAACTCACAGGGAGGTAGGCTGCGTGTTCACTGGAAACGGGGACCTGATGGCACAAGGCTTGCTTTCCCATTTTGAAAGCTCCATTCATGCCGCCTTGAACCTACCTAAATACCAGTGTTTTGGACGAGTTTCTAGTCACTGTAGGCAGGGCTCTGGGAAGGGAACGAGTTTTCTCGAAATCAACAGGGTGCTTTCATAGCCTGGGTGGGAGCTCCTCCTGAGACGCTCTAGAGCTACAAGGAAACTTGACGTGAGTCCTTTCCTCAAGGTAAAGCCTTGAAGAGCCCTGCTGAAGCGGCACGTGGAGCAGTTTCCTGGAGACACGAGTTGCAGTTCTGCTTTCTTTGAACGTTAGTACGCTTATGAAGACACCTAGTAACTCTCGTGGGCACCCTATTCCCTGCAAGAACACCGAGGACCGGCATGCTCGACTGGGAAGCTCAGAAACATCCAGGCCCGGAAACCTTTCCCAGTCACTCTCAATATGCTAAGGGTAGGGCAACACACTGCACGCCTCCTTGGGAGAGCTAGATTTCCTCAGCACTCCAACAGCTCCAGGCAATCTGTTGTCTCACGTCTACATGTCATGCATATCTGCCTCAATGCCCTAGGCTGAGCGGCACTGAGTAACCAATACTGTTTCACAGTCCTTCTACAAAGTCATACCTTAAGACCCCATACTTACAGGAGAAAGTTGGCTTGCATTCCTCCTGTAACCAAAGCACAGTTCTTCCTCTTACACTGCAGGGTTTTAGAAGAGCCTAAGCCCCGATAGCGTTACCAAAGCGTTCCTTGGGAGAGGCAGTTCGCTACATGCAGAACTCCGTGCCAAGAAAACATTCTTCAGGGAAGGGACCATTGTGTAGTTTGAGGGAATATTTACTTGGTAGAAATCACAAGGGGGTAGGCTGCGTGCTCACTGGAAATGGAGACCTGATGGCACAAGGCTTGCTTTCCCATTTTTAAAGCTCCATTCATGCTATTTGAAGCTACCTAAATACCAGTGTTTTGGACGGGTCTCTAGTCACTGTAGGCAGGGCTGTGGGAAGGGAACGAGTTTTCTCTAAATCAACAGGGTGCTTTCGTAGCCTGGGTGGGAGCTCCAACTGAGACGCTCTAGAGCTCAAAGGAAACTTGACGTGAGTCGTTTCCTCAAGGTAAAGCCTTGAAGGGCCCTGCTGAAGCCGAAGCGTGGAGCAGTTTCCTGGAGACATGAGTTGCAGTTCTGCTTTCTTTGAACGTTAGTACGCTTATGAAGACACCTAGTAACTCTCGTGGGCACCCTATTCCCTGCACGAACACCGAGGACCGGCATGCTCGACTGGGAAGCTCAGAAACATCCAGGCCCGGAAACCTTTCCCAGTCACTCTCAATATGCTAAGTGTAGGGCAACACACTGCACGCCTCCTTGGAGACCTAGATTTCCTCAGCACTCCAACAGCTCCAGGCAATCTGTTGTCTCACATCTACATGTCATGCATATCTGCCTCAGTGCCCTAGGCTGAGCGGCACTGAGAAACCAATACTCTTTCACATTCCTTCTACAAAGTCATACCTTACGACCCCATACTTACAGGAGAAAGTTGGCTTGCGTTCCGGCTGTAACCAAAGCACAGTTCTTCCTCTTACACTGCAGGGTTTTAGAAGAGGCTAAGCCCCTATAGCGTACCTAGAGCATTCCTTGGGAGAGGCAGTTCGCTACATGCAGAACTCCGTGCCAAGAACACGTTATTCAGGGAAGGGACCAGTGTGTCTCTAGAGTGTATATTAACTTGGTAGAAATCACAAGGAGGTAGGCTGCGTGTTCACTGGAAACGGGGACCTGATGGCACAAGGCTTGCTTTCCCATTTTGAAAGCTCCATTCATGCCGCCTTGAACCTACCTAAATACCAGTGTTTTGGACGAGTTTCTAGTCACTGTAGGCAGGGCTCTGGGAAGGGAACGAGTTTTCTCTAAATCAACTGGGTGCTTTCGTAGCCTGGGTGGGAAGTCCTCCTGAGACGCTCTAGAGCTACAAGGAAACTTGACGTGAGTCCTTTCCTCAAGGTAAAGCCTTGAAGAGCCCTGCTGAAGCGGCACGTGGAGAAGTTTCCTTGAGACATGAGTTGCAGTTCTCCTTTTTTTAACGTTACTACGCTTTTCAAGACACCTAGGATCTCGCCTGGGCACCCTATTCCGTGCAAGAACACCGAGTACCGGCAGGCTCCACTGGGTTGCTAAGAAACATCCAGGCCCGGATACCTTTCCCAGTCACTCTGTGTATGCTAAGTGTAGGGCAACACACTGCACTCTTCCTTGGGAGAGCTACATTTCCTCAGCACTCCAACAGCTCCAGGTAATCTGTTCTCTCACGTCCTACATGTCATGCAAATTGCCTCAATGCCCTAGGCTGAGCGGCACTGAGAAATCAAAACTGCTTCGCATTCCTTCTACAAAGTCATACCTTAAGACCCCATACTTACAGGAGAAACTCGGCTTGCGTTCCTCCTGTAACCAAAGCACAGTTCTTCCTCTTACACTGCAGGGTTTTAGAAGAGCCTAAGCCCCGATAGCGTTACCAAAGCGTTCCTTGGGAGAGGCAGTTCGCTACATGCAGAACTCCGTGCCAAGAAAACATTCTTCAGGGAAGGGACCATTGTGTAGTTTGAGGGAATATTTACTTGGTAGACATCACAAGGGGGTAGGCTGCGTGTTCCCTGGAAACGGAGACCTGATGGCACAAGGCTTGCTTTCCCATTTTGAAAGCTCCATTCATGCTGGCTTGAAGCTACGTAAATACCAGTGTTTTGGACGGGTCTCTAGTCACTGTAGGCAGGGCTGTGGGAAGGGAACGAGTTTTCTCTAAATCAACAGGGTGCTTTCGTAGCCTGGGTGGGAGCTCCAACTGAGACGCTCTAGAGCTCAAAGGAAACTTGACGTGAGTCGTTTCCTCAAGGTAAAGCCTTGAAGGGCCCTGCTGAAGCCGAAGCGTGGAGCAGTTTCCTGTAGACATGAGTTGCAGTTCTGCTTTCTTTGAACGTTAGTACGCTTATGAAGACACCTAGTAACTCTCGTGGGCACCCTATTCCCTGCAAGAACACCGAGGACCGGCATGCTCGACTGGGAAGCTCAGAAACATCCAGGCCCGGAAACCTTTCCCAGTCACTCTCAATATGCTAAGGGTAGGGCAACACCCTGCACGCCTCCTTGGGAGAGCTAGATTTCCTCAGCACTCCAACAGCTCCAGGCAATCTGTTGTCTCACGTCTACATGTCATGCATATCTGCCTCAATGCCCTAGGCTGAGCGGCACTGAGAAACCAATACTCTTTCACATTCCTTCTACAAAGTCATACCTTAAGACCCCATACTTACAGGAGAAAGTTGCCTTGCGTTCCTGCTGTAACCAAAGCACAGTTCTTCCTCTTACACTGCAGGGTTTTAGAAGAGGCTAAGCCCCTATAGCGTACCTAGAGCATTCCTTGGGAGAGGCAGTTCGCTACATGCAGAACTCCGTGCCAAGAACACGTTATTCAGGGAAGGGACCAGTGTGTCGCTAGAATGTATATTAACTTGGTAGAACTCACAGGGAGGTAGGCTGCGTGTTCACTGGAAACGGGGACCTGATGGCACAAGGCTTGCTTTCCCATTTTGAAAGCTCCATTCATGCCGCCTTGAACCTACCTAAATACCAGTGTTTTGGACGAGTTTCTAGTCACTGTAGGCAGGGCTCTGGGTAGGGAACGAGTTTTCTCGAAATCAACAGGGTGCTTTCATAGCCTGTGTGGGAGCTCCTCCTGAGACGCTCTAGAGCTACAAGGAAACTTGACGTGAGTCCTTTCCTCAAGGTAAAGCCTTGAAGAGCCCTGCTGAAGTGGCACGTGGAGAAGTTTCCTTGAGACAGGAGTTGCAGTTCTCCTTTCTTTTAACGTTACTACGCTTTTCAAGACACCTAGGATCTCGCCTGGGCACCCTATTCCGTGCAAGAACACCGAGTACCGGCAGGCTCCACTGGGTTGCTAAGAAACATCCAGGCCCGGATACCTTTCCCAGTCACTCTGTGTATGCTAAGTGTAGGGCAACACACTGCACTCTTCCTTGGGAGAGCTACATTTCCTCAGCACTCCAACAGCTCCAAGTAATCTGTTCTCTCATGTCCTAAATGTCATGCAAATTCCCTCAATGCCCTAGGCTGAGCGGCACTGAGAAATCAAAACTGCTTCACATTCCTTCTACAAAGTCATACCTTAAGACCACATACTTACAGGAGAAACTCGGCTTGCGTTCCTCCTGTAACCAAAGCACAGTTCTTCCTCTTACACTGCAGGGTTTTAGAAGAGTCTAAGCCCCGATAGCGTTACCAAAGCGTTCCTTGGGAGAGGCAGTTCGCTACATGCAGAACTCCGTGCCAAGAAAACATTCTTCAGGGAAGGGACCATTGTGTAGTTTGAGGGAATATTTACTTGGTAGAAATCACAAGGGGGTAGGCTGCGTGCTCACTGGAAATGGAGACCTGATGGCACAAGGCTTGCTTTCCCATTTTTAAAGCTCCATTCATGCTACTTGAAGCTACCTAAATACCAGTGTTTTGGACGGGTCTCTAGTCACTGTAGGCAGGGCTGTGGGAAGGGAACGAGTTTTCTCTAAATCAACAGGGTGCTTTCGTAGCCTGGGTGGGAGCTCCAACTGAGACGCTCTAGAGCTCAAAGGAAACTTGACGTGAGTCGTTTCCTCAAGGTAAAGCCTTGAAGGGCCCTGCTGAAGCCGAAGCGTGGAGCAGTTTCCTGGAGACATGAGTTGCAGTTCTGCTTTCTTTGAACGTTAGTACGCTTATGAAGACACCTAGTAACTCTCGTGGGCACCCTATTCCCTGCACGAAGACCGAGGACCGGCATGCTCGACTGGGAAGCTCAGAAACATCCAGGCCCGGAAACCTTTCCCAGTCACTCTCAATATGCTAAGTGTAGGGCAACACACTGCACGCCTCCTTGGAGACCTAGATTTCCTCAGCACTCCAACAGCTCCAGGCAATCTGTTGTCTCACATCTACATGTCATGCATATCTGCCTCAGTGCCCTAGGCTGAGCGGCACTGAGAAACCAATACTCTTTCACATTCCTTCTACAAAGTCATACCTTATGACCCCATACTTACAGGAGAAAGTTGGCTTGCGTTCCGGCTGTAACCAAAGCACAGTTCTTCCTCTTACACTGCAGGGTTTTAGAAGAGGCTAAGCCCCTATAGCGTACCTAGAGCATTCCTTGGGAGAGGCAGTTCGCTACATGCAGAACTCCGTGCCAAGAACACGTTATTCAGGGAAGGGACCAGTGTGTCTCTAGAGTGTATATTAACTTGGTAGAAATCACAAGGAGGTAGGCTGCGTGTTCACTGGAAACGGGGACCTGATGGCACAAGGCTTGCTTTCCCATTTTGAAAGCTCCATTCATGCCGCCTTGAACCTACCTAAATACCAGTGTTTTGGACGAGTTTCTAGTCACTGTAGGCAGGGCTCTGGGAAGGGAACGAGTTTTCTCTAAATCAACAGGGTGCTTTCGTAGCCTGGGTGGGAAGTCCTCCTGAGACGCTCTAGAGCTACAAGGAAACTTGACGTGAGTCCTTTCCTCAAGGTAAAGCCTTGAAGAGCCCTGCTGAAGCGGCACGTGGAGAAGTTTCCTTGAGACATGAGTTGCAGTTCTCCTTTTTTTAACGTTACTACGCTTTTCAAGACACCTAGGATCTCGCCTGGGCACCCTATTCCGTGCAAGAACACCGAGTACCGGCAGGCTCCACTGGGTTGCTAAGAAACATCCAGGCCCGGATACCTTTCCCAGTCACTCTGTGTATGCTAAGTGTAGGGCAACACACTGCACTCTTCCTTGGGAGAGCTACATTTCCTCAGCACTCCAACAGCTCCAGGTAATCTGTTCTCTCACGTCCTACATGTCATGCAAATTGCCTCAATGCCCTAGGCTGAGCGGCACTGAGAAATCAAAACTGCTTCGCATTCCTTCTACAAAGTCATACCTTAAGACCCCATACTTACAGGAGAAACTCGGCTTGCGTTCCTCCTGTAACCAAAGCACAGTTCTTCCTCTTACACTGCAGGGTTTTAGAAGAGCCTAAGCCCCGATAGCGTTACCAAAGCGTTCCTTGGGAGAGGCAGTTCGCTACATGCAGAACTCCGTGCCAAGAAAACATTCTTCAGGGAAGGGACCATTGTGTAGTTTGAGGGAATATTTACTTGGTAGACATCACAAGGGGGTAGGCTGCGTGTTCCCTGGAAACGGAGACCTGATGGCACAAGGCTTGCTTTCCCATTTTGAAAGCTCCATTCATGCTGCCTTGAAGCTACCTAAATACCAGTGTTTTGGACGGGTCTCTAGTCACTGTAGGCAGGGCTGTGGGAAGGGAACGAGTTTTCTCTAAATCAACAGGGTGCTTTCGTAGCCTGGGTGGGAGCTCCAACTGAGACGCTCTAGAGCTCAAAGGAAACTTGACGTGAGTCGTTTCCTCAAGGTAAAGCCTTGAAGGGCCCTGCTGAAGCCGAAGCGTGGAGCAGTTTCCTGGAGACATGAGTTGCAGTTCTGCTTTCTTTGAACGTTAGTACGCTTATGAAGACACCTAGTAACTCTAGTGGGCACCCTATTCGCTGCAAGAACACCGAGGACCGGCATGCTCGACTGGGAAGCTCAGAAACATCCAGGCCCGAAAACCTTTCCCAGTCACTCTCAATATGCTAAGTGTAGGGCAATACACTGCACGCCTCCTTGGGAGACCTAGATTTCCTCAGCACTCCAACAGCTCCAGGCAATCTGTTGTCTCACATCTACATGTCATGCATATCTGCCTCAGTGCCCTAGGCTGAGCGGCACTGAGAAACCAATACTCTTTCACATTACTTCTACAAAGTCATACCTTACGACCCCATACTGACAGGAGAATGTTGGCTTGCGTTCCTGCTGTAACCAAAGCACAGTTCTTCCTCTTACACTGCAGGGTTTTAGAAGAGGCTAAGCCCCTATAGCGTACCTAGAGCATTCCTTGGGAGAGGCAGTTCGCTACATGCTGAACTCCGTGACAAGAACACGTTATTCAGGGAAGGGACCAGTGTGTCTCTAGAGTGTATATTAACTTGGTAGAAATCACAAGGAGGTAGGCTGCGTGTTCACTGGAAACGGGGACCTGATGGCACAAGGCTTGCTTTCCCATTTTGAAAGCTCCATTCATGCCGCCTTGAACCTACCTAAATACCAGTGTTTTGGACGAGTTTCTAGTCACTGTAGGCAGGGCTCTGGGAAGGGAACGAGTTTTCTCGAAATCAACAGGGTGCTTTCGTAGCCTGGGTGGGAGCTCCTCCTGAGACGCTCTAGAGCTACAAGGAAGCTTGACGTGAGTCCTTTCCTCAAGGTAAAGCCTTGAAGAGCCCTGCTGAAGCGGCACGTGGAGAAGTTTCCTTGAGACATGAGTTGCAGTTCTCCTTTTTTTAACGTTACTACGCTTTTCAAGACACCTAGGATCTCGCCTGGGCACCCTATTCCGTGCAAGAACACCGAGTACCGGCAGGCTCCACTGGGTTGCTAAGAAACATCCAGGCCCGGATACCTTTCCCAGTCACTCTGTGTATGCTAAGTGTAGGGCAACACACTGCACTCTTCCTTGGGAGAGCTACATTTCCTCAGCACTCCAACAGCTCAAGGCAATCTGTTGTCTCACATCTACATGTCATGCATATCTGCCTCAGTGCCCTAGGCTGAGCAGCACTGAGAAACCAATACACTTTCACATTCCTTCTACAAAGTCATACCTTACGTCCCCATACTTACAGGAGAAAGTTGGCTTGCGTTCCTCCTGTAACCAAAGCACAGTTCTTCCTCTTACACTGCAGGGTTTTAGAAGAGCCTAAGCCCCGATAGCGTTACCAAAGCGTTCCTTGGGAGAGGCAGTTCGCTACATGCAGAACTCCGTGCCAAGAAAACATTCTTCAGGGAAGGGACCATTGTGTAGTTTGAGGGAATATTTACTTGGCAGACATCACAAGGGGGTAGGCTGCGTGTTCCCTGGAAACGGAGACCTGATGGCACAAGGCTTGCTTTCCCATTTTGAAAGCTCCATTCATGCTGGCTTGAAGCTACGTAAATACCAGTGTTTTGGACGGGTCTCTAGTCACTGTAGGCAGGGCTGTGGGAAGGGAACGAGTTTTCTCTAAATCAACAGGGTGCTTTCGTAGCCTGGGTGGGAGCTCCAACTGAGACGCTCTAGAGCTCAAAGGAAACTTGACGTGAGTCGTTTCCTCAAGGTAAAGCCTTGAAGGGCCCTGCTGAAGCCGAAGCGTGGAGCAGTTTCCTAGAGACATGAGTTGCAGTTCTGCTTTCTTTGAACGTTAGTACGCTTATGAAGACACCTAGTAACTCTCGTGGGCACCTTATTCCCTGCAAGAACACCGAGGACCGGCATGCTCGACTGGGAAGCTCAGAAACATCCAGGCCCGGAAAACTTTCCCAGTCACTCTCAATATGCTAAGGGTAGGGCAACACACTGCACGCCTCCTTGGGAGAGCTAGATTTCCTCAGCACTCCAACAGCTCCAGGCAATCTGTTGTCTCACGTCTACATGTCATGCATATCTGCCTCAATGCCCTAGGCTGAGCCGCACTGAGAAACCAATACTCTTTCACATTCCTTCTACAAAGTCATACCTTAAGACCCCATACTTACAGGAGAAAGTTGGCTTGCGTTCCTGCTGTAACCAAAGCACAGTTCTTCCTCTTACACTGCAGGGTTTTAGAAGAGGCTAAGCCCCTATAGCGTACCTAGAGCATTCCTTGGGAGAGGCAGTTCGCTACATGCAGAACTCCGTGCCAAGAACACGTTATTCAGGGAAGGGACCAGTGTGTCGCTAGAATGTATATTAACTTGGTAGAAATCACAGGGAGGTAGGCTGCGTGTTCACTGGAAACGGGGACCTGATGGCACAAGGCTTGCTTTCCCATTTTGAAAGCTCCATTCATGCCGCCTTGAACCTACCTAAATACCAGTGTTTTGGACGAGTTTCTAGTCACTGTAGGCAGGGCTCTGGGAAGGGAACGAGTTTTCTCGAAATCAACAGGGTGCTTTCGTAGCCTGGGTGGGAGCTCCTCCTGAGATGCTCTAGAGCTACAAGGAAACTTGACGTGAGTCCTTTCCTCAAGGTAAAGCCTTGAAGAGCCCTGCTGAAGCGGCACGTGGAGAAGTTTCCTTGAGACAGGAGTTGCAGTTCTCCTTTCTTTTAACGTTACTACGCTTTTCAAGACACCTAGGATCTCGCCTGGGCACCCTATTCCGTGCAAGAACACCGAGTACCGGCAGGCTCCACTGGGTTGCTAAGAAACATCCAGGCCCGGATACCTTTCCCAGTCACTCTGGGTATTCTAAGTGTAGGGCAACACACTGCACTCTTCCTTGGGAGAGCTACATTTCCTCAGCACTCCAACAGCTCCAGGTAATCTGTTCTCTCACGTCCTACATGTCATGCAAATTGCCTCAATGCCCTAGGCTGAGCGGCACTGAGAAATCAAAACTGCTTCGCATTCCTTCTACAAAGTCATACCTTAAGACCCCATACTTACAGGAGAAACTCGGCTTGCGTTCCTCCTGTAACCAAAGCACAGTTCTTCCTCTTACACTGCAGGGTTTTAGAAGAGCCTAAGCCCCGATAGCGTTACCAAAGCGTTCCTTGGGAGAGGCAGTTCGCTACATGCAGAACTCCGTGCCAAGAAAACATTCTTCAGGGAAGGGACCATTGTGTAGTTTGAGGGAATATTTACTTGGTAGAAATCACAAGGGGGTAGGCTGCGTGCTCACTGGAAACGGAGACCTGATGGCACAAGTCTTGCTTTCCCATTTTGAAAGCTCCATTCATGCTGCCTTGAAGCTACCTAAATACCAGTGTTTTGGACGGGTCTCTAGTCACTGTAGGCAGGGCTCTGGGAAGGGAACGAGTTTTCTCTAAATCAACAGGGTGCTTTCGTAGCCTGGGTGGGAGCTCCACCTGAGACGCTCTAGAGCTCAAAGGAAACTTGACGTGAGTCGTTTCCTCAAGGTAAAGCCTTGAAGAGCCCTGCTGAATCCGAAGGGTGGAGCAGCTTCCTGGAGACATGAGTTGCAGTTCTGCTTTCTTTGAACGTTAGTACGCTTATGAAGACACCTAGTAACTCTCGTGGGCACCCTATTCCCTGCACGAACACCGAGGACCGGCATGCTCGACTGGGAAGCTCAGAAACATCCAGGCCCGGATACCTTTCCCAGTCACTCTCAATATGCTAAGTGTAAGGCAACACACTGCACGCCTCCTTGGAAGAGCTAGATTTCCTCAGCACTCCAACAGCTCCAGGCAATCTGTTGTGTCACGTCTACATGTCATGCATATCTGCCTCCGTGCCCTAGGCTGAGCGGCACTGAGAAACCAATACTCTTTCACATTCCTTCTACAAAGTCATACCTTAAGACCCCATACTTACAGGAGAAAGTTGCCTTGCGTTCCTGCTGTAACCAAAGCACAGTTCTTCCTCTTACACTGCAGGGTTTTAGAAGAGCCTAAGCCCCGATAGCGTTACCAAAGCGTTCCTTGGGAGAGGCAGTTCGCTACATGCAGAACTCCGTGCCAAGAAAACATTCTTCAGGGAAGGGACCATTGTGTAGTTTGAGGGAATATTTACTTGGTAGACATCACAAGGGGGTAGGCTGCGTGTTCCCTGGAAACGGAGACCTGATGGCACAAGGCTTGCTTTCCCATTTTGAAAGCTCCATTCATGCTGCCTTGAAGCTACCTAAATACCAGTGTTTTGGACGGGTCTCTAGTCACTGTAGGCAGGGCTCTGGGAAGGGAACGAGTTTTCTCTAAATCAACAGGGTGCTTTCGTAGCCTGGGTGGGAGCTCCACCTGAGACGCTCTAGAGCTCAAAGGAAACTTGATGTGAGTCGTTTCCTCAAGGTAAAGCCTTGAAGAGCCCTGCTGAAGCCGAAGCGTGGAGCAGTTTCCTGGAGACATGAGTTGCAGTTCTGCTTTCTTTGAACGTTAGTACGCTTATGAAGACACCTAGTAACTCCCGTGGGCACCCTATTCCCTGCACGAACACCGAGGACCGGCATGCTCGACTGGGAAGCTCAGAAACATCCAGGCCCGGAAACCTTTCCCAGTCACTCTCAATATGCTAAGTGTAGGGCAACACACTGCACGCCTCCTTGGGAGAGCTAGATTTCCTCAGCACTCCAACAGCTCAAGGCAATCTGTTGTCTCACATCTACATGTCATGCATATCTGCCTCAGTGCCCTAGGCTGAGCGGCACTGAGAAACCAATACGCTTTCACATTCCTTCTACAAAGTCATACCTTACGACCCCATACTTACAGGAGAAAGTTGGCTTGCGTTCCTGCTGTAACCAAAGCACAGTTCTTCCTCTTACACTGCAGGGTTTTAGAAGAGGCTAAGCCCCTATAGCGTACCTAGAGCATTCCTTGGGAGAGGCAGTTCGCTACATGCAGAACTCCGTGCCAAGAACACGTTATTCAGGGAAGGGACCAGTGTGTCACTAGAGTGTATATTAACTTGGTAGAAATCACAAGGAGGTAGGCTGCGTGTTCACTGGAAACGGGGACCTGATGGCACAAGGCTTGCTTTCCCATTTTGAAAGCTCCATTCATGCCGCCTTGAACCTACCTAAATACCAGTGTTTTGGACGAGTTTCTAGTCACTGTAGGCAGGGCTCTGGGAAGGGAACGAGTTTTCTCGAAATCAACAGGGTGCTTTCGTAGCCTGGGTGGGAGCTCCTCCTGAGATGCTCTAGAGCTACAAGGAAACTTGACGTGAGTCCTTTCCTCAAGGTAAAGCCTTGAAGAGCCCTGCTGAAGCGGCACGTGGAGAAGTTTCCTTGAGACAGGAGTTGCAGTTCTCCTTTCTTTTAACGTTACTACGCTTTTCAAGACACCTAGGATCTCGCCTGGGCACCCTATTCCGTGCAAGAACACCGAGTACCGGCAGGCTCCACTGGGTTGCTAAGAAACATCCAGGCCCGGATACCTTTCCCAGTCACTCTGGGTATTCTAAGTGTAGGGCAACACACTGCACTCTTCCTTGGGAGAGCTACATTTCCTAAGCACTCCAACAGATCCAGGTAATCTGTTCTCTCACGTCCTACATGTCATGCAAATTGCCTCAATGCCCTAGGCTGAGCGGCACTGAGAAATCAAAACTGCTTCGCATTCCTTCTACAAAGTCATACCTTAAGACCCCATACTTACAGGAGAAACTCGGCTTGCGTTCCTCCTGTAACCAAAACACAGTTCTTCCTCTTACACTGCAGGGTTATAGAAGAGCCTAAGCCCCGATAGTGTTACCAAAGCGTTCCTTGGGAGAGGCAGTTCGCTACATGCAGAACTCCGTGCCAAGAACACGTTATTCAGGGAAGGGACCAGTGTGTCTCTAGAGTGTATATTAACTTGGTAGAAATCACAAGGAGGTAGGCTGCGTGTTCACTGGAAACGGGGACCTGATGGCACAAGGCTTGCTTTCCCATTTTGAAAGCTCCATTCATGCCGCCTTGAACCTACCTAAATACCAGTGTTTTGGACGAGTTTCTAGTCACTGTAGGCAGGGCTCTGGGAAGGGAACGAGTTTTCTCTAAATCAACAGGGTGCTTTCGTAGCCTGGGTGGGAGCTCCTCCTGAGACGCTCTAGAGCTACAAGGAAACTTGACGTGAGTCCTTTCCTCAAGGTAAAGCCTTGAAGAGCCCTGCTGAAGCGGCACGTGGAGAAGTTTCCTTGAGACATGAGTTGCAGTTCTCCTTTCTTTTAACGTTACTACGCTTTTCAAGACACCTAGGATCTCGCCTGGGCACCCTATTCCGTGCAAGAACACCGAGTACCGGCAGGCTCCACTGGGTTGCTAAGAAACATCCAGGCCCGGATACCTTTCCCAGTCACTCTGTGTATGCTAAGTGTAGGGCAACACACTGCACTCTTCCTTGGGAGAGCTACATTTCCTCAGCACTCCAACAGCTCCAGGTAATCTGTTCTCTCACGTCCTACATGTCATGCAAATTGCCTCAATGCCCTAGGCTGAGCGGCACTGAGAAATCAAAACTGCTTTGCATTCCTTCTACAAAGTCATACCTTAAGACCCCATACTTAGAGGAGAAACTCGGCTTGCGTTCCTCCTGTAACCAAAGCACAGTTCTTCCTCTTACACTGCAGGGTTGTAGAAGAGCCTAAGCCCCGATAGCGTTACCAAAGCGTTCCTTGGGAGAGGCAGTTCGCTACATGCAGAACTCCGTGCCAAGAAAACATTCTTCAGGGAAGGGACCATTTTGTAGTTTGAGGGAATATTTACTTGGTAGACATCACAAGGGGGTAGGCTGCGTGTTACCTGGAAACGGAGACCTGATGGCACAAGGCTTGCTTTCCCATTTTGAAAGCTCCATTCATGTTGCCTTGAAGCTACCTAAATACCAGTGTTTTGGACGGGTCTCTAGTCACTGTAGGCAGAGCTGTGGGAAGGGAACGAGTTTTCTCTAAATCAACAGGGTGCTTTCGTAGCCTGGTGGGAGCTCCACCTAGAAGCTCTAGAGCTCAAAGGAAACTTGACGTGAGTCGTTTCCTCAAGGTAAAGCCTTGAAGAGCCCTGCTGAAGCCAAAGCGTGGAGCAGTTTCCTGGAGACACGAGTTGCAGTTCTGCTTTCTTTGAACGTTAGTACGCTTATGAAGACACCTAGTAACTCCCGTGGGCACCCTATTCCCTGCAAGAACACCGAGGACCGGCATGCTCGACTGGGAAGCTCAGAAACATCAAGGCCCGGAAACCTTTCCCAGTCACTCTGTGTATGCTAAGTGTAGGGCAACACACTGCACGCCTCCTTGGGAGAGCTAGATTTCCTCAGCACTCCAACAGCTCCAGGCAATCTGTTGTCTCACGTCTACATGTCATGCATATCTGCCTCAATGCCCTAGGCTGAGCGGCACTGAGTAACCAATACTGTTTCACAGTCCTTCTACAAAGTCATACCTTAAGACCCCATACTTACAGGAGAAAGTTGGCTTGCATTCCTCCTGTAACCAAAGCACAGTTCTTCCTCTTACACTGCAGGGTTTTAGAAGAGCCTAAGCACCGAAAGCGTTACCAAAGCGTTCCTTGGGAGAGGCAGTTCGCTACATGCAGAACTCCGTGCCAAGAAAACATTCTTCAGGGAAGGGACCATTGTGTAGTTTGAGGGAATATTTACTTGGTAGACATCACAAGGGGGTAGGCTGCGTGCTCACTGGAAACGGAGACCTGATGGCACAAGTCTTGCTTTCCCATTTTGAAAGCTCCATTCATGCCGCCTTGAACCTACCTAAATACCAGAGTTTTGGACGAGTTTCTAGTCACTGTAGGCAGGGCTCTGGGAAGGGAACGAGTTTTCTCTAAATCAACAGGGTGCTTTCATAGCCTGGGTGGGAGCTCCTCCTGAGACGCTCTAGAGCCTCAAGGAAACTTGACGTGAGTCCTTTCCTCAAGGTAAAGCCTTGAAGAGCCCTGCTGAAGCGCAACGTGGAGAAGTTTCCTTGAGACATGAGTTGAAGTTCTCCTTTCTTTTAACATTAGTACGCTTTTCAAGACACCTAGGATCTCGCCTGGGCACCCTATTCCGTGCAAGAACACCGAGTACCGGCAGGCTCCACTGGGTTGCTAAGAAACATCCAGGCCCGGATACCTTTCCCAGTCACTCTGTGTATGCTAAGTGTAGGGCAACACACTGCACTCTTCCTTGGGAGAGCTACATTTCCTAAGCACTCCAACAGCTCCAGGTAATCTGTTCTCTCACGTCCTACATGTCATGCAAATTGCCTCAATGCCCTAGGCTGAGCGGCACTGAGAAATCAAAACTGCTTCGCATTCCTTCTACAAAGTCATACCTTAAGACCCCATACTTACAGGAGAAACTCGGCTTGCGTTCCTCCTGTAACCAAAGCACAGTTCTTCCTCTTACACTGCAGGGTTTTAGAAGAGCCTAAGCCCCGATAGCGTTACCAAAGCGTTCCTTGGGAGAGGCAGTTCGCTACATGCAGAACTCCGTGCCAAGAAAACATTCTTCAGGGAAGGGACCATTGTGTAGTTTGAGGGAATATTTACTTGGTAGACATCACAAGGGGGTAGGCTGCGTGTTCCCTGGAAACGGAGACCTGATGGCACAAGGCTTGCTTTCCCATTTTGAAAGCTCCATTCATGCTGCCTTGAAGCTACCTAAATACCAGTGTTTTGGACGGGTCTCTAGTCACTGTAGGCAGGGCTCTGGGAAGGGAACGAGTTTTCTCTAAATCAACAGGGTGCTTTCGTAGCCTGGGTGGGAGCTCCACCTGAGACGCTCTAGAGCTCAAAGGAAACTTGACGTGAGTCGTTTCCTCAAGGTAAAGCCTTGAAGAGCCCTGCTGAAGCCGAAGCGTGGAGCAGTTTCCTGGAGACATGAGTTGCAGTTCTGCTTTCTTTGAACGTTAGTACGCTTATGAAGACACCTAGTAACTCTCCTGGGCACCCTATTCCCTGCAAGAACACCGAGGACCGGCATGCTCGACTGGGAAGCTCAGAAACATCCAGGCCCGGAAACCTTTCCCAGTGACTCTCAATATGCTAAGGGTAGGGCAACACACTGCACGCCTCCTTGGGAGAGCTAGATTTCCTCAGCACTCCAACAGCTCCAGGAAATCTGTTGTCTCACGTCTACATGTCATGCATATCTGCCTCAATGCCCTAGGCTGAGTGGCACTGAGTAACCAATACTCTTTCACATTCCTTCTACAAAGTCATACCTTAAGACCCCATACTTACAGGAGAAAGTTGCCTTGCGTTCCTGCTGTAACCAAAGCACAGTTCTTCCTCTTACACTGCAGGGTTTTAGAAGAGGCTAAGCCCCTATAGCGTACCTAGAGCATTCCTTGAGAGAGGCAGTTCGCTACATGCAGAACTCCGTGCCAAGAACACGTTATTCAGGGAAGGGACCAGTGTGTCTCTAGAGTGTATATTAACTTGGTAGAAATCACAAGGAGGTAGGCTGCGTGTTCACTGGAAACAGGGACCTGATGGCACAAGGCTTGCTTTCCCATTTTGAAAGCTCCATTCATGCCGCCTTGAACCTACCTAAATACCAGTGTTTTGGACGAGTTTCTAGTCACTGTAGGCAGGGCTCTGGGAAGGGAACGAGTTTTCTCGAAATCAACAGGGTGCTTTCGTAGCCTGGGTGGGAGCTCCTCCTGAGACGCTCTACAGCTACAAGGAAACTTGACGTGAGTCCTTTCCTCAAGGTAAAGCCTTGAAGAGCCCTGCTGAAGCGGCACGTGGAGAAGTTTCCTTGAGACAGGAGTTGCAGTTCTCCTTTCTTTTAACGTTACTACGCTTTTCAAGACACCTAGGATCTCGCCTGGGCACCCTATTCCGTGCAAGAACACCGAGTACCGGCAGGCTCCACTGGGTTGCTAAGAAACATCCAGGCCCGGATACCTTTCCCAGTCACTCTGTGTATGCTAAGTGTAGGGCAACACACTGCACTCTTCCTTGGGAGAGCTACATTTCCTCAGCACTCCAACAGCTCCAGGTAATCTGTTCTCTCACGTCCTACATGTCATGCAAATTGCCTCAATGCCCTAGGCTGAGCAGCACTGAGAAATCAAAACTGCTTCGCATTCCTTCTACAAAGTCATACCTTAAGACCCCATACTTACAGGAGAAACTCGGCTTGCGTTCCTCCTGTAACCAAAGCACAGTTCTTCCTCTTACACTGCAGGGTTTTAGAAGAGCCTAAGCCCCGATAGTGTTACCAAAGCGTTCCTTGGGAGAGGCAGTTCGCTACATGCAGAACTCCGTGCCAAGAAAACATTCTTCAGGGAAGGGACCATTGTGTAGTTTGAGGGAATATTTACTTGGTAGACATCACAAGGGGGTAGGCTGCGTGTTACCTGGAAACGGAGACCTGATGGCACAAGGCTTGCTTTCCCATTTTGAAAGCGCCATTCATGCTGCCTTGAAGCTACCTAAATACCAGTATTTTGGACGGGTCTCTAGTCACTGTAGGCTGGGCTGTGGGAAGGGAACGAGTTTTCTCTAAATCAACAGGGTGCTTTCGTAGCCTGGTGGGAGCTCCACCTAGAAGCTCTAGAGCTCAAAGGAAACTTGACGTGAGTCGTTTCCTCAAGGTAAAGCCTTGAAGAGCCCTGCTGAAGCCAAAGCGTGGAGCAGTTTCCTGGAGACATGAGTTGCAGTTCTGCTTTCTTTGAACGTTAGTACGCTTATGAAGACACCTAGTAACTCCCGTGGGCACCCTATTCCCTGCAAGAACACCGAGGACCGGCATGCTCGAATGGGAAGCTCAGAAACATCAAGGCCCGGAAACCTTTCCCAGTCACTCTGTGTATGCTAAGTGTAGGGCAACACACTGCACGCCTCCTTGGGAGAGCTAGATTTCCTCAGAACTCCAACAGCTCCAGGCAATCTGTTGTCTCACGTCTACATGTCATGCATATCTGCCTCAATGCCCTAGGCTGAGCGGCACTGAGTAACCAATACTGTTTCACAGTCCTTCTACAAAGTCATACCTTAAGACCCCATACTTACAGGAGAAAGTTGGCTTGCATTCCTCCTGTAACCAAAGCACAGTTCTTCCTCTTACACTGCAGGGTTTTAGAAGAGCCTAAGCACCGAAAGCGTTACCAAAGCGTTCCTTGGGAGAGGCAGTTCGCTACATGCAGAACTCCGTGCCAAGAACACGTTATTCAGGGAAGGGACCAGTGTGTCTCTAGAGTGTATAGTAACTTGGTAGAAATCACAAGGAGGTAGGCTGCGTGTTCACTGGAAACGGGGACCTGATGGCACAAGGCTTGCTTTCCCATTTTGAAAGCTCCATTCATGCCGCCTTGAACCTACCTAAATACCAGTGTTTTGGACGAGTTTCTAGTCACTGTAGGCAGGGCTCTGGGAAGGGAACGAGTTTTCTCGAAATCAACAGGGTGCTTTCATAGCCTGGGTGGGAGCTCCTCCTGAGACGCTCTAGAGCTACAAGGAAACTTGACGTGAGTCCTTTCCTCAAGGTAAAGCCTTGAAGAGCCCTGCTGAAGCGGCATGTGGAGAAGTTTCCTTGAGACAGGAGTTGCAGTTCTCCTTTCTTTTAACGTTACTACGCTTTTCAAGACACCTAGGATCTCGCCTGGGCACCCTATTCCGTGCAAGAACACCGAGTACCGGCAGGCTCCACTGGGTTGCTAAGAAACATCCAGGCCCGGATACCTTTCCCAGTCACTCTGTGTATGCTAAGTGTAGGGCAACACACTGCACTCTTCCTTGGAAGAGCTACATTTCCTCAGCACTCCAACAGCTCCAGGTAATCTGTTCTCTCACGTCCTACATGTCATGCAAATTGCCTCAATGCCCTAGGCTGAGCGGCACTGAGAAATCAAAACTGCTTTGCATTCCTTCTACAAAGTCATACCTTAAGACCCCATACTTAGAGGAGAAACTCGGCTTGCGTTCCTCCTGTAACCAAAGCACAGTTCTTCCTCTTACACTGCAGGGTTGTAGAAGAGCCTAAGCCCCGATAGCGTTACCAAAGCGTTCCTTGGGAGAGGCAGTTCGCTACATGCAGAACTCCGTGCCAAGAAAACATTCTTCAGGGAAGGGACCATTGTGTAGTTTGAGGGAATATTTACTTGGTAGACATCACAAGGGGGTAGGCTGCGTGTTACCTGGAAACGGAGACCTGATGGCACAAGGCTTGCTTTCCCATTTTGAAAGCTCCATTCATGCTGCCTTGAAGCTACCTAAATACCAGTGTTTTGGACGGGTCTCTAGTCACTGTAGGCAGAGCTGTGGGAAGGGAACGAGTTTTCTCTAAATCAACAGGGTGCTTTCGTAGCCTGGTGGGAGCTCCACCTAGAAGCTCTAGAGCTCAAAGGAAACTTGACGTGAGTCGTTTCCTCAAGGTAAAGCCTTGAAGAGCCCTGCTGAAGCCAAAGCGTGGAGCAGTTTCCTGGAGACACGAGTTGCAGTTCTGCTTTCTTTGAACGTTAGTACGCTTATGAAGACACCTAGTAACTCCCGTGGGCACCCTATTCCCTGCAAGAACACCGAGGACCGGCATGCTCGACTGGGAAGCTCAGAAACATCAAGGCCCGGAAACCTTTCCCAGTCACTCTGTGTATGCTAAGTGTAGGGCAACACACTGCACGCCTCCTTGGGAGAGCTAGATTTCCTCAGCACTCCAACAGCTCCAGGCAATCTGTTGTCTCACGTCTACATGTCATGCATATCTGCCTCAATGCCCTAGGCTGAGCGGCACTGAGTAACCAATACTGTTTCACAGTCCTTCTACAAAGTCATACCTTAAGACCCCATACTTACAGGAGAAAGTTGGCTTGCATTCCTCCTGTAACCAAAGCACAGTTCTTCCTCTTACACTGCAGGGTTTTAGAAGAGCCTAAGCACCGAAAGCGTTACCAAAGCGTTCCTTGGGAGAGGCAGTTCGCTACAGGCAGAACTCCGTGCCAAGAAAACATTCTTCAGGGAAGGGACCATTGTGTAGTTTGAGGGAATATTTACTTGGTAGACATCACAAGGGGGTAGGCTGCGTGCTCACTGGAAACGGAGACCTGATGGCACAAGTCTTGCTTTCCCATTTTGAAAGCTCCATTCATGCCGCCTTGAACCTACCTAAATACCAGAGTTTTGGACGAGTTTCTAGTCACTGTAGGCAGGGCTCTGGGAAGGGAACGAGTTTTCTCTAAATCAACAGGGTGCTTTCATAGCCTGGGTGGGAGCTTCTCCTGAGACGCTCTAGAGCCTCAAGGAAACTTGACGTGAGTCCTTTCCTCAAGGTAAAGCCTTGAAGAGCCCTGCTGAAGCGTCACGTGGAGAAGTTTCCTTGAGACATGAGTTGCAGTTCTCCTTTCTTTTAACGTTACTACGCTTTTCAAGACACCTAGGATCTCGCCTGGGCACCCTATTCCGTGCAAGAACACCGAGTACCGGCAGGCTCCACTGGGTTGCTAAGAAACATCCAGGCCCGGATACCTTTCCCAGTCACTCTGTGTATGCTAAGTGTAGGGCAACACACTGCACTCTTCCTTGGGAGAGCTACATTTCCTCAGCACTCCAACAGCTCCAGGTAATCTGTTCTCTCACGTCCTACATGTCATGCAAATTGCCTCAATGCCCTAGGCTGAGCGGCACTGAGAAATCAAAACTGCTTCGCATTCCTTCTACAAAGTCATACCTTAAGACCGCATAGTTAGAGGAGAAACTCGGCTTGCGTTCCTCCTGTAACCAAAGCACAGTTCTTCCTCTTACACTGCAGGGTTTTAGAAGAGCCTAAGCCCCGATAGCGTTACCAAAGCGTTCCTTGGGAGAGGCAGTTCGCTACATGCAGAACTCCGTGCCAAGAAAACATTCTTCAGGGAAGGGACCATTGTGTAGTTTGAGGGAATATTTACTTGGTAGACATCACAAGGGGGTAGGCTGCGTGTTCCCTGGAAATGGAGACCTGATGGCACAAGGCTTGCTTTCCCATTTTGAAAGCTCCATTCATGCTGCCTTGAAGCTACCTAAATACCAGTGTTTTGGACGGGTCTCTAGTCACTGTAGGCAGGGCTCTGGGAAGGGAACGAGTTTTCTCTAAATCAACAGGGTGCTTTCGTAGCCTGGGTGGGAGCTCCACCTGAGATGCTCTAGAGCTCAAAGGAAACTTGACGTGAGTCGTTTCCTCAAGGTAAAGCCTTGAAGAGCCCTGCTGAAGCCGAAGCGTGGAGCAGTTTCCTGGAGACATGAGTTGCAGTTCTGCTTTCTTTGAACGTTAGTACGCTTATGAAGACACCTAGTAATTCTCCTGGGCACCCTATTCCCTGCAAGAACACCGAGGACCGGCATGCTCGACTGGGAAGCTCAGAAACATCAAGGCCCGGAAACCTTTCCCAGTCACTCTGTGTATGCTAA
The DNA here is from genome assembly GCF_028564815.1 of Eubalaena glacialis. Classification (NCBI taxonomy): domain Eukaryota; kingdom Metazoa; phylum Chordata; class Mammalia; order Artiodactyla; family Balaenidae; genus Eubalaena; species Eubalaena glacialis. Next base: position 161,764,044 of record NC_083719.1, on the reverse strand, counting down.
GTGTAGGGCAACACACTGCACGCCTCCTTGGGAGAGCTAGATTTCCTCAGCACTCCAACAGCTCCAGGCAATCTGTTGTCTCACGTCTACATGTCATGCATATCTGCCTCAGTGCCCTAGGCTGAGCGGCACTGAGTAACCAATACTGTTTCACAGTCCTTCTACAAAGTCATACCTTAAGACCCCATACTTACAGGAGAAAGTTGGCTTGCATTCCTCCTGTAACCAAAGCACAGTTCTTCCTCTTACACTGCAGGGTTTTAGAAGAGCCTAAGCACCGAAAGCGTTACCAAAGCGTTCCTTGGGAGAGGCAGTTCGCTACATGCAGAACTCCGTGCCAAGAAAACATTCTTCAGGGAAGGGACCATTGTGTAGTTTGAGGGAATATTTACTTGGTAGACATCACAAGGGGGTAGGCTGCGTGCTCACTGGAAACGGAGACCTGATGGCACAAGTCTTGCTTTCCCATTTTGAAAGCTCCATTCATGCCGCCTTGAACCTACCTAAATACCAGAGTTTTGGACGAGTTTCTAGTCACTGTAGGCAGGGCTCTGGGAAGGGAACGAGTTTTCTCTAAATCAACAGGGTGCTTTCATAGCCTGGGTGGGAGCTCCTCCTGAGACGCTCTAGAGCCTCAAGGAAACTTGACGTGAGTCCTTTCCTCAAGGTAAAGCCTTGAAGAGCCCTGCTGAAGCCGAAGCGTGGAGCAGTTTCCTGGAGACATGGGTTGCAGTTCTGCTTTCTTTGAACGTTAGTACGCTTATGAAGACACCTAGTAACTCCCGTGGGCACCCTATTCCCTGCAAGAACACCGAGGACCGGCATGCTCGACTGGGAAGCTCAGAAACATCTAGGCCCGGAAACCTTTCCCAGTCACTCTCAATATGCTAAGTGTAGGGCAACACACTGCACGCCTCCTTGGGAGAGCTAGATTTCCTCAGCACTCCAACAGCTCAAGGCAATCTGTTGTCTCACATCGACATGTCATGCATATCTGCCTCAGTGCCCTAGGCTGAGCGGCACTGAGAAACCAATACTCTTTCACATTCCTTCTACAAAGTCATACCTTACGACCCCATACTTACAGGAGAAAGTTGGCTTGCGTTCCTGCTGTAACCAAAGCACAGTTCTTCCTCTTACACTGCAGGGTTTTAGAAGAGGCTAAGCCCCTATAGCGTACCTAGAGCATTCCTTGGGAGAGGCAGTTCGCTACATGCAGAACTCCGTGCCAAGAACACGTTATTCAGGGAAGGGACCAGTGTGTCACTAGAGTGTATATTAACTTGGTAGAAATCACAAGGAGGTAGGCTGCGTGTTCACTGGAAACGGGGACCTGATGGCACAAGGCTTGCTTTCCCATTTTGAAAGCTCCATTCATGCCGCCTTGAACCTACCTAAATACCAGTGTTTTGGACGAGTTTCTAGCCACTGTAGGCAGGGCTCTGGGAAGGGAACGAGTTTTCTCGAAATCAACAGGGTGCTTTCGTAGCCTGGGTGGGAGCTCCTCCTGAGACGCTCTAGAGCTACAAGGAAACTTGACGTGAGTCCTTTCCTCAAGGTAAAGCCTTGAAGAGCCCTGCTGAAGTGGCACGTGGAGAAGTTTCCTTGAGACATGAGTTGCAGTTCTCCTTTCTTTTAACGTTACTACGCTTTTCAAGACACCTAGGATCTCGCCTGGGCCCCCTATTCCGTGCAAGAACACCGAGTACCGGCAGGCTCCACTGGGTTGCTAAGAAACATCCAGGCCCGGATACCTTTCCCAGTCACTCTGTGTATGCTAAGTGTAGGGCAACACACTGCACTCTTCCTTGGGAGAGCTACATTTCCTCAGCACTCCAACAGCTCCAGGTAATCTGTTCTCTCACGTCCTACATGTCATGCAAATTGCCTCAATGCCCTAGGCTGAGCGGCACTGAGAAATCAAAACTGCTTCGCATTCCTTCTACAAAGTCATACCTTAAGACCCCATACTTACAGGAGAAACTCGGCTTGCGTTCCTCCTGTAACCAAAGCACAGCTCTTCCTCTTACACTGCAGGGTTTTAGAAGAGCCTAAGCCCCGATAGCGTTACCAAAGCGTTCCTTGGGAGAGGCAGTTCGCTACATGCAGAACTCCGTGCCAAGAAAACATTCTTCAGGGAAGGGACCATTGTGTAGTTTGAGGGAATATTTACTTGGTAGACATCACAAGGGGGTAGGCTGCGTGTTCCCTGGAAACGGAGACCTGATGGCACAAGGCTTGCTTTCCCATTTTGAAAGCTCCATTCATGCTGCCTTGAAGCTACCTAAATACCAGTGTTTTGGACGGGTCTCTAGTCACTGTAGGCAGGGCTCTGGGAAGGGAACGAGTTTTCTCTAAATCAACAGGGTGCTTTCGTAGCCTGGGTGGGAGCTCCACCTAGAAGCTCTAGAGCTCAAAGGAAACTTGACGTGAGTCGTTTCCTCAAGGTAAAGCCTTGAAGAGCCCTGCTGAAGCCGAAGCGTGGAGCAGTTTCCTGGAGACATGAGTTGCAGTTCTGCTTTCTTTGAACGTTAGTACGCTTATGAAGACACCTAGTAACTCTCGTGGGCACCCTATTCCCTGCAAGAACACCGAGGACCGGCATGCTCGACTGGGAAGCTCAGAAACATCCAGGCCCGGAAACCTTTCCCAGTCACTCTCAATATGCTAAGGGTAGGGCAACACACTGCACGCCTCCTTGGGAGAGCTAGATTTCCTCAACACTCCAACAGCTGCAGGCAATCTGTTGTCTCACGTCTACATGTCATGCATATCTGCCTCAATGCCCTAGGCTGAGTGGCACTGAGTAACCAATACTCTTTCACATTCCTTCTACAAAGTCATACCTTAAGACCCCATACTTGCAGGAGAAAGTTGCCTTGCGTTCCTGCTGTAACCAAAGCACAGTTCTTCCTCTTACACTGCAGGGTTTTAGAAGAGGATAAGCCCCTATAGCGTACCTAGAGCATTCCTTGGGAGAGGCAGTTCGCTACATGCAGAACTCCGTGCCAAGAACACGTTATTCAGGGAAGGGACCAGTGTGTCTCTAGAGTGTATATTAACTTGGTAGAAATCACAAGGAGGTAGGCTGCGTGTTCACTGGAAACGGGGACCTGATGGCACAAGGCTTGCTTTCCCATTTTGAAAGCTCCATTCATGCCGCCTTGAACCTACCTAAATACCAGTGTTTTGGACGAGTTTCTAGTCACTGTAGGCAGGGCTCTGGGAAGGGAACGAGTTTTCTCGAAATCAACAGGGTGCTTTCGTAGCCTGGTGGGAGCTCCACCTAGAAGCTCTAGAGCTCAAAGGAAACTTGACGTGAGTCGTTTCCTCAAGGTAAAGCCTTGAACAGCCCTGCTGAAGCCAAAGCGTGGAGCAGTTTCCTGGAGACACGAGTTGCAGTTCTGCTTTCTTTGAACGTTAGTACGCTTATGAAGACACCTAGTAACTCCCGTGGGCACCCTATTCCCTGCAAGAACACCGAGGACCGGCATGCTCGACTGGGAAGCTCAGAAACATCAAGGCCCGGAAACCTTTCCCAGTCACTCTGTGTATGCTAAGTGTAGGGCAACACACTGCACGCCTCCTTGGGAGAGCTAGATTTCCTCAGCACTCCAACAGCTCCAGGCAATCTGTTGTCTCACGTCTACATGTCATGCATATCTGCCTCAGTGCCCTAGGCTGAGCGGCACTGAGTAACCAATACTGTTTCACAGTCCTTCTACAAAGTCATACCTTAAGACCCCATACTTACAGGAGAAAGTTGGCTTGCATTCCTCCTGTAACCAAAGCACAGTTCTTCCTCTTACACTGCAGGGTTTTAGAAGAGCCTAAGCACCGAAAGCGTTACCAAAGCGTTCCTTGGGAGAGGCAGTTCGCTACATGCAGAACTCCGTGCCAAGAAAACATTCTTCAGGGAAGGGACCATTGTGTAGTTTGAGGGAATATTTACTTGGTAGACATCACAAGGGGGTAGGCTGCGTGCTCACTGGAAACGGAGACCTGATGGCACAAGTCTTGCTTTCCCATTTTGAAAGCTCCATTCATGCCGCCTTGAACCTACCTAAATACCAGAGTTTTGGACGAGTTTCTAGTCACTGTAGGCAGGGCTCTGGGAAGGGAACGAGTTTTCTCTAAATCAACAGGGTGCTTTCATAGCCTGGGTGGGAGCTCCTCCTGAGACGCTCTAGAGCCTCAAGGAAACTTGACGTGAGTCCTTTCCTCAAGGTAAAGCCTTGAAGAGCCCTGCTGAAGCGGAACGTGGAGAAGTTTCCTTGAGACATGAGTTGCAGTTCTCCTTTCTTTTAACGTTACTACGCTTTTCAAGACACCTAGGATCTCGCCTGGGCACCCTATTCCGTGCAAGAACACCGAGTACCGGCAGGCTCCACTGGGTTGCTAAGAAACATCCAGGCCCGGATACCTTTCCCAGTCACTCTGTGTATGCTAAGTGTAGGGCAACACACTGCACTCTTCCTTGGGAGAGCTACATTTCCTCAGCACTCCAACAGCTCCAGGTAATCTGTTCTCTCACGTCCTACATGTCATGCAAATTGCCTCAATGCCCTAGGCTGAGCGGCACTGAGAAATCAAAACTGCTTCGCATTCCTTCTAGAAAGTCATACCTTAAGACCCCATACTTACAGGAGAAACTCGGCTTGCGTTCCTCCTGTAACCAAAGCACAGTTCTTCCTCTTACACTGCAGGGTTTTAGAAGAGCCTAAGCCCCGATAGCGTTACCAAAGCGTTCCTTGGGAGAGGCAGTTCGCTACATGCAGAACTCCGTGCCAAGAAAACATTCTTCAGGGAAGGGACCATTGTGTAGTTTGAGGGAATATTTACTTGGTAGACATCACAAGGGGGTAGGCTGCGTGTTCCCTGGAAACGGAGACCTGATGGCACAAGGCTTGCTTTCCCATTTTGAAAGCTCCATTCATGCTGCCTTGAAGCTACCTAAATACCAGTGTTTTGGACGGGTCTCTAGTCACTGTAGGCAGGGCTGTGGGAAGGGAACGAGTTTTCTCTAAATCAACAGGGTGCTTTCGTAGCCTGGGTGGGAGCTCCAACTGAGACGCTCTAGAGCTGAAAGGAAACTTGACGTGAGTCGTTTCCTCAAGGTAAAGCCTTGAAGGGCCCTGCTGAAGCCGAAGCGTGGAGCAGTTTGCTGGAGACATGAGTTGCAGTTCTGCTTTCTTTGATTGTTAGTACGCTTATGAAGACACCTAGTAACTCTCGTGGGCACCCTATTCCCTGCAAGAACACCAAGGACCGGCATGCTCGACTGGGAAGCTCAGAAACATCTAGGCCCGGAAACCTTTCCCAGTCACTCTCAATATGCTAAGTGTAAGGCAACACACTGCACGCCTCCTTGAAAGAGCTAGATTTCCTCAGCACTCCAACAGCTCCAGGCAATCTGTTGTCTCACGTCTACATGTCATGCATATCTGCCTCAATGCCCTAGGCTGAGCGGCACTGAGAAACCAATACTCTTTCACATTCCTTCTACAAAGTCATACCTTAAGACCCCATACTTACAGGAGAAAGTTGCCTTGCGTTCCTGCTGTAACCAAAGCACAGTTCTTCCTCTTACACTGCAGGGTTTTAGAAGAGGATAAGCCCCTATAGCGTACCTAGAGCATTCCTTGGGAGAGGCAGTTCGCTACATGCAGAACTCCGTGCCAAGAACACGTTATTCAGGGAAGGGACCAGTGTGTCACTAGAGTGTATATTAACTTGGTAGAAATCACAAGGAGGTAGGCTGCGTGTTCACTGGAAACGGGGACCTGATGGCACAAGGCTTGCTTTCCCATTTTGAAAGCTCCATTCATGCCGCCTTGAACCTACCTAAATACCAGTGTTTTGGACGAGTTTCTAGTCACTGTAGGCAGGGCTCTGGGAAGGGAACGAGTTTTCTCGAAATCAACAGGGTGCTTTCATAGCCTGGGTGGGAGCTCCTCCTGAGACGCTCTAGAGCTACAAGGAAACTTGACGTGAGTCCTTTCCTCAAGGTAAAGCCTTGAAGAGCCCTGCTGAAGCGGCACGTGGAGAAGTTTCCTTGAGACAGGAGTTGCAGTTCTCCTTTCTTTTAACGTTACTACGCTTTTCAAGACACCTAGGATCTCGCCTGGGCACCCTATTCCGTGCAAGAACACCGAGTACCGGCAGGCTCCACTGGGTTGCTAAGAAACATCCAGGCCCGGATACCTTTCCCAGTCACTCTGTGTATGCTAAGTGTAGGGCAACACACTGCACTCTTCCTTGGGAGAGCTACATTTCCTCAGCACTCCAACAGCTCCAGGTAATCTGTTCTCTCACGTCCTACATGTCATGCAAATTGCCTCAATGCCCTAGGCTGAGCGGCACTGAGAAATCAAAACTGCTTCGCATTCCTTCTACAAAGTCATACCTTAAGACCCCATACTTAGAGGAGAAACTCGGCTTGCGTTCCTCCTGTAACCAAAGCACAGTTCTTCCTCTTACACTGCAGGGTTTTAGAAGAGCCTAAGCCCCGATAGCGTTACCAAAGCGTTCCTTGGGAGAGGCAGTTCGCTACATGCAGAACTCCGTGCCAAGAAAACATTCTTCAGGGAAGGGACCATTGTGTAGTTTGAGGGAATATTTACTTGGTAGACATCACAAGGGGGTAGGCTGCGTGTTCCCTGGAAACGGAGACCTGATGGCACAAGGCTTGCTTTCCCATTTTGAAAGCTCCATTCATGCTGCCTTGAAGCTACCTAAATACCAGTGTTTTGGACGGGTCTCTAGTCACTGTAGGCAGGGCTCTGGGAAGGGAACGAGTTTTCTCTAAAGCAACAGGGTGCTTTCGTAGCCTGGGTGGGAGCTCCAACTGAGACGCTCTAGAGCTGAAAGGAAACTTGACGTGAGTCGTTTCCTCAAGGTAAAGCCTTGAAGGGCCCTGCTGAAGCCGAAGCGTGGAGCAGTTTGCTGGAGACATGAGTTGCAGTTCTGCTTTCTTTGATTGTTAGTACGCTTATGAAGACACCTAGTAACTCTCGTGGGCACCCTATTCCCTGCAAGAACACCAAGGACCGGCATGCTCGACTGGGAAGCTCAGAAACATCTAGGCCCGGAAACCTTTCCCAGTCACTCTCAATATGCTAAGTGTAAGGCAACACACTGCACGCCTCCTTGAAAGAGCTAGATTTCCTCAGCACTCCAACAGCTCCAGGCAATCTGTTGTCTCACGTCTACATGTCATGCATATCTGCCTCAATGCCCTAGGCTGAGTGGCACTGAGAAACCAATACTCTTTCACATTCCTTCTACAAAGTCATACCTTAAGACCCCATACTTACAGGAGAAAGTTGCCTTGCGTTCCTGCTGTAACCAAAGCACAGTTCTTCCTCTTACACTGCAGGGTTTTAGAAGAGCCTAAGCCCCGATAGCGTTACCAAAGCGTTCCTTGGGAGAGGCAGTTCGCTACATGCAGAACTCCGTGCCAAGAAAACATTCTTCAGGGAAGGGACCATTGTGTAGTTTGAGGGAATATTTACTTGGTAGACATCACAAGGGGGTAGGCTGCGTGCTCACTGGAAACGGAGACCTGATGGCACAAGGCTTGCTTTCCCATTTTGAAAGCTCCATTCATGCTGCCTTGAAGCTACCTAAATACCAGTGTTTTGGACGGGTCTCTAGTCACTGTAGGCAGGGCTCTGGGAAGGGAACGAGTTTTCTCTAAATCAACAGGGTGCTTTCGTAGCCTGGGTGGGAGCTCCACCTGAGACGCTCTAGAGCTCAAAGGAAACTTGACGTGAGTCGTTTCCTCAAGGTAAAGCCTTGAAGAGCCCTGCTGAAGCCGAAGCGTGGAGCAGTTTCCTGGAGACATGAGTTGCAGTTCTGCTCTCTTTGAACGTTAGTACGCTTATGAAGACACCTAGTAACTCCCGTGGGCACCCTATTCCCTGCAAGAACACCGAGGACCGGCATGCTCGACTGGGAAGCTCAGAAACATCCAGGCCCGGAAACCTTTCCCAGTCACTCTCAATATGCTAAGTGTAGGGCAACACACTGCACGCCTCCTTGGGAGAGCTAGATTTCCTCAGCACTCCAACAGCTCAAGGCAATCTGTTGTCTCACATCTACATGTCATGCATATCTGCCTCAGTGCCCTAGGCTGAGCGGCACTGAGAAACCAATACTCTTTCACATTCCTTCTACAAAGTCATACCTTACGACCCCATACTTACAGGAGAAAGTTGGCTTGAGTTCCTGCTGTAACCAAAGCACAGTTCTTCCTCTTACACTGCAGGGTTTTAGAAGAGGCTAAGCCCCTATAGCGTACCTAGAGCATTCCTTGGGAGAGGCAGTTCGCTACATGCAGAACTCCGTGCCAAGAACACGTTATTCAGGGAAGGGACCAGTGTGTCACTAGAGTGTATATTAACTTGGTAGAAATCACAAGGAGGTAGGCTGCGTGTTCACTGGAAACGGGGACCTGATGGCACAAGGCTTGCTTTCCCATTTTGAAAGCTCCATTCATGCCGCCTTGAACCTACCTAAATACCAGTGTTTTGGACGAGTTTCTAGTCACTGTAGGCAGGGCTCTGGGAAGGGAACGAGTTTTCTCTAAATCAACAGGGTGCTTTCGTAGCCTGGGTGGGAGCTCCTCCTGAGACGCTCTAGAGCTACAAGGAAACTTGACGTGAGTCCTTTCCTCAAGGTAAAGCCTTGAAGAGCCCTGCTGAAGCGGCACGTGGAGAAGTTTCCTTGAGACATGAGTTGCAGTTCTCCTTTCTTTTAACGTTACTACGCTTTTCAAGACACCTAGGATCTCGCCTGGGCACCCTATTCCGTGCAAGAACACCGAGTACCGGCAGGCTCCACTGGGTTGCTAAGAAACATCCAGGCCCGGATACCTTTCCCAGTCACTCTGTGTATGCTAAGTGTAGGGCAACACACTGCACTCTTCCTTGGGAGAGCTACATTTCCTCAGCACTCCAACAGCTCCAGGTAATCTGTTCTCTCACGTCCTACATGTCATGCAAATTGCCTCAATGCCCTAGGCTGAGCGGCACTGAGAAATCAAAACTGCTTCGCATTCCTTCTACAAAGTCATACCTTAAGACCCCATACTTACAGGAGAAACTCGGCTTGCGTTCCTCCTGTAACCAAAGCACAGTTCTTCCTCTTACACTGCAGGGTTTTAGAAGAGCCTAAGCCCCGATAGCGTTACCAAAGCGTTCCTTGGGAGAGGCAGTTCGCTACATGCAGAACTCCGTGCCAAGAAAACATTCTTCAGGGAAGGGACCATTGTGTAGTTTGAGGGAATATTTACTTGGTAGACATCACAAGGGGGTAGGCTGCGTGTTCCCTGGAAACGGAGACCTGATGGCACAAGGCTTGCTTTCCCATTTTGAAAGCTCCATTCATGCTGCCTTGAAGCTACCTAAATACCAGTGTTTTGGACGGGTCTCTAGTCACTGTAGGCAGGGCTCTGGGAAGGGAACGAGTTTTCTCTAAAGCAACAGGGTGCTTTCGTAGCCTGGGTGGGAGCTCCAACTGAGACGCTCTAGAGCTGAAAGGAAACTTGACGTGAGTCGTTTCCTCAAGGTAAAGCCTTGAAGGGCCCTGCTGAAGCCGAAGCGTGGAGCAGTTTGCTGGAGACATGAGTTGCAGTTCTGCTTTCTTTGATTGTTAGTACGCTTATGAAGACACCTAGTAACTCTCGTGGGCACCCTATTCCCTGCAAGAACACCAAGGACCGGCATGCTCGACTGGGAAGCTCAGAAACATCTAGGCCCGGAAACCTTTCCCAGTCACTCTCAATATGCTAAGTGTAAGGCAACACACTGCACGCCTCCTTGAAAGAGCTAGATTTCCTCAGCACTCCAACAGCTCCAGGCAATCTGTTGTCTCACGTCTACATGTCATGCATATCTGCCTCAATGCCCTAGGCTGAGTGGCACTGAGAAACCAATACTCTTTCACATTCCTTCTACAAAGTCATACCTTAAGACCCCATACTTACAGGAGAAAGTTGCCTTGCGTTCCTGCTGTAACCAAAGCACAGTTCTTCCTCTTACACTGCAGGGTTTTAGAAGAGCCTAAGCCCCGATAGCGTTACCAAAGCGTTCCTTGGGAGAGGCAGTTCGCTACATGCAGAACTCCGTGCCAAGAAAACATTCTTCAGGGAAGGGACCATTGTGTAGTTTGAGGGAATATTTACTTGGTAGACATCACAAGGGGGTAGGCTGCGTGCTCACTGGAAACGGAGACCTGATGGCACAAGGCTTGCTTTCCCATTTTGAAAGCTCCATTCATGCTGCCTTGAAGCTACCTAAATACCAGTGTTTTGGACGGGTCTCTAGTCACTGTAGGCAGGGCTCTGGGAAGGGAACGAGTTTTCTCTAAATCAACAGGGTGCTTTCGTAGCCTGGGTGGGAGCTCCACCTGAGACGCTCTAGAGCTCAAAGGAAACTTGACGTGAGTCGTTTCCTCAAGGTAAAGCCTTGAAGAGCCCTGCTGAAGCCGAAGCGTGGAGCAGTTTCCTGGAGACATGAGTTGCAGTTCTGCTTTCTTTGAACGTTAGTACGCTTATGAAGACACCTAGTAACTCCCGTGGGCACCCTATTCCCTGCAAGAACACCGAGGACCGGCATGCTCGACTGGGAAGCTCAGAAACATCCAGGCCCGGAAACCTTTCCCAGTCACTCTCAATATGCTAAGTGTAGGGCAACACACTGCACGCCTCCTTGGGAGAGCTAGATTTCCTCAGCACTCCAACAGCTCAAGGCAATCTGTTGTCTCACATCTACATGTCATGCATATCTGCCTCAGTGCCCTAGGCTGAGCGGCACTGAGAAACCAATACTCTTTCACATTCCTTCTACAAAGTCATACCTTACGACCCCATACTTACAGGAGAAAGTTGGCTTGAGTTCCTGCTGTAACCAAAACACAGTTCTTCCTCTTACACTGCAGGGTTTTAGAAGAGGCTAAGCCCCTATAGCGTACCTAGAGCATTCCTTGGGAGAGGCAGTTCGCTACATGCAGAACTCCGTGCCAAGAACACGTTATTCAGGGAAGGGACCAGTGTGTCACTAGAGTGTATATTAACTTGGTAGAAATCACAAGGAGGTAGGCTGCGTGTTCACTGGAAATGGGGACCTGATGGCACAAGGCTTGCTTTCCCATTTTGAAAGCTCCATTCATGCCGCCTTGAACCTACCTAAATACCAGTGTTTTGGACGAGTTTCTAGTCACTGTAGGCAGGGCTCTGGGAAGGGAACGAGTTTTCTCTAAATCAACAGGGTGCTTTCGTAGCCTGGGTGGGAGCTCCTCCTGAGACGCTCTAGAGCTACAAGGAAACTTGACGTGAGTCCTTTCCTCAAGGTAAAGCCTTGAAGAGCCCTGCTGAAGCGGCACGTGGAGAAGTTTCCTTGAGACATGAGTTGCAGTTCTCCTTTCTTTTAACGTTACTACGCTTTTCAAGACACCTAGGATCTCGCCTGGGCACCCTATTCCGTGCAAGAACACCGAGTACCGGCAGGCTCCACTGGGTTGCTAAGAAACATCCAGGCCCGGATACCTTTCCCAGTCACTCTGTGTATGCTAAGTGTAGGGCAACACACTGCACTCTTCCTTGGGAGAGCTACATTTCCTCAGCACTCCAACAGCTCCAGGTAATCTGTTCTCTCACGTCCTACATGTCATGCAAATTGCCTCAATGCCCTAGGCTGAGCGGCACTGAGAAATCAAAACTGCTTCGCATTCCTTCTAGAAAGTCATACCTTAAGACCCCATACTTACAGGAGAAACTCGGCTTGCGTTCCTCCTGTAACCAAAGCACAGTTCTTCCTCTTACACTGCAGGGTTTTAGAAGAGCCTAAGCCCCGATAGCGTTACCAAAGCGTTCCTTGGGAGAGGCAGTTCGCTACATGCAGAACTCCGTGCCAAGAAAACATTCTTCAGGGAAGGGACCATTGTGTAGTTTGAGGGAATATTTACTTGGTAGACATCACAAGGGGGTAGGCTGCGTGTTCCCTGGAAACGGAGACCTGATGGCACAAGGCTTGCTTTCCCATTTTGAAAGCTCCATTCATGCTGCCTTGAAGCTACCTAAATACCAGTGTTTTGGACGGGTCTCTAGTCACTGTAGGCAGGGCTGTGGGAAGGGAACGAGTTTTCTCTAAATCAACAGGGTGCTTTCGTAGCCTGGGTGGCAGCTCCAACTGAGACGCTCTAGAGCTCAAAGGAAACTTGACGTGAGTCGTTTCCTCAAGGTAAAGCCTTGAAGGGCCCTGCTGAAGCCGAAGCGTAGAGAAGTTTCCTTGAGACATGAGTTGCAGTTCTGCTTTCTTTGATTGTTAGTACGCTTATGAAGACACCTAGTAACTCTCGTGGGCACCCTATTCCCTGCACGAACACCGAGGACCGGCATGCTCGACTGGGAAGCTCAGAAACATCCAGGCCCGGATACCTTTCCCAGTCACTCTCAATATGCTAAGTGTAAGGCAACACACTGCACGCCTCCTTGGAAGAGCTAGATTTCCTCAGCACTCCAACAGCTCCAGGCAATCTGTTGTCTCACGTCTACATGTCATGCATATCTGCCTCAGTGCCCTAGGCTGAGCGGCACTGAGAAACCAATACTCTTTCACATTCCTTCTACAAAGTCATACCTTAAGACCCCATACTTACAGGAGAAAGTTGCCTTGCGTTCCTGCTGTAACCAAAGCACAGTTCTTCCTCTTACACTGCAGGGTTTTAGAAGAGCCTAAGCCCCGATAGCGTTACCAAAGCGTTCCTTGGGAGAGGCAGTTCGCTACATGCAGAACTCCGTGCCAAGAAAACATTCTTCAGGGAAGGCACCATTGTGTAGTTTGAGGGAATATTTACTTGGTAGACATCACAAGGGGGTAGGCTGCGTGTTCCCTGGAAACGGAGACCTGATGGCACAAGGCTTGCTTTCCCATTTTGAAAGCTCCATTCATGCTGCCTTGAAGCTACCTAAATACCAGTGTTTTGGACGGGTCTCTAGTCACTGTAGGCAGGGCTGTGGGAAGGGAACGAGTTTTCTCTAAATCAACAGGGTGCTTTCGTAGCCTGGGTGGGAGCTCCACCTGAGACGCTCTAGAGCTCAAAGGAAACTTGACGTGAGTCGTTTCCTCAAGGTAAAGCCTTGAAGAGCCCTGCTGAAGCCGAAGCGTGGAGCAGTTTCCTGGAGACATGAGTTGCAGTTCTGCTTTCTTTGAACGTTAGTACGCTTATGAAGACACCTAGTAACTCCCGTGGGCACCCTATTCCCTGCACGAACACCGAGGACCGGCATGCTCGACTGGGAAGCTCAGAAACATCCAGGCCCGGAAACCTTTCCCAGTCACTCTCAATATGCTAAGTGTAGGGCAACACACTGCACGCCTCCTTGGGAGAGCTAGATTTCCTCAGCACTCCAACAGCTCAAGGCAATCTGTTGTCTCACATCTACATGTCATGCATATCTGCCTCAGTGCCCTAGGCTGAGCGGCACTGAGAAACCAATACTCTTTCACATTCCTTCTACAAAGTCATACCTTACGACCCCATACTTACAGGAGAAAGTTGGCTTGCGTTCCTGCTGTAACCAAAGCACAGTTCTTCCTCTTACACTGCAGGGTTTTAGAAGAGGCTAAGCCCCTATAGCGTACCTAGAGCATTCCTTGGGAGAGGCAGTTCGCTACATGCAGTACTCCGTGCCAAGAACACGTTATTCAGGGAAGGGACCAGTGTGTCACTAGAGTGTATATTAACTTGGTAGAAATCACAAGGAGGTAGGCTGCGTGTTCACTGGAAACGGGGACCTGATGGCACAAGGCTTGCTTTCCCATTTTGAAAGCTCCATTCATGCCGCCTTGAACCTACCTAAATACCAGTGTTTTGGACGAGTTTCTAGTCACTGTAGGCAGGGCTCTGGGAAGGTAACGAGTTTTCTCGAAATCAACAGGGTGCTTTCGTAGCCTGGGTGGGAGCTCCTCCTGAGATGCTCTAGAGCTACAAGGAAACTTGACGTGAGTCCTTTCCTCAAGGTAAAGCCTTGAAGAGCCCTGCTGAAGAGGCACGTGGAGAAGTTTCCTTGAGACAGGAGTTGCAGTTCTCCTTTCTTTTAACGTTACTACACTTTTCAAGACACCTAGGATCTCGCCTGGGCACCCTATTCCGTGCAAGAACACCGAGTACCGGCAGGCTCCACTGGGTTGCTAAGAAACATCCAGGCCCGGATACCTTTCCCAGTCACTCTGGGTATTCTAAGTGTAGGGCAACACACTGCACTCTTCCTTGGGAGAGCTACATTTCCTCAGCACTCCAACAGCTCCAGGTAATCTGTTCTCTCACGTCCTACATGTCATGCAAATTGCCTCAATGCCCTAGGCTGAGCGGCACTGAGAAATCAAAACTGCTTCGCATTCCTTCTACAAAGTCATACCTTAAGACCCCATACTTAGAGGAGAAACTCGGCTTGCGTTCCTCCTGTAACCAAAGCACAGTTCTTCCTCTTACACTGCAGGGTTTTAGAAGAGCCTAAGCCCCGATAGCGTTACCAAAGCGTTCCTTGGGAGAGGCAGTTCGCTACATGCAGAACTCCGTGCCAAGAACACGTTATTCAGGGAAGGGACCAGTGTGTCTCTAGAGTGTATATTAACTTGGTAGAAATCACAAGGAGGTAGGCTGCGTGTTCACTGGAAACGGGGACCTGATGGCACAAGGCTTGCTTTCCCATTTTGAAAGCTCCATTCATGCCGCCTTGAACCTACCTAAATACCAGTGTTTTGGACGAGTTTCTAGTCACTGTAGGCAGGGCTCTGGGAAGGGAACGAGTTTTCTCGAAATCAACAGGGTGCTTTCGTAGCCTGGGTGGGAGCTCCTCCTGAGACGCTCTAGAGCTACAAGGAAACTTGACGTGAGTCCTTTCCTCAAGGTAAAGCCTTGAAGAGCCCTGCTGAAGCGGCACGTGGAGAAGTTTCCTTGAGACATGAGTTGCAGTTCTCCTTTCTTTTAACGTTACTACGCTTTTCAAGACACCTAGGATCTCGCCTGGGCACCCTATTCCGTGCAAGAACACCGAGTACCGGCAGGCTCCACTGGGTTGCTAAGAAACATCCAGGCCCGGATACCTTTCCCAGTCACTCTGTGTATGCTAAGTGTAGGGCAACACACTGCACTCTTCCTTGGGAGAGCTACATTTCCTCAGCACTCCAACAGCTCCAGGTAATCTGTTCTCTCACGTCCTACATGTCATGCAAATTGCCTCAATGCCCTAGGCTGAGCGGCACTGAGAAATCAAAACTGCTTCGCATTCCTTCTACAAAGTCATACCTTAAGACCCCATACTTACAGGAGAAACTCGGCTTGCGTTCCTCCTGTAACCAAAGCACAGTTCTTCCTCTTACACTGCAGGGTTGTAGAAGAGCCTAAGCCCCGATAGCGTTACCAAAGCGTTCCTTGGGAGAGGCAGTTCGCTACATGCATAACTCCGTGCCAAGAAAACATTCTTCAGGGAAGGGACCATTGTGTAGTTTGAGGGAATATTTACTTGGTAGACATCACAAGGGGGTAGGCTGCGTGTTACCTGGAAACGGAGACCTGATGGCACAAGGCTTGCTTTCCCATTTTGAAAGCTCCATTCATGCTGCCTTGAAGCTACCTAAATACCAGTGTTTTGGACAGGTCTCTAGTTACTGTAGGCAGAGCTGTGGGAAGGGAACGAGTTTTCTCTAAATCAACAGGGTGCTTTCGTAGCCTGGTGGGAGCTCCACCTAGAAGCTCTAGAGCTCAAAGGAAACTTGACGTGAGTCGTTTCCTCAAGGTAAAGCCTTGAAGAGTCCTGCTGAAGCCAAAGCGTGGAGCAGTTTCCTGGAGACACGAGTTGCAGTTCTGCTTTCTTTGAACGTTAGTACGCTTATGAAGACACCTAGTAACTCCCGTGGGCACCCTATTCCCTGCAAGAACACCGAGGACCTGCATGCTCGACTGGGAAGCTCAGAAACATCAAGGCCCGGAAACCTTTCCCAGTCACTCTGTGTATGCTAAGTGTAGGGCAACACACTGCACGCCTCCTTGGGAGAGCTAGATTTCCTCAGCACTCCAACAGCTCCAGGCAATCTGTTGTCTCACGTCTACATGTCATGCATATCTGCCTCAATGCCCTAGGCTGAGCGGCACTGAGTAATCAATACTGTTTCACAGTCCTTCTACAAAGTCATACCTTAAGACCCCATACTTACAGGAGAAAGTTGGCTTGCATTCCTCCTGTAACCAAAGCACAGTTCTTCCTCTTACACTGCAGGGTTTTAGAAGAGCCTAAGCACCGAAAGCGTTACCAAAGCGTTCCTTGGGAGAGGCAGTTCGCTACATGCAGAACTCCGTGCCAAGAAAACATTCTTCAGGGAAGGGACCATTGTGTAGTTTGAGGGAATATTTACTTGGTAGACATCACAAGGGGGTAGGCTGCGTGCTCACTGGAAACGGAGACCTGATGGCACAAGTCTTGCTTTCCCATTTTGAAAGCTCCATTCATGCCGCCTTGAACCTACCTAAATACCAGAGTTTTGGACGAGTTTCTAGTCACTGTAGGCAGGGCTCTGGGAAGGGAACGAGTTTTCTCTAAATCAACAGGGTGCTTTCATAGCCTGGGTGGGAGCTCCTCCTGAGACGCTCTAGAGCCTCAAGGAAACTTGACGTGAGTCCTTTCCTCAAGGTAAAGCCTTGAAGAGCCCTGCTGAAGCGGAACGTGGAGAAGTTTCCTTGAGACATGAGTTGCAGTTCTCCTTTCTTTTAACATTAGTACGCTTTTCAAGACACCTAGGATCTCGCCTGGGCACCTTATTCCGTGCAAGAACACCGAGTACCGGCAGGCTCCACTGGGTTGCTAAGAAACATCCAGGCCCGGATACCTTTCCCAGTCACTCTGTGTATGCTAAGTGTAGGGCAACACACTGCACTCTTCCTTGGGAGAGCTACATTTCCTCAGCACTCCAACAGCTCCAGGTAATCTGTTCTCTCACGTCCTACATGTCATGCAAATTGCCTCAATGCCCTAGGCTGAGCGGCACTGAGAAATCAAAACTGCTTCGCATTCCTTCTACAAAGTCATACCTTAAGACCCCATACTTAGAGGAGAAACTCGGCTTGCGTTCCTCCTGTAACCAAAGCACAGTTCTTCCTCTTACACTGCAGGGTTTTAGAAGAGCCTAAGCCCCGATAGCGTTACCAAAGCGTTCCTTGGGAGAGGCAGTTCGCTACATGCAGAACTCCGTGCCAAGAAAACATTCTTCAGGGAAGGGACCATTGTGTAGTTTGAGGGAATATTTACTTGGTAGACATCACAAGGGGGTAGGCTGCGTGTTCCCTGGAAACGGAGACCTGATGGCACAAGGCTTGCTTTCCCATTTTGAAAGCTCCATTCATGCTGCCTTGAAGCTACCTAAATACCAGTGTTTTGGACGGGTCTCTAGTCACTGTAGGCAGGGCTCTGGGAAGGGAACGAGTTTTCTCTAAATCAACAGGGTGCTTTCGTAGCCTGGGTGGGAGCTCCACCTGAGACGCTCTAGAGCTCAAAGGAAACTTGACGTGAGTCGTTTCCTCAAGGTAAAGCCTTGAAGAGCCCTGCTGAAGCCGAAGCGTGGAGCAGTTTCCTGGAGACATGAGTTGCAGTTCTGCTTTCTTTGAACGTTAGTACGCTTATGAAGACACCTAGTAACTCTCCTGGGCACCCTATTCCCTGCAAGAACACCGAGGACCGGCATGCTCGACTGGGAAGCTCAGAAACATCCAGGCCCGGAAACCTTTCCCAGTCACTCTCAATATGCTAAAGGTAGGGCAACACACTGCACGCCTCCTTGGGAGAGCTAGATTTCCTCAGCACTCCAACAGCTCCAGGCAATCTGTTGTCTCACGTCTACATGTCATGCATATCTGCCTCAATGCCCTAGGCTGAGTGGCACTGAGTAACCAATACTCTTTCACATTCCTTCTACAAAGTCATACCTTAAGACCCCATACTTACAGGAGAAAGTTGCCTTGCGTTCCTGCTGTAACCAAAGCACAGTTCTTCCTCTTACACTGCAGAGTTTTAGAAGAGGCTAAGCCCCTATAGCGTACCTAGAGCATTCCTTGAGAGAGGCAGTTCGCTACATGCAGAACTCCGTGCCAAGAACACGTTATTCAGGGAAGGGACCAGTGTGTCTCTAGAGTGTATATTAACTTGGTAGAAATCACAAGGAGGTAGGCTGCGTGTTCACTGGAAACGGGGACCTGATGGCACAAGGCTTGCTTTCCCATTTTGAAAGCTCCATTCATGCCGCCTTGAACCTACCTAAATACCAGTGTTTTGGACGAGTTTCTAGTCACTGTAGGCAGGGCTCTGGGAAGGGAACGAGTTTTCTCGAAATCAACAGGGTGCTTTCGTAGCCTGGGTGGGAGCTCCTCCTGAGACGCTCTAGAGCTACAAGGAAACTTGACGTGAGTCCTTTCCTCAAGGTAAAGCCTTGAAGAGCCCTGCTGAAGCGGCACGTGGAGAAGTTTCCTTGAGACAGGAGTTGCAGTTTTCCTTTCTTTTAACGTTACTACGCTTTTCAAGACACCTAGGATCTCGCCTGGGCACCCTATTCCGTGCAAGAACACCGAGTACCGGCAGGCTCCACTGGGTTGCTAAGAAACATCCAGGCCCGGATACCTTTCCCAGTCACTCTGTGTATGCTAAGTGTAGGGCAACACACTGCACTCTTCCTTGGGAGAGCTACATTTCCTCAGCACTCCAACAGCTCCAGGTAATCTGTTCTCTCACGTCCTACATGTCATGCAAATTGCCTCAATGCCCTAGGCTGAGCGGCACTGAGAAATCAAAACTGCTTCGCATTCCTTCTACAAAGTCATACCTTAAGACCCCATACTTACAGGAGAAACTCGGCTTGCGTTCCTCCTGTAACCAAAGCACAGTTCTTCCTCTTACACTGCAGGGTTTTAGAAGAGCCTAAGCCCCGATAGCGTTACCAAAGCGTTCCTTGGGAGAGGCAGTTCGCTACATGCAGAACTCCGTGCCAAGAAAACATTCTTCAGGGAAGGGACCATTGTGTAGTTTGAGGGAATATTTACTTGGTAGACATCACAAGGGGGTAGGCTGCGTGTTACCTGGAAACGGAGACCTGATGGCACAAGGCTTGCTTTCCCATTTTGAAAGCGCCATTCATGCTGCCTTGAAGCTACCTAAATACCAGTGTTTTGGACGGGTCTCTAGTCACTGTAGGCAGGGCTCTGGGAAGGGAACGAGTTTTCTCTAAATCAACAGGGTGCTTTCGTAGCCTGGGTGGGAGCTCCACCTGAGACGCTCTAGAGCTCAAAGGAAACTTGACGTGAGTCGTTTCCTCAAGGTAAAGCCTTGAAGAGCCCTGCTGAAGCCGAAGCGTGGAGCAGTTTCCTGGAGACATGAGTTGCAGTTCTGCTTTCTTTGAACGTTAGTACGCTTATGAAGACACCTAGTAACTCTCCTGGGCACCCTATTCCCTGCAAGAACACCGAGGACCGGCATGCTCGACTGGGAAGCTCAGAAACATCCAGGCCCGGAAACCTTTCCCAGTGACTCTCAATATGCTAAAGGTAGGGCAACACACTGCACGCCTCCTTGGGAGAGCTAGATTTCCTCAGCACTCCAACAGCTCCAGGCAATCTGTTGTCTCACGTCTACATGTCATGCATATCTGCCTCAATGCCCTAGGCTGAGTGGCACTGAGTAACCAATACTCTTTCACATTCCTTCTACAAAGTCATACCTTAAGACCCCATACTTACAGGAGAAAGTTGCCTTGCGTTCCTGCTGTAACCAAAGCACAGTTCTTCCTCTTACACTGCAGGGTTTTAGAAGAGGCTAAGCCCCTATAGCGTACCTAGAGCATTCCTTGAGAGAGGCAGTTCGCTACATGCAGAACTCCGTGCCAAGAACACGTTATTCAGGGAAGGGACCAGTGTGTCTCTAGAGTGTATATTAACTTGGTAGAAATCACAAGGAGGTAGGCTGCGTGTTCACTGGAAACGGGGACCTGATGGCACAAGGCTTGCTTTCCCATTTTGAAAGCTCCATTCATGCCGCCTTGAACCTACCTAAATACCAGTGTTTTGGACGAGTTTCTAGTCACTGTAGGCAGGGCTCTGGGAAGGGAACGAGTTTTCTCGAAATCAACAGGGTGCTTTCGTAGCCTGGGTGGGAGCTCCTCCTGAGACGCTCTAGAGCTACAAGGAAACTTGACGTGAGTCCTTTCCTCAAGGTAAAGCCTTGAAGAGCCCTGCTGAAGCGGCACGTGGAGAAGTTTCCTTGAGACAGGAGTTGCAATTTTCCTTTCTTTTAACGTTACTACGCTTTTCAAGACACCTAGGATCTCGCCTGGGCACCCTATTCCGTGCAAGAACACCGAGTACCGGCAGGCTCCACTGGGTTGCTAAGAAACATCCAGGCCCGGATACCTTTCCCAGTCACTCTGTGTATGCTAAGTGTAGGGCAACACACTGCACTCTTCCTTGGGAGAGCTACATTTCCTCAGCACTCCAACAGCTCCAGGTAATCTGTTCTCTCACGTCCTACATGTCATGCAAATTGCCTCAATGCCCTAGGCTGAGCGGCACTGAGAAATCAAAACTGCTTCGCATTCCTTCTACAAAGTCATACCTTAAGACCCCATACTTACAGGAGAAACTCGGCTTGCGTTCCTCCTGTAACCAAAGCACAGTTCTTCCTCTTACACTGCAGGGTTTTAGAAGAGCCTAAGCCCCGATAGCGTTACCAAAGCGTTCCTTGGGAGAGGCAGTTCGCTACATGCAGAACTCCGTGCCAAGAAAACATTCTTCAGGGAAGGGACCATTGTGTAGTTTGAGGGAATATTTACTTGGTAGACATCACAAGGGGGTAGGCTGCGTGTTACCTGGAAACGGAGACCTGATGGCACAAGGCTTGCTTTCCCATTTTGAAAGCGCCATTCATGCTGCCTTGAAGCTACCTAAATACCAGTATTTTGGACGGGTCTCTAGTCACTGTAGGCAGGGCTGTGGGAAGGGAACGAGTTTTCTCTAAATCAACAGGTTGCTTTCGTAGCCTGGTGGGAGCTCCACCTAGAAGCTCTAGAGCTCAAAGGAAACTTGACGTGAGTCGTTTCCTCAAGGTAAAGCCTTGAAGAGCCCTGCTGAAGCCAAATCGTGGAGCAGTTTCCTGGAGACATGAGTTGCAGTTCTGCTTTCTTTGAACGTTAGTACGCTTATGAAGACACCTAGTAACTCCCGAGGGCACCCTATTCCCTGCAAGAACACCGAGGACCGGCATGCTCGAATGGGAAGCTCAGAAACATCAAGGCCCGGAAACCTTTCCCAGTCACTCTGTGTATGCTAAGTGTAGGGCAACACACTGCACGCCTCCTTGGGAGAGCTAGATTTCCTCAGCACTCCAACAGCTCCAGGCAATCTGTTGTCTCACGTCTACATGTCATGCATATCTGCCTCAATGCCCTAGGCTGAGCGGCACTGAGTAACCAATACTGTTTCACAGTCCTTCTACAAAGTCATACCTTAAGACCCCATACTTACAGGAGAAAGTTGGCTTGCATTCCTCCTGTAATCAAAGCACAGTTCTTCCTCTTACACTGCAGGGTTTTAGAAGAGCCTAAGCACCGAAAGCGTTACCAAAGCGTTCCTTGGGAGAGGCAGTTCGCTACATGCAGAACTCCGTGCCAAGAAAACATTCTTCAGGGAAGGGACCATTGTGTAGTTTGAGGGAATATTTACTTGGTAGACATCACAAGGGGGTAGGCTGCGTGCTCACTGGAAACGGAGACCTGATGGCACAAGTCTTGCTTTCCCATTTTGAAAGCTCCATTCATGCCGCCTTGAACCTACCTAAATACCAGAGTTTTGGACGAGTTTCTAGTCACTGTAGGCAGGGCTCTGGGAAGGGAACGAGTTTTCTCTAAATCAACAGGGTGCTTTCATAGCCTGGGTGGGAGCTCCTCCTGAGACGCTCTAGAGCCTCAAGGAAACTTGACGTGAGTCCTTTCCTCAAGGTAAAGCCTTGAAGAGCCCTGCTGAAGCGGAACGTGGAGAAGTTTCCTTGAGACATGAGTTGCAGTTCTCCTTTCTTTTAACATTAGTACGCTTTTCAAGACACCTAGGATCTCGCCTGGGCACCCTATTCCGTGCAAGAACACCGAGTACCGGCAGGCTCCACTGGGTTGCTAAGAAACATCCAGGCCCGGATACCTTTCCCAGTCACTCTGTGTATGCTAAGTGTAGGGCAACACACTGCACTCTTCCTTGGGAGAGCTACATTTCCTCAGCACTCCAACAGCTCCAGGTAATCTGTTCTCTCACGTCCTACATGTCATGCAAATTGCCTCAATGCCCTAGGCTGAGCGGCACTGAGAAATCAAAACTGCTTTGCATTCCTTCTACAAAGTCATACCTTAAGACCCCATACTTACAGGAGAAACTCGGCTTGCGTTCCTCCTGTAACCAAAGCACAGTTCTTCCTCTTACACTGCAGGGTTTTAGAAGAGCCTAAGCCCCGATAGCGTTACCAAAGCGTTCCTTGGGAGAGGCAGTTCGCTACATGCAGAACTCCGTGCCAAGAAAACATTCTTCAGGGAAGGAACCATTGTGTAGTTTGAGGGAATATTTACTTGGTACACATCACAAGGGGGTAGGCTGCGTGCTCACTGGAAACGGAGACCTGATGGCACAAGGCTTGCTTTCCCATTTTGAAAGCTCCATTCATGCTGCCTTGAAGCTACCTAAATACCAGTGTTTTGGACGGGTCTCTAGTCACTGTAGGCAGGGCTCTGGGAAGGGAACGAGTTTTCTCTAAATCAACAGGGTGCTTTGGTAGCCTGGGTGGGAGCTCCACCTGAGACGCTCTAGAGCTCAAAGGAAACTTGACGTGAGTCGTTTCCTCAAGGTAAAGCCTTGAAGAGCCCTGCTGAAGCCGAAGCGTGGAGCAGTTTCCTGGAGACACGAGTTGCAGTTCTGCTTTCTTTGAACGTTAGTACGCTTATGAAGACACCTAGTAACTCCCGTGGGCACCCTATTCCCTGCAAGAACACCGAGGACCGGCATGCTCGACTGGGAAGCTCAGAAACATCAAGGCCCGGAAACCTTTCCCAGTCACTCTCAATATGCTAAGTGTAGGGCAACACACTGCACGCCTCCTTGGGAGAGCTAGATTTCCTCAGCACTCCAACAGCTCAAGGCAATCTGTTGTCTCACATCTACATGTCATGCATATCTGCCTCAGTGCCCTAGGCTGAGCGGCACTGAGTAACCAATACTGTTTCACAGTCCTTCTACAAAGTCATACCTTAAGACCCCATACTTACAGGAGAAAGTTGGCTTGCATTCCTCCTGTAACCAAAGCACAATTCTTCCTCTTACACTGCAGGGTTTTAGAAGAGCCTAAGCACCGAAAGCGTTACCAAAGCGTTCCTTGGGAGAGGCAGTTCGCTACATGCAGAACTCCGTGCCAAGAAAACATTCTTCAGGGAAGGGACCATTGTGTAGTTTGAGGGAATATTTACTTGGTAGACATCACAAGGGGGTAGGCTGCGTGCTCACTGGAAACGGAGACCTGATGGCACAAGTCTTGCTTTCCCATTTTGAAAGCTCCATTCATGCCGCCTTGAACCTACCTAAATACCAGAGTTTTGGACGAGTTTCTAGTCACTGTAGGCAGGGCTCTGGGAAGGGAACGAGTTTTCTCTAAATCAACAGGGTGCTTTCATAGCCTGGGTGGGAGCTCCTCCTGAGACGCTCTAGAGCCTCAAGGAAACTTGACGTGAGTCCTTTCCTCAAGGTAAAGCCTTGAAGAGCCCTGCTGAAGCGGAACGTGGAGAAGTTTCCTTGAGACATGAGTTGCAGTTCTCCTTTCTTTTAACATTAGTACGCTTTTCAAGACACCTAGGATCTCGCCTGGGCACCCTATTCCGTGCAAGAACACTGAGTACCGGCAGGCTCCACTGGGTTGCTAAGAAACATCCAGGCCCGGATACCTTTCCCAGTCACTCTGTGTATGCTAAGTGTAGGGCAACACACTGCACTCTTCTTTGGGAGAGCTACATTTCCTCAGCACTCCAACAGCTCCAGGTAATCTGTTCTCTCACGTCCTACATGTCATGCAAATTGCCTCAATGCCCTAGGCTGAGCGGCACTGAGAAATCAAAACTGCTTCGCATTCCTTCTACAAAGTCATACCTTAAGACCCCATACTTAGAGGAGAAACTCGGCTTGCGTTCCTCCTGTAACCAAAGCACAGTTCTTCCTCTTACACTGCAGGGTTTTAGAAGAGCCTAAGCCCCGATAGCGTTACCAAAGCGTTCCTTGGGAGAGGCAGTTCGCTACATGCAGAACTCCGTGCCAAGAAAACATTCTTCAGGGAAGGGACCATTGTGTAGTTTGAGGGAATATTTACTTGGTAGACGTCACAAGGGGGTAGGCTGCGTGTTCCCTGGAAACGGAGACCTGATGGCACAAGGCTTGCTTTCCCATTTTGAAAGCTCCATTCATGCTGCCTTGAAGCTACCTAAATACCAGTGTTTTGGACGGGTCTCTAGTCACTGTAGGCAGGGCTGTGGGAAGGGAACGAGTTTTCTCTAAATCAACAGGGTGCTTTCGTAGCCTGGGTGGGAACTCCACCTGAGACGCTCTAGAGCTCAAAGGAAACTTGACGTGAGTCGTTTCCTCAAGGTAAAGCCTTGAAGAGCCCTGCTGAAGCCGAAGCGTGGAGCAGTTTCCTGGAGACATGAGTTGCAGTTCTGCTTTCTTTGAACGTTAGTACGCTTATGAAGACACCTAGTAACTCCCGTGGGCACCCTATTCCCTGCAAGAACACCGAGGACCGGCATGCTCGACTGGGAAGCTCAGAAACATCCAGGCCCGGAAACCTTTCCCAGTCACTCTCAATATGCTAAGTGTAGGGCAACACACTGCACGCCTCCTTGGGAGAGCTAGATTTCCTCAGCACTCCAACAGCTCAAGGCAATCTGTTGTCTCACATCGACATGTCATGCATATCTGCCTCAGTGCCCTAGGCTGAGCGGCACTGAGAAACCAATACTCTTTCACATTCCTTCTACAAAGTCATACCTTACGACCCCATACTTACAGGAGAAAGTTGGCTTGCGTTCCTGCTGTAACCAAAGCACAGTTCTTCCTCTTACACTGCAGGGTTTTAGAAGAGGCTAAGCCCCTATAGCGTACCTAGAGCATTCCTTGGGAGAGGCAGTTCGCTACATGCAGAACTCCGTGCCAAGAACACGTTATTCAGGGAAGGGACCAGTGTGTCACTAGAGTGTATATTAACTTGGTAGAAATCACAAGGAGGTAGGCTGCGTGTTCACTGGAAATGGGGACCTGATGGCACAAGGCTTGCTTTCCCATTTTGAAAGCTCCATTCATGCCGCCTTGAACCTACCTAAATACCAGTGTTTTGGACGAGTTTCTAGCCACTGTAGGCAGGGCTCTGGGAAGGGAACGAGTTTTCTCGAAATCAACAGGGTGCTTTCGTAGCCTGGGTGGGAGCTCCTCCTGAGACGCTCTAGAGCTACAAGGAAACTTGACGTGAGTCCTTTCCTCAAGGTAAAGCCTTGAAGAGCCCTGCTGAAGCGGCACGTGGAGAAGTTTCCTTGAGACATGAGTTGCAGTTCTCCTTTCTTTTAACGTTACTACGCTTTTCAAGACACCTAGGATCTCGCCTGGGCACCCTATTCCGTGCAAGAACACCGAGTACCGGCAGGCTCCACTGGGTTGCTAAGAAACATCCAGGCCCGGATACCTTTCCCAGTCACTCTGTGTATGCTAAGTGTAGGGCAACACAATGCACTCTTCCTTGGGAGAGCTACATTTCCTCAGCACTCCAACAGCTCCAGGTAATCTGTTCTCTCACGTCCTACATGTCATGCAAATTGCCTCAATGCCCTAGGCTGAGCGGCACTGAGAAATCAAAACTGCTTCGCATTCCTTCTACAAAGTCATACCTTAAGACCGCATAGTTAGAGGAGAAACTCGGCTTGCGTTCCTCCTGTAACCAAAGCACAGTTCTTCCTCTTACACTGCAGGGTTTTAGAAGAGCCTAAGCCCCGATAGCGTTACCAAAGCGTTCCTTGGGAGAGGCAGTTCGCTACATGCAGAACTCCGTGCCAAGAAAACATTCTTCAGGGAAGGGACCATTGTGTAGTTTGAGGGAATATTTACTTGGTAGACATCACAAGGGGGTAGGCTGCGTGTTCCCTGGAAACGGAGACCTGATGGCACAAGGCTTGCTTTCCCATTTTGAAAGCTCCATTCATGCTGCCTTGAAGCTACCTAAATACCAGTGTTTTGGACGGGTCTCTAGTCACTGTAGGCAGGGCTCTGGGAAGGGAACGAGTTTTCTCTAAATCAACAGGGTGCTTTCGTAGCCTGGGTGGGAGCTCCACCTGAGACGCTCTAGAGCTCAAAGGAAACTTGACGTGAGTCGTTTCCTCAAGGTAAAGCCTTGAAGAGCCCTGCTGAAGCCGAAGCGTGGAGCAGTTTCCTGGAGACATGAGTTGCAGTTCTGCTTTCTTTGAACGTTAGTACGCTTATGAAGACACCTAGTAACTCTCCTGGGCACCCTATTCCCTGCAAGAACACCGAGGACCGGCATGCTCGACTGGGAAGCTCAGAAACATCCAGGCCCGGAAACCTTTCCCAGTGACTCTCAATATGCTAAAGGTAGGGCAACACACTGCACGCCTCCTTGGGAGAGCTAGATTTCCTCAGCACTCCAACAGCTCCAGGCAATCTGTTGTCTCACGTCTACATGTCATGCATATCTGCCTCAATGCCCTAGGCTGAGTGGCACTGAGTAACCAATACTCTTTCACATTCCTTCTACAAACTCATACCTTAAGACCCCATACTTACAGGAGAAAGTTGCCTTGCGTTCCTGCTGTAACCAAAGCACAGTTCTTCCTCTTACACTGCAGAGTTTTAGAAGAGGCTAAGCCCCTATAGCGTACCTAGAGCATTCCTTGAGAGAGGCAGTTCGCTACATGCAGAACTCCGTGCCAAGAACACGTTATTCAGGGAAGGGACCAGTGTGTCTCTAGAGTGTATATTAACTTGGTAGAAATCACAAGGAGGTAGGCTGCGTGTTCACTGGAAACGGGGACCTGATGGCACAAGGCTTGCTTTCCCATTTTGAAAGCTCCATTCATGCCGCCTTGAACCTACCTAAATACCAGTGTTTTGGACGAGTTTCTAGTCACTGTAGGCAGGGCTCTGGGAAGGGAACGAGTTTTCTCGAAATCAACACGGTGCTTTCGTAGCCTGGGTGGGAGCTCCTCCTGAGACGCTCTAGAGCTACAAGGAAACTTGACGTGAGTCCTTTCCTCAAGGTAAAGCCTTGAAGAGCCCTGCTGAAGCGGCACGTGGAGAAGTTTCCTTGAGACAGGAGTTGCAGTTTTCCTTTCTTTTAACGTTACTACGCTTTTCAAGACACCTAGGATCTCGCCTGGGCACCCTATTCCGTGCAAGAACACCGAGTACCGGCAGGCTCCACTGGGTTGCTAAGAAACATCCAGGCCCGGATACCTTTCCCAGTCACTCTGTGTATGCTAAGTGTAGGGCAACACACTGCACTCTTCCTTGGGAGAGCTACATTTCCTCAGCACTCCAACAGCTCCAGGTAATCTGTTCTCTCACGTCCTACATGTCATGCAAATTGCCTCAATGCCCTAGGCTGAGCGGCACTGAGAAATCAAAACTGCTTCGCATTCCTTCTACAAAGTCATACCTTAAGACCCCATACTTACAGGAGAAACTCGGCTTGCGTTCCTCCTGTAACCAAAGCACAGTTCTTCCTCTTACACTGCAGGGTTTTAGAAGAGCCTAAGCCCCGATAGCGTTACCAAAGCGTTCCTTGGGAGAGGCAGTTCGCTACATGCAGAACTCCGTGCCAAGAAAACATTCTTCAGGGAAGGGACCATTGTGTAGTTTGAGGGAATATTTACTTGGTAGACATCACAAGGGGGTAGGCTGCGTGTTACCTGGAAACGGAGACCTGATGGCACAAGGCTTGCTTTCCCATTTTGAAAGCGCCATTCATGCTGCCTTGAAGCTACCTAAATACCAGTATTTTGGACGGGTCTCTAGTCACTGTAGGCAGGGCTGTGGGAAGGGAACGAGTTTTCTCTAAATCAACAGGGTGCTTTCGTAGCCTGGTGGGAGCTCCACCTAGAAGCTCTAGAGCTCAAAGGAAACTTGACGTGAGTCGTTTCCTCAAGGTAAAGCCTTGAAGAGCCCTGCTGAAGCCAAAGCGTGGAGCAGTTTCCTGGAGACACGAGTTGCAGTTCTGCTTTCTTTGAACGTTAGTACGCTTATGAATACACCTAGTAACTCCCGTGGGCACCCTATTCCCTGCAAGAACACCGAGGACCGGCATGCTCGAATGGGAAGCTCAGAAACATCAAGGCCCGGAAACCTTTCCCAGTCACTCTGTGTATGCTAAGTGTAGGGCAACACACTGCACGCCTCCTTGGGAGAGCTAGATTTCCTCAGCACTCCAACAGCTCCAGGCAATCTGTTGTCTCACGTCTACATGTCATGCATATCTGCCTCAATGCCCTAGGCTGAGCGGCACTGAGTAATCAATACTGTTTCACAGTCCTTCTACAAAGTCATACCTTAAGACCCCATACTTACAGGAGAAAGTTGGCTTGCATTCCTCCTGTAACCAAAGCACAGTTCTTCCTCTTACACTGCAGGGTTTTAGAAGAGCCTAAGCACCGAAAGCGTTACCAAAGCGTTCCTTGGGAGAGGCAGTTCGCTACATGCAGAACTCCGTGCCAAGAAAACATTCTTCAGGGAAGGGACCATTGTGTAGTTTGAGGGAATATTTACTTGGTAGACATCACAAGGGGGTAGGCTGCGTGCTCACTGGAAACGGAGACCTGATGGCACAAGTCTTGCTTTCCCATTTTGAAAGCTCCATTCATGCCGCCTTGAACCTACCTAAATACCAGAGTTTTGGACGAGTTTCTAGTCACTGTAGGCAGGGCTCTGGGAAGGGAACGAGTTTTCTCTAAATCAACAGGGTGCTTTCATAGCCTGGGTGGGAGCTCCTCCTGAGACGCTCTAGAGCCTCAAGGAAACTTGACGTGAGTCCTTTCCTCAAGGTAAAGCCTTGAAGAGCCCTGCTGAAGCGGAACGTGGAGAAGTTTCCTTGAGACATGAGTTGCAGTTCTCCTTTCTTTTAACATTAGTACGCTTTTCAAGACACCTAGGATCTCGCCTGGGCACCTTATTCCGTGCAAGAACACAGAGTACCGGCAGGCTCCACTGGGTTGCTAAGAAACATCCAGGCCCGGATACCTTTCCCAGTCACTCTGTGTATGCTAAGTGTAGGGCAACACACTGCACTCTTCTTTGGGAGAGCTACATTTCCTCAGCACTCCAACAGCTCCAGGTAATCTGTTCTCTCACGTCCTACATGTCATGCAAATTGCCTCAATGCCCTAGGCTGAGCGGCACTGAGAAATCAAAACTGCTTCGCATTCCTTCTACAAAGTCATACCTTAAGACCGCATAGTTAGAGGAGAAACTCGGCTTGCGTTCCTCCTGTAACCAAAGCACAGTTCTTCCTCTTACACTGCAGGGTTTTAGAAGAGCCTAAGCCCCGATAGCGTTACCAAAGCGTTCCTTGGGAGAGGCAGTTCGCTACATGCAGAACTCCGTGCCAAGAAAACATTCTTCAGGGAAGGGACCATTGTGTAGTTTGAGGGAATATTTACTTGGTAGACATCACAAGGGGGTAGGCTGCGTGTTCCCTGGAAACGGAGACCTGATGGCACAAGGCTTGCTTTCCCATTTTGAAAGCTCCATTCATGCTGCCTTGAAGCTACCTAAATACCAGTGTTTTGGACGGGTCTCTAGTCACTGTAGGCAGGGCTCTGGGAAGGGAACGAGTTTTCTCTAAATCAACAGGGTGCTTTCGTAGCCTGGGTGGGAGCTCCACCTGAGACGCTCTAGAGCTCAAAGGAAACTTGACGTGAGTCGTTTCCTCAAGGTAAAGCCTTGAAGAGCCCTGCTGAAGCCGAAGCGTGGAGCAGTTTCCTGGAGACATGAGTTGCAGTTCTGCTTTCTTTGAACGTTAGTACGCTTATGAAGACACCTAGTAACTCTCCTGGGCACCCTATTCCCTGCAAGAACACCGAGGACCGGCATGCTCGACTGGGAAGCTCAGAAACATCCAGGCCCGGAAACCTTTCCCAGTGACTCTCAATATGCTAAAGGTAGGGCAACACACTGCACGCCTCCTTGGGAGAGCTAGATTTCCTCAGCACTCCAACAGCTCCAGGCAATCTGTTGTCTCACGTCTACATGTCATGCATATCTGCCTCAATGCCCTAGGCTGAGTGGCACTGAGTAACCAATATTCTTTCACATTCCTTCTACAAACTCATACCTTAAGACCCCATACTTACAGGAGAAAGTTGCCTTGCGTTCCTGCTGTAACCAAAGCACAGTTCTTCCTCTTACACTGCAGAGTTTTAGAAGAGGCTAAGCCCCTATAGCGTACCTAGAGCATTCCTTGAGAGAGGCAGTTCGCTACATGCAGAACTCCGTGCCAAGAACACGTTATTCAGGGAAGGGACCAGTGTGTCTCTAGAGTGTATATTAACTTGGTAGAAATCACAAGGAGGTAGGCTGCGTGTTCACTGGAAACGGGGACCTGATGGCACAAGGCTTGCTTTCCCATTTTGAAAGCTCCATTCATGCCGCCTTGAACCTACCTAAATACCAGTGTTTTGGACGAGTTTCTAGTCACTGTAGGCAGGGCTCTGGGAAGGGAACGAGTTTTCTCGAAATCAACAGGGTGCTTTCGTAGCCTGGGTGGGAGCTCCTCCTGAGACGCTCTAGAGCTACAAGGAAACTTGACGTGAGTCCTTTCCTCAAGGTAAAGCCTTGAAGAGCCCTGCTGAAGCGGCACGTGGAGAAGTTTCCTTGAGACAGGAGTTGCAGTTTTCCTTTCTTTTAACGTTACTACGCTTTTCAAGACACCTAGGATGTCGCCTGGGCACCCTATTCCGTGCAAGAACACCGAGTACCGGCAGGCTCCACTGGGTTGCTAAGAAACATCCAGGCCCGGATACCTTTCCCAGTCACTCTGTGTATGCTAAGTGTAGGGCAACACACTGCACTCTTCCTTGGGAGAGCTACATTTCCTCAGCACTCCAACAGCTCCAGGTAATCTGTTCTCTCACGTCCTACATGTCATGCAAATTGCCTCAATGCCCTAGGCTGAGCGGCACTGAGAAATCAAAACTGCTTCGCATTCCTTCTACAAAGTCATACCTTAAGACCCCATACTTACAGGAGAAACTCGGCTTGCGTTCCTCCTGTAACCAAAGCACAGTTCTTCCTCTTACACTGCAGGGTTTTAGAAGAGCCTAAGCCCCGATAGCGTTACCAAAGCGTTCCTTGGGAGAGGCAGTTCGCTACATGCAGAACTCCGTGCCAAGAAAACATTCTTCAGGGAAGGGACCATTGTGTAGTTTGAGGGAATATTTACTTGGTAGACATCACAAGGGGGTAGGCTGCGTGTTACCTGGAAACGGAGACCTGATGGCACAAGGCTTGCTTTCCCATTTTGAAAGCGCCATTCATGCTGCCTTGAAGCTACCTAAATACCAGTATTTTGGACGGGTCTCTAGTCACTGTAGGCAGGGCTGTGGGAAGGGAACGAGTTTTCTCTAAATCAACAGGGTGCTTTCGTAGCCTGGTGGGAGCTCCACCTAGAAGCTCTAGAGCTCAAAGGAAACTTGACGTGAGTCGTTTCCTCAAGGTAAAGCCTTGAAGAGCCCTGCTGAAGCCAAAGCGTGGAGCAGTTTCCTGGAGACATGAGTTGCAGTTCTGCTTTCTTTGAACGTTAGTACGCTTATGAAGACACCTAGTAACTCCCGTGGGCACCCTATTCCCTGCAAGAACACCGAGGACCGGCATGCTCGAATGGGAAGCTCAGAAACATCAAGGCCCGGAAACCTTTCCCAGTCACTCTGTGTATGCTAAGTGTAGGGCAACACACTGCACGCCTCCTTGGGAGAGCTAGATTTCCTCAGCACTCCAACAGCTCCAGGCAATCTGTTGTCTCACGTCTACATGTCATGCATATCTGCCTCAATGCCCTAGGCTGAGCGGCACTGAGTAACCAATACTGTTTCACAGTCCTTCTACAAAGTCATACCTTAAGACCCCATACTTACAGGAGAAAGTTGGCTTGCATTCCTCCTGTAACCAAAGCACAGTTCTTCCTCTTACACTGCAGGGTTTTAGAAGAGCCTAAGCACCGAAAGCGTTACCAAAGCGTTCCTTGGGAGAGGCAGTTCGCTACATGCCGAACTCCGTGCCAAGAAAACATTCTTCAGGGAAGGGACCATTGTGTAGTTTGAGGGAATATTTACTTGGTAGACATCACAAGGGGGTAGGCTGCATGCTCACTGGAAACGGAGACCTGATGGCACAAGTCTTGCTTTCCCATTTTGAAAGCTCCATTCATGCCGCCTTGAACCTACCTAAATACCAGAGTTTTGGACGAGTTTCTAGTCACTGTAGGCAGGGCTCTGGGAAGGGAACGAGTTTTCTCTAAATCAACAGGGTGCTTTCATAGCCTGGGTGGGAGCTCCTCCTGAGACGCTCTAGAGCCTCAAGGAAACTTGACGTGAGTCCTTTCCTCAAGGTAAAGCCTTGAAGAGCCCTGCTGAAGCGGAACGTGGAGAAGTTTCCTTGAGACATGAGTTGCAGTTCTCCTTTCTTTTAACATTAGTACGCTTTTCAAGACACCTAGGATCTCGCCTGGGCACCCTATTCCGTGCAAGAACACCGAGTACCGGCAGGCTCCACTGGGTTGCTAAGAAACATCCAGGCCCGGATACCTTTCCCAGTCACTCTGTGTATGCTAAGTGTAGGGCAACACACTGCACTCTTCCTTGGGAGAGCTACATTTCCTCAGCACTCCAACAGCTCCAGGTAATCTGTTCTCTCACGTCCTACATGTCATGCAAATTGCCTCAATGCCCTAGGCTGAGCGGCACTGAGAAATCAAAACTGCTTTGCATTCCTTCTACAAAGTCATACCTTAAGACCCCATACTTACAGGAGAAACTCGGCTTGCGTTCCTCCTGTAACCAAAGCACAGTTCTTCCTCTTACACTGCAGGGTTTTAGAAGAGCCTAAGCCCCGATAGCGTTACCAAAGCGTTCCTTGGGAGAGGCAGTTCGCTACATGCAGAACTCCGTGCCAAGAAAACATTCTTCAGGGAAGGAACCATTGTGTAGTTTGAGGGAACATTTACTTGGTACACATCACAAGGGGGTAGGCTGCGTGCTCACTGGAAACGGAGACCTGATGGCACAAGGCTTGCTTTCCCATTTTGAAAGCTCCATTCATGCTGCCTTGAAGCTACCTAAATACCAGTGTTTTGGACGGGTCTCTAGTCACTGTAGGCAGGGCTCTGGGAAGGGAACGAGTTTTCTCTAAATCAACAGGGTGCTTTCGTAGCCTGGGTGGGAGCTCCACCTGAGACGCTCTAGAGCTCAAAGGAAACTTGACGTGAGTCGTTTCCTCAAGGTAAAGCCTTGAAGAGCCCTGCTGAAGCCGAAGCGTGGAGCAGTTTCCTGGAGACACGAGTTGCAGTTCTGCTTTCTTTGAACGTTAGTACGCTTATGAAGACACCTAGTAACTCCCGTGGGCACCCTATTCCCTGCAAGAACACCGAGGACCGGCATGCTCGACTGGGAAGCTCAGAAACATCAAGGCCCGGAAACCTTTCCCAGTCACTCTCAATATGCTAAGTGTAGGGCAACACACTGCACGCCTCCTTGGGAGAGCTAGATTTCCTCAGCACTCCAACAGCTCAAGGCAATCTGTTGTCTCACATCTACATGTCATGCATATCTGCCTCAGTGCCCTAGGCTGAGCGGCACTGAGTAACCAATACTGTTTCACAGTCCTTCTACAAAGTCATACCTTAAGACCCCATACTTACAGGAGAAAGTTGGCTTGCATTCCTCCTGTAACCAAAGCACAATTCTTCCTCTTACACTGCAGGGTTTTAGAAGAGCCTAAGCACCGAAAGCGTTACCAAAGCGTTCCTTGGGAGAGGCAGTTCGCTACATGCAGAACTCCGTGCCAAGAAAACATTCTTCAGGGAAGGGACCATTGTGTAGTTTGAGGGAATATTTACTTGGTAGACATCACAAGGGGGTAGGCTGCGTGCTCACTGGAAACGGAGACCTGATGGCACAAGTCTTGCTTTCCCATTTTGAAAGCTCCATTCATGCCGCCTTGAACCTACCTAAATACCAGAGTTTTGGACGAGTTTCTAGTCACTGTAGGCAGGGCTCTGGGAAGGGAACGAGTTTTCTCTAAATCAACAGGGTGCTTTCATAGCCTGGGTGGGAGCTCCTCCTGAGACGCTCTAGAGCCTCAAGGAAACTTGACGTGAGTCCTTTCCTCAAGGTAAAGCCTTGAAGAGCCCTGCTGAAGCGGAACGTGGAGAAGTTTCCTTGAGACATGAGTTGCAGTTCTCCTTTCTTTTAACATTAGTACGCTTTTCAAGACACCTAGGATCTCGCCTGGGCACCCTATTCCGTGCAAGAACACTGAGTACCGGCAGGCTCCACTGGGTTGCTAAGAAACATCCAGGCCCGGATACCTTTCCCAGTCACTCTGTGTATGCTAAGTGTAGGGCAACACACTGCACTCTTCCTTGGGAGAGCTACATTTCCTCAGCACTCCAACAGCTCCAGGTAATCTGTTCTCTCACGTCCTACATGTCATGCAAATTGCCTCAATGCCCTAGGCTGAGCGGCACTGAGAAATCAAAACTGCTTCGCATTCCTTCTACAAAGTCATACCTTAAGACCCCATACTTAGAGGAGAAACTCGGCTTGCGTTCCTCCTGTAACCAAAGCACAGTTCTTCCTCTTACACTGCAGGGTTTTAGAAGAGCCTAAGCCCCGATAGCGTTACCAAAGCGTTCCTTGGGAGAGGCAGTTCGCTACATGCAGAACTCCGTGCCAAGAAAACATTCTTCAGGGAAGGGACCATTGTGTAGTTTGAGGGAATATTTACTTGGTAGACGTCACAAGGGGGTAGGCTGCGTGTTCCCTGGAAACAGAGACCTGATGGCACAAGGCTTGCTTTCCCATTTTGAAAGCACCATTCATGCTGCCTTGAAGCTACCTAAATACCAGTGTTTTGGACGGGTCTCTAGTCACTGTAGGCAGGGCTGTGGGAAGGGAACGAGTTTTCTCTAAATCAACAGGGTGCTTTCGTAGCCTGGGTGGGAACTCCACCTGAGACGCTCTAGAGCTCAAAGGAAACTTGACGTGAGTCGTTTCCTCAAGGTAAAGCCTTGAAGAGCCCTGCTGAAGCCGAAGCGTGGAGCAGTTTCCTGGAGACATGAGTTGCAGTTCTGCTTTCTTTGAACGTTAGTACGCTTATGAAGACACCTAGTAACTCCCGTGGGCACCCTATTCCCTGCAAGAACACCGAGGACCGGCATGCTCGACTGGGAAGCTCAGAAACATCCAGGCCCGGAAACCTTTCCCAGTCACTCTCAATATGCTAAGTGTAGGGCAACACACTGCACGCCTCCTTGGGAGAGCTAGATTTCCTCAGCACTCCAACAGCTCAAGGCAATCTGTTGTCTCACATCGACATGTCATGCATATCTGCCTCAGTGCCCTAGGCTGAGCGGCACTGAGAAACTAATACTCTTTCACAGTCCTTCTACAAAGTCATACCTTAAGACCCCATACTTACAGGAGAAAGTTGGCTTGCATTCCTCCTGTAACCAAAGCACAGTTCTTCCTCTTACACTGCAGGGTTTTAGAAGAGCCTAAGCACCGATAGCGTTACCAAAGCGTTCCTTGGGAGAGGCAGTTCGCTACATGCAGAACTCCGTGCCAAGAAAACATTCTTCAGGGAAGGGACCATTGTGTAGTTTGTGGGAATATTTACTTGGTAGACATCACAAGGGGGTAGGCTGCGTGCTCACTGGAAACGGAGACCTGATGGCACAAGTCTTGCTTTCCCATTTTGAAAGCTCCATTCATGCCGCCTTGAACCTACCTAAATACCAGAGTTTTGGACGAGTTTCTAGTCACTGTAGGCAGGGCTCTGGGAAGGGAACGAGTTTTCTCTAAATCAACAGGGTGCTTTCATAGCCTGGGTGGGAGCTCCTCCTGAGACGCTCTAGAGCCTCAAGGAAACTTGACGTGAGTCCTTTCCTCAAGGTAAAGCCTTGAAGAGCCCTGCTGAAGCGGAACGTGGAGAAGTTTCCTTGAGACATGAGTTGCAGTTCTCCTTTCTTTTAACATTAGTACGCTTTTCAAGACACCTAGGATCTCGCCTGGGCACCCTATTCCGTGCAAGAACACCGAGTACCGGCAGGCTCCACTGGGTTGCTAAGAAACATCCAGGCCCGGATACCTTTCCCAGTCACTCTGTGTATGCTAAGTGTAGGGCAACACACTGCACTCTTCCTTGGGAGAGCTACATTTCCTCAGCACTCCAACACCTCCAGGTAATCTGTTCTCTCACGTCCTACATGTCATGCAAATTGCCTCAATGCCCTAGGCTGAGCGGCACTGAGAAATCAAAACTGCTTCGCATTCCTTCTACAAAGTCATACCTTAAGACCGCATAGTTAGAGGAGAAACTCGGCTTGCGTTCCTCCTGTAACCAAAGCACAGTTCTTCCTCTTACACTGCAGGGTTTTAGAAGAGCCTAAGCCCCGATAGCGTTACCAAAGCGTTCCTTGGGAGAGGCAGTTCGCTACATGCAGAACTCCGTGCCAAGAAAACATTCTTCAGGGAAGGGACCATTGTGTAGTTTGAGGGAATATTTACTTGGTAGACATCACAAGGGGGTAGGCTGCGTGTTCCCTGGAAACGGAGACCTGATGGCACAAGGCTTGCTTTCCCATTTTGAAAGCTCCATTCATGCTGCCTTGAAGCTACCTAAATACCAGTGTTTTGGACGGGTCTCTAGTCACTGTAGGCAGGGCTGTGGGAAGGGAACGAGTTTTCTCTAAATCAACAGGGTGCTTTCGTAGCCTGGGTGGGAGCTCCAACTGAGACGCTCTAGAGCTCAAAGGAAACTTGACGTGAGTCGTTTCCTCAAGGTAAAGCCTTGAAGGGCCCTGCTGAAGCCGAAGCGTAGAGAAGTTTCCTTGAGACATGAGTTGCAGTTCTCCTTTCTTTTAACGTTACTACGCTTTTCAAGACACCTAGGATCTCGCCTGGGCACCCTATTCCGTGCAAGAACACCGAGTACCGGCAGGCTCCACTGGGTTGCTAAGAAACATCCAGGCCCGGATACCTTTCCCAGTCACTCTGTGTATGCTAAGTGTAGGGCAACACACTGCACTCTTCCTTGGGAGAGCTACATTTCCTCAGCACTCCAACAGCTCCAGGTAATCTGTTCTCTCACGTCCTACATGTCATGCAAATTGCCTCAATGCCCTAGGCTGAGCGGCACTGAGAAATCAAAACTGCTTCGCATTCCTTCTACAAAGTCATACCTTAAGACCCCATACTTACAGGAGAAACTCGGCTTGCGTTCCTCCTGTAACCAAAGCACAGTTCTTCCTCTTACACTGCAGGGTTTTAGAAGAGCCTAAGCCCCGATAGCGTTACCAAAGCGTTCCTTGGGAGAGGCAGTTCGCTACATGCAGAACTCCGTGCCAAGAAAACATTCTTCAGGGAAGGGACCATTGTGTAGTTTGAGGGAATATTTACTTGGTAGAAATCACAAGGGGGTAGGCTGCGTGTTCCCTGGAAACAGAGACCTGATGGCACAAGGCTTGCTTTCCCATTTTGAAAGCTCCATTCATGCTGCCTTGAAGCTACCTAAATACCAGTGTTTTGGACGGGTCTCTAGTCACTGTAGGCAGGGCTCTGGGAAGGGAACGAGTTTTCTCTAAATCAACAGGGTGCTTTCGTAGCCTGGGTGGGAGCTCCACCTAGAAGCTCTAGAGCTGAAAGGAAACTTGACGTGAGTCGTTTCCTCAAGGTAAAGCCTTGAAGAGCCCTGCTGAAGCCGAAGCGTGGAGCAGTTTCCTGGAGACATGAGTTGCAGTTCTGATTTCTTTGAACGTTAGTACGCTTATGAAGACAGCTAGTAACTCTCGTGGGCACCCTATTCCCTGCAAGAACACCGAGGACCGGCATGCTCGACTGGGAAGCTCAGAAACATCCAGGCCCGGAAACCTTTCCCAGTCACTCTCAATATGCTAAGGGTAGGGCAACACACTGCACGCCTCCTTGGGAGAGCTAGATTTCCTCAGCACTCCAACAGCTCCAGGCAATCTGTTGTCTCACGTCTACATGTCATGCATATCTGCCTCAATGCCCTAGGCTGAGCGGCACTGAGTAACCAATACTGTTTCACAGTCCTTCTACAAAGTCATACCTTAAGACCCCATACTTACAGGAGAAAGTTGGCTTGCGTTCCTCCTGTAACCAAAGCACAGTTCTTCCTCTTACACTGCAGGGTTTTAGAAGAGCCTAAGCACCGAAATCGTTACCAAAGCGTTCCTTGGGAGAGGCAGTTCGCTACATGCAGAACTCCGTGCCAAGAAAACATTCTTCAGGGAAGGGACCATTGTGTAGTTTGTGGGAATATTTACTTGGTAGACATCACAAGGGGGTAGGCTGCGTGCTCACTGGAAACGGAGACCTGATGGCACAAGGCTTGCTTTCCCATTTTGAAAGCTCCATTCATGCCGCCTTGAACCTACCTAAATACCAGAGTTTTGGACGAGTTTCTAGTCACTGTAGGCAGGGCTGTGGGAAGGGAACGAGTTTTCTCTAAATCAACAGGGTGCTTTCATAGCCTGGGTGGGAGCTCCTCCTGAGACGCTCTAGAGCCTCAAGGAAACTTGACGTGAGTCCTTTCCTCAAGGTAAAGCCTTGAAGAGCCCTGCTGAAGCGGAACGTGGAGAAGTTTCCTTGAGACATGAGTTGCAGTTCTCCTTTCTTTTAACATTAGTACGCTTTTCAAGACACCTAGGATCTCGCCTGGGCACCCTATTCCGTGCAAGAACACCGAGTACCGGCAGGCTCCACTGGGTTGCTAAGAAACATCCAGGCCCGGATACCTTTCCCAGTCACTCTGTGTATGCTAAGTGTAGGGCAACACACTGCACTCTTCCTTGGGAGAGCTACATTTCCTCAGCACTCCAACAGCTCCAGGTAATCTGTTCTCTCACGTCCTACATGTCATGCAAATTGCCTCAATGCCCTAGGCTGAGCGGCACTGAGAAATCAAAACTGCTTCGCATTCCTTCTACAAAGTCATACCTTAAGACCGCATAGTTAGAGGAGAAACTCGGCTTGCGTTCCTCCTGTAACCAAAGCACAGTTCTTCCTCTTACACTGCAGGGTTTTAGAAGAGCCTAAGCCCCGATAGCGTTACCAAAGCGTTCCTTGGGAGAGGCAGTTCGCTACATGCAGAACTCCGTGCCAAGAAAACATTCTTCAGGGAAGGGACCATTGTGTAGTTTGAGGGAATATTTACTTGGTAGACATCACAAGGGGGTAGGCTGCGTGTTCCCTGGAAACGGAGACCTGATGGCACAAGGCTTGCTTTCCCATTTTGAAAGCTCCATTCATGCTGCCTTGAAGCTACCTAAATACCAGTGTTTTGGACGGGTCTCTAGTCACTGTAGGCAGGGCTGTGGGAAGGGAACGAGTTTTCTCTAAATCAACAGGGTGCTTTCGTAGCCTGGGTGGGAGCTCCAACTGAGACGCTCTAGAGCTCAAAGGAAACTTGACGTGAGTCGTTTCCTCAAGGTAAAGCCTTGAAGGGCCCTGCTGAAGCCGAAGCGTAGAGAAGTTTCCTTGAGACATGAGTTGCAGTTCTCCTTTCTTTTAACGTTACTACGCTTTTCAAGACACCTAGGATCTCGCCTGGGCACCCTATTCCGTGCAAGAACACCGAGTACCGGCAGGCTCCACTGGGTTGCTAAGAAACATCCAGGCCCGGATACCTTTCCCAGTCACTCTGTGTATGCTAAGTGTAGGGCAACACACTGCACTCTTCCTTGGGAGAGCTACATTTCCTCAGCACTCCAACAGCTCCAGGTAATCTGTTCTCTCATGTCCTACATGTCATGCAAATTGCCTCAATGCCCTAGGCTGAGTGGCACTGAGAAATCAAAACTGCTTCGCATTCCTTCTACAAAGTCATACCTTAAGACCGCATAGTTAGAGGAGAAACTCGGCTTGCGTTCCTCCTGTAACCAAAGCACAGTTCTTCCTCTTACACTGCAGGGTTTTAGAATAGCCTAAGCCCCGATAGCGTTACCAAAGCGTTCCTTGGGAGAGGCAGTTCGCTACATGCAGAACTCCGTGCCAAGGAAACATTCTTCAGGGAAGGGACCATTGTGTAGTTCGAGGGAATATTTACTTGGTAGACATCACAAGGGGGTAGGCTGCGTGTTCCCTGGAAACGGAGACCTGATGGCACAAGGCTTGCTTTCCCATTTTGAAAGCTCCATTCATGCTGCCTTGAAGCTACCTAAATACCAGTGTTTTGGACGGGTCTCTAGTCACTGTAGGCAGGGCTGTGGGAAGGGAACGAGTTTTCTCTAAATCAACAGGGTGCTTTCGTAGCCTGGGTGGGAGCTCCAACTGAGACGCTCTAGAGCTCAAAGGAAACTTGACGTGATTCGTTTCCTCAAGGTAAAGCCTTGAAGGGCCCTGCTGAAGCCGAAGCGTGGAGCAGTTTCCTGGAGACATGAGTTGCAGTTCTGCTTTCTTTGAACGTTAGTACGCTTATGAAGACACCTAGTAACTCTCGTGGGCACCCTATTCCCTGCAAGAACACCGAGGACCGGCATGCTCGACTGGGAAGCTCAGAAACATCCAGGCCCGGAAACCTTTCCCAGTCACTCTCAATATGCTAAGTGTAGGGCAACACACTGCACGCCTCCTTGGGAGAGCTAGATTTCCTCAGCACTCCAACAGCTCAAGGCAATCTGTTGTCTCACATCTACATGTCATGCATATCTGCCTCAGTGCCCTAGGCTGAGCGGCACTGAGAAACCAATACTCTTTCACATTCCTTCTACAAAGTCATACCTTAAGACCCCATACTTACAGGAGAAAGTTGGCTTGCGTTCCTGCTGTAACCAAAGCACAGTTCTTCCTCTTACACTGCAGGGTTTTAGAAGAGGCTAAGCCCCTATAGCGTACCTAGAGCATTCCTTGGGAGAGGCAGTTCGCTACATGCAGAACTCCGTGCCAAGAACACGTTATTCAGGGAAGGGACCAGTGTGTCACTAGAGTGTATATTAACTTGGTAGAAATCACAAGGAGGTAGGCTGCGTGTTCACTGGAAACGGGGACCTGATGGCACAAGGCTTGCTTTCCCATTTTGAAAGCTCCATTCATGCCGCCTTGAACCTACCTAAATACCAGTGTTTTGGACGAGTTTCTAGTCACTGTAGGCAGGGCTCTGGGAAGGGAACGAGTTTTCTCGAAATCAACAGGGTGCTTTCGTAGCCTGGGTGGGAGCTCCACCTGAGACGCTCTAGAGCTCAAAGGAAACTTGACGTGAGTCATTTCCTCAAGGTAAAGCCTTGAAGGGCCCTGCTGAAGCCGAAGCGTAGAGAAGTTTCCTTGAGACATGAGTTGCAGTTCTCCTTTCTTTTAACGTTACTACGCTTTTCAAGACACCTAGGATCTCGCCTGGGCACCCTATTCCGTGCAAGAACACCGAGTACCGGCAGGCTCCACTGGGTTGCTAAGAAACATCCAGGCCCGGATACCTTTCCCAGTCACTCTGTGTATGCTAAGTGTAGGGCAACACACTGCACTCTTCCTTGGGAGAGCTACATTTCCTCAGCACTCCAACAGCTCCAGGTAATCTGTTCTCTCACGTCCTACATGTCATGCAAATTGCCTCAATGCCCTAGGCTGAGCGGCACTGAGAAATCAAAACTGCTTCGCATTCCTTCTACAAAGTCATACCTTAAGACCCCATACTTACAGGAGAAACTCAGCTTGCGTTCCTCCTGTAACCAAAGCACAGTTCTTCCTCTTACACTGCAGGGTTTTAGAAGAGCCTAAGCCCCGATAGCGTTACCAAAGCGTTCCTTGGGAGAGGCAGTTCGCTACATGCAGAACTCCGTGCCAAGAAAACATTCTTCAGGGAAGGGACCATTGTGTAGTTTGAGGGAATATTTACTTGGTAGACATCACAAGGGGGTAGGCTGCGTGTTCCCTGGAAACGGAGACCTGATGGCACAAGGCTTGCTTTCCCATTTTGAAAGCTCCATTCATGCTGCCTTGAAGCTACCTAAATACCAGTGTTTTGGACGGGTCTCTAGTCACTGTAGGCAGGGCTGTGGGAAGGGAACGAGTTTTCTCTAAATCAACAGGGTGCTTTCGTAGCCTGGGTGGGAGCTCCAACTGAGACGCTCTAGAGCTCAAAGGAAACTTGACGTGAGTCGTTTCCTCAAGGTAAAGCCT
Organism: Eubalaena glacialis; assembly: GCF_028564815.1. Taxonomy (NCBI): domain Eukaryota; kingdom Metazoa; phylum Chordata; class Mammalia; order Artiodactyla; family Balaenidae; genus Eubalaena; species Eubalaena glacialis. Next base: position 161,721,523 of record NC_083719.1, on the reverse strand, counting down.
TGAAGGGCCCTGCTGAAGCCGAAGCGTGGAGCAGTTTCCTGGAGACATGAGTTGCAGTTCTGCTTTCTTTGATTGTTAGTACGCTTATGAAGACACCTAGTAACTCTCGTGGGCACCCTGTTCCCTGCAAGAACACCGAGGACCGGCATGCTCGACTGGGAAGCTCAGAAACATCTAGGCCCGGAAAAATTTCCCAGTCACTCTCAATATGCTAAGTGTAAGGCAACACACTGCACGCCTCCTTGAAAGAGCTAGATTTCCTCAGCACTCCAACAGCTCCAGGCAATCTGTTGTCTCACGTCTACATGTCATGCATATCTGCCTCAGTGCCCTAGGCTGAGCGGCACTGAGAAACCAATAATCTTTCACATTCCTTCTACAAAGTCATACCTTAAGACCCCATACTTACAGGAGAAAGTTGCCTTGCGTTCCTGCTGTAACCAAAGCACAGTTCTTCCTCTTACACTGCAGGGTTTTAGAAGAGCCTAAGCCCTGATAGCGTTACCAAAGCGTTCCTTGGGAGAGGCAGTTCGCTACATGCAGAACTCCGTGCCAAGAAAACATTCTTCAGGGAAGGGACCATTGTGTAGTTTGAGGGAATATTTACTTGGTAGACATCACAAGGGGGTAGGCTGCGTGCTCACTGGAAACGGAGACCTGATGGCACAAGGCTTGCTTTCCCATTTTGAAAGCTCCATTCATGCTGCCTTGAAGCTACCTAAATACCAGTGTTTTGGACGGGTCTCTAGTCACTGTAGGCAGGGCTCTGGGAAGGGAACGAGTTTTCTCTAAATCAACAGGGTGCTTTCGTAGCCTGGGTGGGAGCTCCACCTGAGACGATCTAGAGCTCAAAGGAAACTTGACGTGAGTCGTTTCCTCAAGGTAAAGCCTTGAAGAGCCCTGCTGAAGCCGAAGCGTGGAGCAGTTTCCTGGAGACATGAGTTGCAGTTCTGCTTTCTTTGAACGTTAGTACGCTTATGAAGACACCTAGTAACTCCCGTGGGCACCCTATACCCTGCAAGAACACCGAGGACCGGCATGCTCGACTGGGAAGCTCAGAAACATCCAGGCCCGGAAACCTTTCCCAGTCACTCTCAATATGCTAAGTGTAGGGCAACACACTGCACGCCTCCTTGGGAGAGCTAGATTTCCTCAGCACTCCAACAGCTCAAGGCAATCTGTTGTCTCACATCTACATGTCATGCATATCTGCCTCAGTGCCCTAGGCTGAGCGGCACTGAGAAACCAATACTCTTTCACATTCCTTCTACAAAGTCATACCTTACGACCCCATACTTACAGGAGAAAGTTGGCTTGCGTTCCTGCTGTAACCAAAGCACAGTTCTTCCTCTTACACTGCAGGGTTTTAGAAGAGGCTAAGCCCCTATAGCGTACCTAGAGCATTCCTTGGGAGAGGCAGTTCGCTACATGCAGAACTCCGTGCCAAGAACACGTTATTCAGGGAAGGGACCAGTGTGTCACTAGAGTGTATATTAACTTGGTAGAAATCACAAGGAGGTAGGCTGCGTGTTCACTGGAAACGGGGACCTGATGGCACAAGGCTTGCTTTCCCATTTTGAAAGCTCCATTCATGCCGCCTTGAACCTACCTAAATACCAGTGTTTTGGACGAGTTTCTAGTCACTGTAGGCAGGGCTCTGGGAAGGGAACGAGTTTTCTCGAAATCAACAGGGTGCTTTCGTAGCCTGGGTGGGAGCTCCACCTGAGACGCTCTAGAGCTCAAAGGAAACTTGACGTGAGTCATTTCCTCAAGGTAAAGCCTTGAAGGGCCCTGCTGAAGCCGAAGCGTAGAGAAGTTTCCTTGAGACATGAGTTGCAGTTCTCCTTTCTTTTAACGTTACTACGCTTTTCAAGACACCTAGGATCTCGCCTGGGCACCCTATTCCGTGCAAGAACACCGAGTACCGGCAGGCTCCACTGGGTTGCTAAGAAACATCCAGGCCCGGATACCTTTCCCAGTCACTCTGTGTATGCTAAGTGTAGGGCAACACACTGCACTCTTCCTTGGGAGAGCTACATTTCCTCAGCACTCCAACAGCTCCAGGTAATCTGTTCTCTCACGTCCTACATGTCATGCAAATTGCCTCAATGCCCTAGGCTGAGCGGCACTGAGAAATCAAAACTGCTTCGCATTCCTTCTACAAAGTCATACCTTAAGACCCCATACTTACAGGAGAAACTCAGCTTGCGTTCCTCCTGTAACCAAAGCACAGTTCTTCCTCTTACACTGCAGGGTTTTAGAAGAGCCTAAGCCCCGATAGCGTTACCAAAGCGTTCCTTGGGAGAGGCAGTTCGCTACATGCAGAACTCCGTGCCAAGAAAACATTCTTCAGGGAAGGGACCATTGTGTAGTTTGAGGGAATATTTACTTGGTAGACATCACAAGGGGGTAGGCTGCGTGTTCCCTGGAAACGGAGACCTGATGGCACAAGGCTTGCTTTCCCATTTTGAAAGCTCCATTCATGCTGCCTTGAAGCTACCTAAATACCAGTGTTTTGGACGGGTCTCTAGTCACTGTAGGCAGGGCTGTGGGAAGGGAACGAGTTTTCTCTAAATCAACAGGGTGCTTTCGTAGCCTGGGTGGGAGCTCCAACTGAGACGCTCTAGAGCTCAAAGGAAACTTGACGTGAGTCGTTTCCTCAAGGTAAAGCCTTGAAGGGCCCTGCTGAAGCCGAAGCGTGGAGCAGTTTCCTGGAGACATGAGTTGCAGTTCTGCTTTCTTTGATTGTTAGTACGCTTATGAAGACACCTAGTAACTCTCGTGGGCACCCTGTTCCCTGCAAGAACACCGAGGACCGGCATGCTCGACTGGGAAGCTCAGAAACATCTAGGCCCGGAAAAATTTCCCAGTCACTCTCAATATGCTAAGTGTAAGGCAACACACTGCACGCCTCCTTGAAAGAGCTAGATTTCCTCAGCACTCCAACAGCTCCAGGCAATCTGTTGTCTCACGTCTACATGTCATGCATATCTGCCTCAGTGCCCTAGGCTGAGCGGCACTGAGAAACCAATAATCTTTCACATTCCTTCTACAAAGTCATACCTTAAGACCCCATACTTACAGGAGAAAGTTGCCTTGCGTTCCTGCTGTAACCAAAGCACAGTTCTTCCTCTTACACTGCAGGGTTTTAGAAGAGCCTAAGCCCTGATAGCGTTACCAAAGCGTTCCTTGGGAGAGGCAGTTCGCTACATGCAGAACTCCGTGCCAAGAAAACATTCTTCAGGGAAGGGACCATTGTGTAGTTTGAGGGAATATTTACTTGGTAGACATCACAAGGGGGTAGGCTGCGTGCTCACTGGAAACGGAGACCTGATGGCACAAGGCTTGCTTTCCCATTTTGAAAGCTCCATTCATGCTGCCTTGAAGCTACCTAAATACCAGTGTTTTGGACGGGTCTCTAGTCACTGTAGGCAGGGCTCTGGGAAGGGAACGAGTTTTCTCTAAATCAACAGGGTGCTTTCGTAGCCTGGGTGGGAGCTCCACCTGAGACGATCTAGAGCTCAAAGGAAACTTGACGTGAGTCGTTTCCTCAAGGTAAAGCCTTGAAGAGCCCTGCTGAAGCCGAAGCGTGGAGCAGTTTCCTGGAGACATGAGTTGCAGTTCTGCTTTCTTTGAACGTTAGTACGCTTATGAAGACACCTAGTAACTCCCGTGGGCACCCTATACCCTGCAAGAACACCGAGGACCGGCATGCTCGACTGGGAAGCTCAGAAACATCCAGGCCCGGAAACCTTTCCCAGTCACTCTCAATATGCTAAGTGTAGGGCAACACACTGCACGCCTCCTTGGGAGAGCTAGATTTCCTCAGCACTCCAACAGCTCAAGGCAATCTGTTGTCTCACATCTACATGTCATGCATATCTGCCTCAGTGCCCTAGGCTGAGCGGCACTGAGAAACCAATACTCTTTCACATTCCTTCTACAAAGTCATACCTTAAGACCCCATACTTACAGGAGAAAGTTGGCTTGCGTTCCTGCTGTAACCAAAGCACAGTTCTTCCTCTTACACTGCAGGGTTTTAGAAGAGGCTAAGCCCCTATAGCGTACCTAGAGCATTCCTTGGGAGAGGCAGTTCGCTACATGCAGAACTCCGTGCCAAGAACACGTTATTCAGGGAAGGGACCAGTGTGTCACTAGAGTGTATATTAACTTGGTAGAAATCACAAGGAGGTAGGCTGCGTGTTCACTGGAAACGGGGACCTGATGGCACAAGGCTTGCTTTCCCATTTTGAAAGCTCCATTCATGCCGCCTTGAACCTACCTAAATACCAGTGTTTTAGACGAGTTTCTAGTCACTGTAGGCAGGGCTCTGGGAAGGGAACGAGTTTTCTCTAAATCAACAGGGTGCTTTCGTAGCCTGGGTGGGAGCTCCTCCTGAGACGCTCTAGAGCTACAAGGAAACTTGACGTGAGTCCTTTCCTCAAGGTAAAGCCTTGAAGAGCCCTGCTGAAGCGGCACGTGGAGAAGTTTCCTTGAGACATGAGTTGCAGTTCTCCTTTCTTTTAACGTTACTACGCTTTTCAAGACACCTAGGATCTCGCCTGGGCACCCTATTCCGTGCAAGAACACCGAGTACCGGCAGGCTCCACTGGGTTGCTAAGAAACATCCAGGCCCGGATACCTTTCCCAGTCACTCTGTGTATGCTAAGTGTAGGGCAACACACTGCACTCTTCCTTGGGAGAGCTACATTTCCTCAGCACTCCAACAGCTCCAGGTAATCTGTTCTCTCACGTCCTACATGTCATGCAAATTGCCTCAATGCCCTAGGCTGAGCGGCACTGAGAAATCAAAACTGCTTTGCATTCCTTCTACAAAGTCATACCTTAAGACCCCATACTTACAGGAGAAACTCGGCTTGCGTTCCTCCTGTAACCAAAGCACAGTTCTTCCTCTTACACTGCAGGGTTTTAGAAGAGCCTAAGCCCCGATAGCGTTACCAAAGCGTTCCTTGGGAGAGGCAGTTCGCTACATGCAGAACTCCGTGCCAAGAAAACATTCTTCAGGGAAGGGACCATTGTGTAGTTTGAGGGAATATTTACTTGGTAGATATCACAAGGGGGTAGGCTGCGTGTTCCCTGGAAATGGAGACCTGATGGCACAAGGCTTGCTTTCCCATTTTGAAAGCTCCATTCATGCTGCCTTGAAGCTACCTAAATACCAGTGTTTTGGACGGGTCTCTAGTCACTGTAGGCAGGGCTGTGGGAAGGGAACGAGTTTTCTCTAAATCAACAGGGTGCTTTCGTAGCCTGGGTGGGAGCTCCAACTGAGACGCTCTAGAGCTCAAAGGAAACTTGACATGAGTCGTTTCCTCAAGGTAAAGCCTTGAAGGGCCCTGCTGAAGCCGATGCGTGGAGCAGTTTCCTGGAGACATGAGTTGCAGTTCTGCTTTCTTTGATTGTTAGTACGCTTATGAAGACACCTAGTAACTCTCGTGGGCACCCTATTCCCTGCAAGAACACCGAGGACCGGCATGGTCGACTGGGAAGCTCAGAAACATCTAGGCCCGGAAACCTTTCCCAGTCACTCTCAATATGCTAAGTGTAAGGCAACACACTGCACGCCTCCTTGAAAGAGCTAGATTTCCTCAGCACTCCAACAGCTCCAGGCAATCTGTTGTCTCACGTCTACATGTCATGCATATCTGCCTCAGTGCCCTAGGCTGAGCGGCACTGAGAAACCAATACTCTTTCACATTCCTTCTACAAAGTCATACCTTAAGACCCCATACTTACAGGAGAAAGTTGCCTTGCGTTCCTGCTGTAACCAAAGCACAGTTCTTCCTCTTACACTGCAGGGTTTTAGAAGAGCCTAAGCCCCGATAGCGTTACCAAAGCGTTCCTTGGGAGAGGCAGTTCGCTACATGCAGAACTCCGTGCCAAGAAAACATTCTTCAGGGAAGGGACCATTGTGTAGTTTGAGGGAATATTTACTTGGTAGACATCACAAGGGGGTAGGCTGCGTGTTCCCTGGAAACGGAGACCTGATGGCACAAGGCTTGCTTTCCCATTTTGAAAGCTCCATTCATGCTGCCTTGAAGCTACCTAAATACCAGTGTTTTGGACGGGTCTCTAGTCACTGTAGGCAGGGCTCTGGGAAGGGAACGAGTTTTCTCGAAATCAACAGGGTGCTTTCGTAGCCTGGGTGGGAGCTCCACCTGAGACGCTCTAGAGCTCAAAGGAAACTTGACGTGAGTCGTTTCCTCAAGGTAAAGCCTTGAAGAGCCCTGCTGAAGCCGAAGCGTGGAGCAGTTACCTGGAGACATGAGTTGCAGTTCTGCTTTCTTTGAACGTTAGTACGCTCTGGAAGACACCTAGTAACTCTCGTGGGCACCCTATTCCCTGCAAGAACACCGAGGACCGGCATGCTCGACTGGGAAGCTCAGAAACATCCAGGCCCGGAAACCTTTCCCAGTCACTCTCAATATGCAAAGTGTAGGGCAACACACTGCACGCCTCCTTGGGAGAGCTAGATTTCCTCAACACTCCAACAGCTCCAGGCAATCTGTTGTCTCACGTCTACATGTCATGCATATCTGCCTCAATGCCCTAGGCTGAGTGGCACTGAGTAACCAATACTCTTTCACATTCCTTCTACAAACTCATACCTTAAGACCCCATACTTACAGGAGAAAGTTGCCTTGCGTTCCTGCTGTAACCAAAGCACAGTTCTTCCTCTTACACTGCAGAGTTTTAGAAGAGGCTAAGCCCCTATAGCGTACCTAGAGCATTCCTTGAGAGAGGCAGTTCGCTACATGCAGAACTCCGTGCCAAGAACACGTTATTCAGGGAAGGGACCAGTGTGTCTCTAGAGTGTATATTAACTTGGTAGAAATCACAAGGAGGTAGGCTGCGTGTTCACTGGAAACGGGGACCTGATGGCACAAGGCTTGCTTTCCCATTTTGAAAGCTCCATTCATGCCGCCTTGAACCTACCTAAATACCAGTGTTTTGGACGAGTTTCTAGTCACTGTAGGCAGGGCTCTGGGAAGGGAACGAGTTTTCTCGAAATCAACAGGGTGCTTTCGTAGCCTGGGTGGGAGCTCCTCCTGAGACGCTCTAGAGCTACAAGGAAACTTGACGTGAGTCCTTTCCTCAAGGTAAAGCCTTGAAGAGCCCTGCTGAAGCGGCACGTGGAGAAGTTTCCTTGAGACAGGAGTTGCAGTTTTCCTTTCTTTTAACATTACTACGCTTTTCAAGACACCTAGGATCTCGCCTGGGCACCCTATTCCGTGCAAGAACACCGAGTACCGGCAGGCTCCACTGGGTTGCTAAGAAACATCCAGGCCCGGATACCTTTCCCAGTCACTCTGTGTATGCTAAGTGTAGGGCAACACACTGCACTCTTCCTTGGGAGAGCTACATTTCCTCAGCACTCCAACAGCTCCAGGTAATCTGTTCTCTCACGTCCTACATGTCATGCAAATTGCCTCAATGCCCTAGGCTGAGCGGCACTGAGAAATCAAAACTGCTTCGCATTCCTTCTACAAAGTCATACCTTAAGACCCCATACTTACAGGAGAAACTCGGCTTGCGTTCCTCCTGTAACCAAAGCACAGTTCTTCCTCTTACACTGCAGGGTTTTAGAAGAGCCTAAGCCCCGATAGCGTTACCAAAGCGTTCCTTGGGAGAGGCAGTTCGCTACATGCAGAACTCCGTGCCAAGAAAACATTCTTCAGGGAAGGGACCATTGTGTAGTTTGAGGGAATATTTACTTGGTAGACATCACAAGGGGGTAGGCTGCGTGTTACCTGGAAACGGAGACCTGATGGCACAAGGCTTGCTTTCCCATTTTGAAAGCGCCATTCATGCTGCCTTGAAGCTACCTAAATACCAGTATTTTGGACGGGTCTCTAGTCACTGTAGGCAGGGCTGTGGGAAGGGAACGAGTTTTCTCTAAATCAACAGGGTGCTTTCGTAGCCTGGTGGGAGCTCCACCTAGAAGCTCTAGAGCTCAAAGGAAACTTGACGTGAGTCGTTTCCTCAAGGTAAAGCCTTGAAGAGCCCTGCTGAAGCCAAAGCGTGGAGCAGTTTCCTGGAGACATGAGTTGCAGTTCTGCTTTCTTTGAACGTTAGTACGCTTATGAAGACACCTAGTAACTCCCGTGGGCACCCTATTCCCTGCAAGAACACCGAGGACCGGCATGCTCGAATGGGAAGCTCAGAAACATCAAGGCCCGGAAACCTTTCCCAGTCACTCTGTGTATGCTAAGTGTAGGGCAACACACTGCACGCCTCCTTGGGAGAGCTAGATTTCCTCAGCACTCCAACAGCTCAAGGCAATCTGTTGTCTCACATCTACATGTCATGCATATCTGCCTCAGTGCCCTAGGCTGAGCGGCACTGAGTAACCAATACTGTTTCACAGTCCTTCTACAAAGTCATACCTTAAGACCCCATACTTACAGGAGAAAGTTGGCTTGCATTCCTCCTGTAACCAAAGCACAATTCTTCCTCTTACACTGCAGGGTTTTAGAAGAGCCTAAGCACCGAAAGCGTTACCAAAGCGTTCCTTGGGAGAGGCAGTTCGCTACATGCAGAACTCCGTGCCAAGAAAACATTCTTCAGGGAAGGGACCATTGTGTAGTTTGAGGGAATATTTACTTGGTAGACATCACAAGGGGGTAGGCTGCGTGCTCACTGGAAACGGAGACCTGATGGCACAAGTCTTGCTTTCCCATTTTGAAAGCTCCATTCATGCCGCCTTGAACCTACCTAAATACCAGAGTTTTGGACGAGTTTCTAGTCACTGTAGGCAGGGCTCTGGGAAGGGAACGAGTTTTCTCTAAATCAACAGGGTGCTTTCATAGCCTGGGTGGGAGCTCCTCCTGAGACGCTCTAGAGCCTCAAGGAAACTTGACGTGAGTCCTTTCCTCAAGGTAAAGCCTTGAAGAGCCCTGCTGAAGCGGAACGTGGAGAAGTTTCCTTGAGACATGAGTTGCAGTTCTCCTTTCTTTTAACATTAGTACGCTTTTCAAGACACCTAGGATCTCGCCTGGGCACCCTATTCCGTGCAAGAACACTGAGTACCGGCAGGCTCCACTGGGTTGCTAAGAAACATCCAGGCCCGGATACCTTTCCCAGTCACTCTGTGTATGCTAAGTGTAGGGCAACACACTGCACTCTTCCTTGGGAGAGCTACATTTCCTCAGCACTCCAACAGCTCCAGGTAATCTGTTCTCTCACGTCCTACATGTCATGCAAATTGCCTCAATGCCCTAGGCTGAGCGGCACTGAGAAATCAAAACTGCTTCGCATTCCTTCTACAAAGTCATACCTTAAGACCCCATACTTACAGGAGAAACTCGGCTTGCGTTCCTCCTGTAACCAAAGCACAGTTCTTCCTCTTACACTGCAGGGTTTTAGAAGAGCCTAAGCCCCGATAGCGTTACCAAAGCGTTCCTTGGGAGAGGCAGTTCGCTACATGCAGAACTCCGTGCCAAGAAAACATTCTTCAGGGAAGGGACCATTGTGTAGTTTGAGGGAATATTTACTTGGTAGACGTCACAAGGGGGTAGGCTGCGTGTTCCCTGGAAACAGAGACCTGATGGCACAAGGCTTGCTTTCCCATTTTGAAAGCTCCATTCATGCTGCCGTGAAGCTACCTAAATACCAGTGTTTTGGACGGGTCTCTAGTCACTGTAGGCAGGGCTGTGGGAAGGGAACGAGTTTTCTCTAAATCAACAGGGTGCTTTCGTAGCCTGGGTGGGAACTCCACCTGAGACGCTCTAGAGCTCAAAGGAAACTTGACGTGAGTCGTTTCCTCAAGGTAAAGCCTTGAAGAGCCCTGCTGAAGCCGAAGCGTGGAGCAGTTTCCTGGAGACATGAGTTGCAGTTCTGCTTTCTTTGAACGTTAGTACGCTTATGAAGACACCTAGTAACTCCCGTGGGCACCCTATTCCCTGCAAGAACACCGAGGACCGGCATGCTCGACTGGGAAGCTCAGAAACATCCAGGCCCGGAAACCTTTCCCAGTCACTCTCAATATGCTAAGTGTAGGGCAACACACTGCACGCCTCCTTGGGAGAGCTAGATTTCCTCAGCACTCCAACAGCTCAAGGCAATCTGTTGTCTCACATCGACATGTCATGCATATCTGCCTCAGTGCCCTAGGCTGAGCGGCACTGAGAAACCAATACTCTTTCACAGTCCTTCTACAAAGTCATACCTTAAGACCCCATACTTACAGGAGAAAGTTGGCTTGCATTCCTCCTGTAACCAAAGCACAGTTCTTCCTCTTACACTGCAGGGTTTTAGAAGAGCCTAAGCACCGAAATCGTTACCAAAGCGTTCCTTGGGAGAGGCAGTTCGCTACATGCAGAACTCCGTGCCAAGAAAACATTCTTCAGGGAAGGGACCATTGTGTAGTTTGTGGGAATATTTACTTGGTAGACATCACAAGGGGGTAGGCTGCGTGCTCACTGGAAAAGGAGACCTGATGGCACAAGTCTTGCTTTCCCATTTTGAAAGCTCCATTCATGCCGCCTTGAACCTACCTAAATACCAGAGTTTTGGACGAGTTTCTAGTCACTGTAGGCAGGGCTCTGGGAAGGGAACGAGTTTTCTCTAAATCAACAGGGTGCTTTCATAGCCTGGGTGGGAGCTCCTCCTGAGACGCTCTAGAGCTACCAGGAAACTTGACGTGAGTCCTTTCCTCAAGGTAAAGCCTTGAAGAGCCCTGCTGAAGCGGAACGTGGAGAAGTTTCCTTGAGACATGAGTTGCAGTTCTCCTTTCTTTTAACATTAGTACGCTTTTCAAGACACCTAGGATCTCGCCTGGGCACCCTATTCCGTGCAAGAACACCGAGTACCGGCAGGCTCCACTGGGTTGCTAAGAAACATCCAGGCCCGGATACCTTTCCCAGTCACTCTCAATATGCTAAGGGTAGGGCAACACACTGCACGCCTCCTTGGGAGAGCTAGATTTCCTCAGCACTCCAACAGCTCCAGGCAATCTGTTGTCTCACGTCTACATGTCATGCATATCTGCCTCAATGCCCTAGGCTGAGCGGCACTGAGTAACCAATACTGTTTCACAGTCCTTCTACAAAGTCATACCTTAAGACCCCATACTTACAGGAGAAAGTTGGCTTGCGTTCCTCCTGTAACCAAAGCACAGTTCTTCCTCTTACACTGCAGGGTTTTAGAAGAGCCTAAGCACCGAAATCGTTACCAAAGCGTTCCTTGGGAGAGGCAGTTCGCTACATGCAGAACTCCGTGCCAAGAAAACATTCTTCAGGGAAGGGACCATTGTGTAGTTTGTGGGAATATTTACTTGGTAGACATCACAAGGGGGTAGGCTGCGTGCTCACTGGAAACGGAGACCTGATGGCACAAGTCTTGCTTTCCCATTTTGAAAGCTCCATTCATGCCGCCTTGAACCTACCTAAATACCAGAGTTTTGGACGAGTTTCTAGTCACTGTAGGCAGGGCTGTGGGAAGGGAACGAGTTTTCTCTAAATCAACAGGGTGCTTTCATAGCCTGGGTGGGAGCTCCTCCTGAGACGCTCTAGAGCCTCAAGGAAACTTGACGTGAGTCCTTTCCTCAAGGTAAAGCCTTGAAGAGCCCTGCTGAAGCGGAACGTGGAGAAGTTTCCTTGACACATGAGTTGCAGTTCTCCTTTCTTTTAACATTAGTACGCTTTTCAAGACACCTAGGATCTCGCCTGGGCACCCTATTCCGTGCAAGAACACCGAGTACCGGCAGGCTCCACTGGGTTGCTAAGAAACATCCAGGCCCGGATACCTTTCCCAGTCACTCTGTGTATGCTAAGTGTAGGGCAACACACTGCACTCTTCCTTGGGAGAGCTACATTTCCTCAGCACTCCAACAGCTCCAGGTAATCTGTTCTCTCACGTCCTACATGTCATGCAAATTGCCTCAATGCCCTAGGCTGAGCGGCACTGAGAAATCAAAACTGCTTCGCATTCCTTCTACAAAGTCATACCTTAAGACCGCATAGTTAGAGGAGAAACTCGGCTTGCGTTCCTCCTGTAACCAAAGCACAGTTCTTCCTCTTACACTGCAGGGTTTTAGAAGAGCCTAAGCCCCGATAGCGTTACCAAAGCGTTCCTTGGGAGAGGCAGTTCGCTACATGCAGAACTCCGTGCCAAGAAAACATTCTTCAGGGAAGGGACCATTGTGTAGTTTGAGGGAATATTTACTTGGTAGACATCACAAGGGGGTAGGCTGCGTGTTCCCTGGAAACGGAGACCTGATGGCACAAGGCTTGCTTTCCCATTTTGAAAGCTCCATTCATGCTGCCTTGAAGCTACCTAAATACCAGTGTTTTGGACGGGTCTCTAGTCACTGTAGGCAGGGCTGTGGGAAGGGAACGAGTTTTCTCTAAATCAACAGGGTGCTTTCGTAGCCTGGGTGGGAGCTCCTACTGAGACGCTCTAGAGCTCAAAGGAAACTTGACGTGAGTCGTTTCCTCAAGGTAAAGCCTTGAAGGGCCCTGCTGAAGCCGAAGCGTAGAGAAGTTTCCTTGAGACATGAGTTGCAGTTCTCCTTTCTTTTAACGTTACTACGCTTTTCAAGACACCTAGGATCTCGCCTGGGCACCCTATTCCGTGCAAGAACACCGAGTACCGGCAGGCTCCACTGGGTTGCTAAGAAACATCCAGGCCCGGATACCTTTCCCAGTCACTCTGTGTATGCTAAGTGTAGGGCAACACACTGCACTCTTCCTTGGGAGAGCTACATTTCCTCAGCACTCCAACAGCTCCAGGTAATCTGTTCTCTCACGTCCTACATGTCATGCAAATTGCCTCAATGCCCTAGGCTGAGCGGCACTGAGAAATCAAAACTGCTTCGCATTCCTTCTACAAAGTCATACCTTAAGACCGCATAGTTAGAGGAGAAACTCGGCTTGCGTTCCTCCTGTAACCAAAGCACAGTTCTTCCTCTTACACTGCAGGGTTTTAGAAGAGCCTAAGCCCCGATAGCGTTACCAAAGCGTTCCTTGGGAGAGGCAGTTCGCTACATGCAGAACTCCGTGCCAAGGAAACATTCTTCAGGGAAGGGACCATTGTGTAGTTCGAGGGAATATTTACTTGGTAGACATCACAAGGGGGTAGGCTGCGTGTTCCCTGGAAACGGAGACCTGATGGCACAAGGCTTGCTTTCCCATTTTGAAAGCTCCATTCATGCTGCCTTGAAGCTACCTAAATACCAGTGTTTTGGACGGGTCTCTAGTCACTGTAGGCAGGGCTGTGGGAAGGGAACGAGTTTTCTCTAAATCAACAGGGTGCTTTCGTAGCCTGGGTGGGAGCTCCAACTGAGACGCTCTAGAGCTCAAAGGAAACTTGACGTGATTCGTTTCCTCAAGGTAAAGCCTTGAAGGGCCCTGCTGAAGCCGAAGCGTGGAGCAGTTTCCTGGAGACATGAGTTGCAGTTCTGCTTTCTTTGAACGTTAGTACGCTTATGAAGACACCTAGTAATTCTCGTGGGCACCCTATTCCCTGCAAGAACACCGAGGACCGGCATGCTCGACTGGGAAGCTCAGAAACATCCAGGCCCGGAAACCTTTCCCAGTCACTCTCAATATGCTAAGTGTAGGGCAACACACTGCACGCCTCCTTGGGAGAGCTAGATTTCCTCAGCACTCCAACAGCTCAAGGCAATCTGTTGTCTCACATCTACATGTCATGCATATCTGCCTCAGTGCCCTAGGCTGAGCGGCACTGAGAAACCAATACTCTTTCACATTCCTTCTACAAAGTCATACCTTACGACCCCATACTTACAGGAGAAAGTTGGCTTGCGTTCCTGCTGTAACCAAAGCACAGTTCTTCCTCTTACACTGCAGGGTTTTAGAAGAGGCTAAGCCCCTATAGCGTACCTAGAGCATTCCTTGGGAGAGGCAGTTCGCTACATGCAGAACTCCGTGCCAAGAACACGTTATTCAGGGAAGGGACCAGTGTGTCACTAGAGTGTATATTAACTTGGTAGAAATCACAAGGAGGTAGGCTGCGTGTTCACTGGAAACGGGGACCTGATGGCACAAGGCTTGCTTTCCCATTTTGAAAGCTCCATTCATGCCGCCTTGAACCTACCTAAATACCAGTGTTTTGGACGAGTTTCTAGTCACTGTAGGCAGGGCTCTGGGAAGGGAACGAGTTTTCTCGAAATCAACAGGGTGCTTTCGTAGCCTGGGTGGGAGCTCCTCCTGAGACGCTCTAGAGCTCAAAGGAAACTTGACGTGAGTCATTTCCTCAAGGTAAAGCCTTGAAGGGCCCTGCTGAAGCCGAAGCGTAGAGAAGTTTCCTTGAGACATGAGTTGCAGTTCTCCTTTCTTTTAACGTTACTACGCTTTTCAAGACACCTAGGATCTCGCCTGGGCACCCTATTCCGTGCAAGAACACCGAGTACCGGCAGGCTCCACTGGGTTGCTAAGAAACATCCAGGCCCGTATACCTTTCCCAGTCACTCTGTGTATGCTAAGTGTAGGGCAACACACTGCACTCTTCCTTGGGAGAGCTACATTTCCTCAGCACTCCAACAGCTCCAGGTAATCTGTTCTCTCAAGTCCTACATGTCATGCAAATTGCCTCAATGCCCTAGGCTGAGCGGCACTGAGAAATCAAAACTGCTTCGCATTCCTTCTACAAAGTCATACCTTAAGACCCCATACTTACAGGAGAAACTCGGCTTGCGTTCCTCCTGTAACCAAAGCACAGTTCTTCCTCTTACACTGCAGGGTTTTAGAAGAGCCTAAGCCCCGATAGCGTTACCAAAGCGTTCCTTGGGAGAGGCAGTTCGCTACATGCAGAACTCCGTGCCAAGAAAACATTCTTCAGGGAAGGGACCATTGTGTAGTTTGAGGGAATATTTACTTGGTAGACATCACAAGGGGGTAGGCTGCGTGTTCCCTGGAAACGGAGACCTGATGGCACAAGGCTTGCTTTCCCATTTTGAAAGCTCCATTCATGCTGCCTTGAAGCTACCTAAATACCAGTGTTTTGGACGGGTCTCTAGTCACTGTAGGCAGGGCTGTGGGAAGGGAACGAGTTTTCTCTAAATCAACAGGGTGCTTTCGTAGCCTGGGTGGGAGCTCCAACTGAGACGCTCTAGAGCTCAAAGGAAACTTGACGTGAGTCGTTTCCTCAAGGTAAAGCCTTGAAGGGCCCTGCTGAAGCCGAAGCGTGGAGCAGTTTCCTGGAGACATGAGTTGCAGTTCTGCTTTCTTTGATTGTTAGTACGCTTATGAAGACACCTAGTAACTCTCGTGGGCACCCTGTTCCCTGCAAGAACACCGAGGACCGGCATGCTCGACTGGGAAGCTCAGAAACATCTAGGCCCGGAAAAATTTCCCAGTCACTCTCAATATGCTAAGTGTAAGGCAACACACTGCACGCCTCCTTGAAAGAGCTAGATTTCCTCAGCACTCCAACAGCTCCAGGCAATCTGTTGTCTCACGTCTACATGTCATGCATATCTGCCTCAGTGCCCTAGGCTGAGCGGCACTGAGAAACCAATACTCTTTCACATTCCTTCTACAAAGTCATACCTTAAGACCCCATACTTACAGGAGAAAGTTGCCTTGCGTTCCTGCTGTAACCAAAGCACAGTTCTTCCTCTTACACTGCAGGGTTTTAGAAGAGCCTAAGCCCTGATAGCGTTACCAAAGCGTTCCTTGGGAGAGGCAGTTCGCTACATGCAGAACTCCGTGCCAAGAAAACATTCTTCAGGGAAGGGACCATTGTGTAGTTTGAGGGAATATTTACTTGGTAGACATCACAAGGGGGTAGGCTGCGTGCTCACTGGAAACGGAGACCTGATGGCACAAGGCTTGCTTTCCCATTTTGAAAGCTCCATTCATGCTGCCTTGAAGCTACCTAAATACCAGTGTTTTGGACGGGTCTCTAGTCACTGTAGGCAGGGCTCTGGGAAGGGAACGAGTTTTCTCTAAATCAACAGGGTGCTTTCGTAGCCTGGGTGGGAGCTCCACCTGAGACGATCTAGAGCTCAAAGGAAACTTGACGTGAGTCGTTTCCTCAAGGTAAAGCCTTGAAGAGCCCTGCTGAAGCCGAAGCGTGGAGCAGTTTCCTGGAGACATGAGTTGCAGTTCTGCTTTCTTTGAACGTTAGTACGCTTATGAAGACACCTAGTAACTCCCGTGGGCACCCTATTCCCTGCAAGAACACCGAGGACCGGCATGCTCGACTGGGAAGCTCAGAAACATCCAGGCCCGGAAACCTTTCCCAGTCACTCTCAATATGCTAAGTGTAGGGCAACACACTGCACGCCTCCTTGGGAGAGCTAGATTTCCTCAGCACTCCAACAGCTCAAGGCAATCTGTTGTCTCACATCTACATGTCATGCATATCTGCCTCAGTGCCCTAGGCTGAGCGGCACTGAGAAACCAATACTCTTTCACATTCCTTCTACAAAGTCATACCTTAAGACCCCATACTTACAGGAGAAAGTTGGCTTGCTTTCCTGCTGTAACCAAAGCACAGTTCTTCCTCTTACACTGCAGGGTTTTAGAAGAGGCTAAGCCCCTATAGCGTTCCTAGAGCATTCCTTGGGAGAGGCAGTTCGCTACATGCAGAACTCCGTGCCAAGAACACGTTATTCAGGGAAGGGACCAGTGTGTCACTAGAGTGTATATTAACTTGGTAGAAATCACAAGGAGGTAGGCTGCGTGTTCACTGGAAACGGGGACCTGATGGCACAAGGCTTGCTTTCCCATTTTGAAAGCTCCATTCATGCCGCCTTGAACCTACCTAAATACCAGTGTTTTAGACGAGTTTCTAGTCACTGTAGGCAGGGCTCTGGGAAGGGAACGAGTTTTCTCTAAATCAACAGGGTGCTTTCGTAGCCTGGGTGGGAGCTCCTCCTGAGACGCTCTAGAGCTACAAGGAAACTTGACGTGAGTCCTTTCCTCAAGGTAAAGCCTTGAAGAGCCCTGCTGAAGCGGCACGTGGAGAAGTTTCCTTGAGACATGAGTTGCAGTTCTCCTTTCTTTTAACGTTACTACGCTTTTCAAGACACCTAGGATCTCGCCTGGGCACCCTATTCCGTGCAAGAACACCGAGTACCGGCAGGCTCCACTGGGTTGCTAAGAAACATCCAGGCCCGGATACCTTTCCCAGTCACTCTGTGTATGCTAAGTGTAGGGCAACACACTGCACTCTTCCTTGGGAGAGCTACATTTCCTCAGCACTCCAACAGCTCCAGGTAATCTGTTCTCTCACGTCCTACATGTCATGCAAATTGCCTCAATGCCCTAGGCTGAGCGGCACTGAGAAATCAAAACTGCTTTGCATTCCTTCTACAAAGTCATACCTTAAGACCCCATACTTACAGGAGAAACTCGGCTTGCGTTCCTCCTGTAACCAAAGCACAGTTCTTCCTCTTACACTGCAGGGTTTTAGAAGAGCCTAAGCCCCGATAGCGTTACCAAAGCGTTCCTTGGGAGAGGCAGTTCGCTACATGCAGAACTCCGTGCCAAGAAAACATTCTTCAGGGAAGGGACCATTGTGTAGTTTGAGGGAATATTTACTTGGTAGATATCACAAGGGGGTAGGCTGCGTGTTCCCTGGAAATGGAGACCTGATGGCACAAGGCTTGCTTTCCCATTTTGAAAGCTCCATTCATGCTGCCTTGAAGCTACCTAAATACCAGTGTTTTGGACGGGTCTCTAGTCACTGTAGGCAGGGCTGTGGGAAGGGAACGAGTTTTCTCTAAATCAACAGGGTGCTTTCGTAGCCTGGGTGGGAGCTCCAACTGAGACGCTCTAGAGCTCAAAGGAAACTTGACATGAGTCGTTTCCTCAAGGTAAAGCCTTGAAGGGCCCTGCTGAAGCCGATGCGTGGAGCAGTTTCCTGGAGACATGAGTTGCAGTTCTGCTTTCTTTGATTGTTAGTACGCTTATGAAGACACCTAGTAACTCTCGTGGGCACCCTATTCCCTGCAAGAACACCGAGGACCGTCATGGTCGATTGGGAAGCTCAGAAACATCTAGGCCCGGAAACCTTTCCCAGTCACTCTCAATATGCTAAGTGTAAGGCAACACACTGCACGCCTCCTTGAAAGAGCTAGATTTCCTCAGCACTCCAACAGCTCCAGGCAATCTGTTGTCTCACGTCTACATGTCATGCATATCTGCCTCAGTGCCCTAGGCTGAGCGGCACTGAGAAACCAATACTCTTTCACATTCCTTCTACAAAGTCATACCTTAAGACCCCATACTTACAGGAGAAACTCGGCTTGCGTTCCTCCTGTAACCAAAGCACAGTTCTTCCTCTTACACTGCAGGGTTTTAGAAGAGCCTAAGCACCGAAATCGTTACCAAAGCGTTCCTTGGGAGAGGCAGTTCGCTACATGCAGAACTCCGTGCCAAGAAAACATTCTTCAGGGAAGGGACCATTGTGTAGTTTGTGGGAATATTTACTTGGTAGACATCACAAGGGGGTAGGCTGCGTGCTCACTGGAAACGGAGACCTGATGGCACAAGTCTTGCTTTCCCATTTTGAAAGCTCCATTCATGCCGCCTTGAACCTACCTAAATACCAGAGTTTTGGACGAGTTTCTAGTCACTGTAGGCAGGGCTGTGGGAAGGGAACGAGTTTTCTCTAAATCAACAGGGTGCTTTCATAGCCTGGGTGGGAGCTCCTCCTGAGACGCTCTAGAGCCTCAAGGAAACTTGACGTGAGTCCTTTCCTCAAGGTAAAGCCTTGAAGAGCCCTGCTGAAGCGGAACGTGGAGAAGTTTCCTTGAGACATGAGTTGCAGTTCTCCTTTCTTTTAACATTAGTACGCTTTTCAAGACACCTAGGATCTCGCCTGGGCACCCTATTCCGTGCAAGAACACCGAGTACCGGCAGGCTCCACTGGGTTGCTAAGAAACATCCAGGCCCGGATACCTTTCCCAGTCACTCTGTGTATGCTAAGTGTAGGGCAACACACTGCACTCTTCCTTGGGAGAGCTACATTTCCTCAGCACTCCAACAGCTCCAGGTAATCTGTTCTCTCACGTCCTACATGTCATGCAAATTGCCTCAATGCCCTAGGCTGAGCGGCACTGAGAAATCAAAACTGCTTCGCATTCCTTCTACAAAGTCATACCTTAAGACCGCATAGTTAGAGGAGAAACTCGGCTTGCGTTCCTCCTGTAACCAAAGCACAGTTCTTCCTCTTACACTGCAGGGTTTTAGAAGAGCCTAAGCCCCGATAGCGTTACCAAAGCGTTCCTTGGGAGAGGCAGTTCGCTACATGCAGAACTCCGTGCCAAGAAAACATTCTTCAGGGAAGGGACCATTGTGTAGTTTGAGGGAATATTTACTTGGTAGACATCACAAGGGGGTAGGCTGCGTGTTCCCTGGAAACGGAGACCTGATGGCACAAGGCTTGCTTTCCCATTTTGAAAGCTCCATTCATGCTGCCTTGAAGCTACCTAAATACCAGTGTTTTGGACGGGTCTCTAGTCACTGTAGGCAGGGCTGTGGGAAGGGAACGAGTTTTCTCTAAATCAACAGGGTGCTTTCGTAGCCTGGGTGGGAGCTCCAACTGAGACGCTCTAGAGCTCAAAGGAAACTTGACGTGAGTCGTTTCCTCAAGGTAAAGCCTTGAAGGGCCCTGCTGAAGCCGAAGCGTAGAGAAGTTTCCTTGAGACATGAGTTGCAGTTCTCCTTTCTTTTAACGTTACTACGCTTTTCAAGACACCTAGGATCTCGCCTGGGCACCCTATTCCGTGCAAGAACACCGAGTACCGGCAGGCTCCACTGGGTTGCTAAGAAACATCCAGGCCCGGATACCTTTCCCAGTCACTCTGTGTATGCTAAGTGTAGGGCAACACACTGCACTCTTCCTTGGGAGAGCTACATTTCCTCAGCACTCCAACAGCTCCAGGTAATCTGTTCTCTCACGTCCTACATGTCATGCAAATTGCCTCAATGCCCTAGGCTGAGTGGCACTGAGAAATCAAAACTGCTTCGCATTCCTTCTACAAAGTCATACCTTAAGACCGCATAGTTAGAGGAGAAACTCGGCTTGCGTTCCTCCTGTAACCAAAGCACAGTTCTTCCTCTTACACTGCAGGGTTTTAGAAGAGCCTAAGCCCCGATAGCGTTACCAAAGCGTTCCTTGGGAGAGGCAGTTCGCTACATGCAGAACTCCGTGCCAAGAAAACATTCTTCAGGGAAGGGACCATTGTGTAGTTCGAGGGAATATTTACTTGGTAGACATCACAAGGGGGTAGGCTGCGTGTTCCCTGGAAACGGAGACCTGATGGCACAAGGCTTGCTTTCGAATTTTGAAAGCTCCATTCATGCTGCCTTGAAGCTACCTAAATACCAGTGTTTTGGACGGGTCTCTAGTCACTGTAGGCAGGGCTGTGGGAAGGGAACGAGTTTTCTCTAAATCAACAGGGTGCTTTCGTAGCCTGGGTGGGAGCTCCAACTGAGACGCTCTAGAGCTCAAAGGAAACTTGACGTGATTCGTTTCCTCAAGGTAAAGCCTTGAAGGGCCCTGCTGAAGCCGAAGCGTGGAGCAGTTTCCTGGAGACATGAGTTGCAGTTCTGCTTTCTTTGAACGTTAGTACGCTTATGAAGACACCTAGTAACTCTCGTGGGCACCCTATTCCCTGCAAGAACACCGAGGACCAGCATGCTCGACTGGGAAGCTCAGAAACATCCAGGCCCGGAAACCTTTCCCAGTCACTCTCAATATGCTAAGTGTAGGGCAACACACTGCACGCCTCCTTGGGAGAGCTAGATTTCCTCAGCACTCCAACAGCTCAAGGCAATCTGTTGTCTCACATCTACATGTCATGCATATCTGCCTCAGTGCCCTAGGCTGAGCGGCACTGAGAAACCAATACTCTTTCACATTCCTTCTACAAAGTCATACCTTACGACCCCATACTTACAGGAGAAAGTTGGCTTGCGTTCCTGCTGTAACCAAAGCACAGTTCTTCCTCTTACACTGCAGGGTTTTAGAAGAGGCTAAGCCCCTATAGCGTACCTAGAGCATTCCTTGGGAGAGGCAGTTCGCTACATGCAGAACTCCGTGCCAAGAACACGTTATTCAGGGAAGGGACCAGTGTGTCACTAGAGTGTATATTAACTTGGTAGAAATCACAAGGAGGTAGGCTGCGTGTTCACTGGAAACGGGGACCTGATGGCACAAGGCTTGCTTTCCCATTTTGAAAGCTCCATTCATGCCGCCTTGAACCTACCTAAATACCAGTGTTTTGGACGAGTTTCTAGTCACTGTAGGCAGGGCTCTGGGAAGGGAACGAGTTTTCTCGAAATCAACAGGGTGCTTTCGTAGCCTGGGTGGGAGCTCCTCCTGAGACGCTCTAGAGCTCAAAGGAAACTTGACGTGAGTCATTTCCTCAAGGTAAAGCCTTGAAGGGCCCTGCTGAAGCCGAAGCGTAGAGAAGTTTCCTTGAGACATGAGTTGCAGTTCTCCTTTCTTTTAACGTTACTACGCTTTTCAAGACACCTAGGATCTCGCCTGGGCACCCTATTCCGTGCAAGAACACCGAGTACCGGCAGGCTCCACTGGGTTGCTAAGAAACATCCAGGCCCGGATACCTTTCCCAGTCACTCTGTGTATGCTAAGTGTAGGGCAACACACTGCACTCTTCCTTGGGAGAGCTACATTTCCTCAGCACTCCAACAGCTCCAGGTAATCTGTTCTCTCACGTCCTACATGTCATGCAAATTGCCTCAATGCCCTAGGCTGAGCGGCACTGAGAAATCAAAACTGCTTCGCATTCCTTCTACAAAGTCATACCTTAAGACCCCATACTTACAGGAGAAACTCGGCTTGCGTTCCTCCTGTAACCAAAGCACAGTTCTTCCTCTTACACTGCAGGGTTTTAGAAGAGCCTAAGCCCCGATAGCGTTACCAAAGCGTTCCTTGGGAGAGGCAGTTCGCTACATGCAGAACTCCGTGCCAAGAAAACATTCTTCAGGGAAGGGACCATTGTGTAGTTTGAGGGAATATTTACTTGGTAGACATCACAAGGGGGTAGGCTGCGTGTTCCCTGGAAACGGAGACCTGATGGCACAAGGCTTGCTTTCCCATTTTGAAAGCTCCATTCATGCTGCCTTGAAGCTACCTAAATACCAGTGTTTTGGACGGGTCTCTAGTCACTGTAGGCAGGGCTGTGGGAAGGGAACGAGTTTTCTCTAAATCAACAGGGTGCTTTCGTAGCCTGGGTGGGAGCTCCAACTGAGACGCTCTAGAGCTCAAAGGAAACTTGACGTGAGTCGTTTCCTCAAGGTAAAGCCTTGAAGGGCCCTGCTGAAGCCGAAGCGTGGAGCAGTTTCCTGGAGACATGAGTTGCAGTTCTGCTTTCTTTGATTGTTAGTACGCTTATGAAGACACCTAGTAACTCTCGTGGGCACCCTGTTCCCTGCAAGAACACCGAGGACCGGCATGCTCGACTGGGAAGCTCAGAAACATCTAGGCCCGGAAAAATTTCCCAGTCACTCTCAATATGCTAAGTGTAAGGCAACACACTGCACGCCTCCTTGAAAGAGCTAGATTTCCTCAGCACTCCAACAGCTCCAGGCAATCTGTTGTCTCACGTCTACATGTCATGCATATCTGCCTCAGTGCCCTAGGCTGAGCGGCACTGAGAAACCAATACTCTTTCACATTCCTTCTACAAAGTCATACCTTAAGACCCCATACTTACAGGAGAAAGTTGCCTTGCGTTCCTGCTGTAACCAAAGCACAGTTCTTCCTCTTACACTGCAGGGTTTTAGAAGAGCCTAAGCCCTGATAGCGTTACCAAAGCGTTCCTTGGGAGAGGCAGTTCGCTACATGCAGAACTCCGTGCCAAGAAAACATTCTTCAGGGAAGGGACCATTGTGTAGTTTGAGGGAATATTTACTTGGTAGACATCACAAGGGGGTAGGCTGCGTGCTCACTGGAAACGGAGACCTGATGGCACAAGGCTTGCTTTCCCATTTTGAAAGCTCCATTCATGCTGCCTTGAAGCTACCTAAATACCAGTGTTTTGGACGGGTCTCTAGTCACTGTAGGCAGGGCTCTGGGAAGGGAACGAGTTTTCTCTAAATCAACAGGGTGCTTTCGTAGCCTGGGTGGGAGCTCCACCTGAGACGATCTAGAGCTCAAAGGAAACTTGACGTGAGTCGTTTCCTCAAGGTAAAGCCTTGAAGAGCCCTGCTGAAGCCGAAGCGTGGAGCAGTTTCCTGGAGACATGAGTTGCAGTTCTGCTTTCTTTGAACGTTAGTACGCTTATGAAGACACCTAGTAACTCCCGTGGGCACCCTATTCCCTGCAAGAACACCGAGGACCGGCATGCTCGACTGGGAAGCTCAGAAACATCCAGGCCCGGAAACCTTTCCCAGTCACTCTCAATATGCTAAGTGTAGGGCAACACACTGCACGCCTCCTTGGGAGAGCTAGATTTCCTCAGCACTCCAACAGCTCAAGGCAATCTGTTGTCTCACATCTACATGTCATGCATATCTGCCTCAGTGCCCTAGGCTGAGCGGCACTGAGAAACCAATACTCTTTCACATTCCTTCTACAAAGTCATACCTTAAGACCCCATACTTACAGGAGAAAGTTGGCTTGCGTTCCTGCTGTAACCAAAGCACAGTTCTTCCTCTTACACTGCAGGGTTTTAGAAGAGGCTAAGCCCCTATAGCGTTCCTAGAGCATTCCTTGGGAGAGGCAGTTCGCTACATGCAGAACTCCGTGCCAAGAACACGTTATTCAGGGAAGGGACCAGTGTGTCACTAGAGTGTATATTAACTTGGTAGAAATCACAAGGAGGTAGGCTGCGTGTTCACTGGAAACGGGGACCTGATGGCACAAGGCTTGCTTTCCCATTTTGAAAGCTCCATTCATGCCGCCTTGAACCTACCTAAATACCAGTGTTTTGGACGAGTTTCTAGTCACTGTAGGCAGGGCTCTGGGAAGGGAACGAGTTTTCTCTAAATCAACAGGGTGCTTTCGTAGCCTGGGTGGGAGCTCCTCCTGAGACGCTCTAGAGCTACAAGGAAACTTGACGTGAGTCCTTTCCTCAAGGTAAAGCCTTGAAGAGCCCTGCTGAAGCGGCACGTGGAGAAGTTTCCTTGAGACATGAGTTGCAGTTCTCCTTTCTTTTAACGTTACTACGCTTTTCAAGACACCTAGGATCTCGCCTGGGCACCCTATTCCGTGCAAGAACACCGAGTACCGGCAGGCTCCACTGGGTTGCTAAGAAACATCCAGGCCCGGATACCTTTCCCAGTCACTCTGTGTATGCTAAGTGTAGGGCAACACACTGCACTCTTCCTTGGGAGAGCTACATTTCCTCAGCACTCCAACAGCTCCAGGTAATCTGTTCTCTCACGTCCTACATGTCATGCAAATTGCCTCAATGCCCTAGGCTGAGCGGCACTGAGAAATCAAAACTGCTTTGCATTCCTTCTACAAAGTCATACCTTAAGACCCCATACTTACAGGAGAAACTCGGCTTGCGTTCCTCCTGTAACCAAAGCACAGTTCTTCCTCTTACACTGCAGGGTTTTAGAAGAGCCTAAGCCCCGATAGCGTTACCAAAGCGTTCCTTGGGAGAGGCAGTTCGCTACATGCAGAACTCCGTGCCAAGAAAACATTCTTCAGGGAAGGGACCATTGTGTAGTTTGAGGGAATATTTACTTGGTAGATATCACAAGGGGGTAGGCTGCGTGTTCCCTGGAAATGGAGACCTGATGGCACAAGGCTTGCTTTCCCATTTTGAAAGCTCCATTCATGCTGCCTTGAAGCTACCTAAATACCAGTGTTTTGGACGGGTCTCTAGTCACTGTAGGCAGGGCTGTGGGAAGGGAACGAGTTTTCTCTAAATCAACAGGGTGCTTTCGTAGCCTGGGTGGGAGCTCCAACTGAGACGCTCTAGAGCTCAAAGGAAACTTGACATGAGTCGTTTCCTCAAGGTAAAGCCTTGAAGGGCCCTGCTGAAGCCGATGCGTGGAGCAGTTTCCTGGAGACATGAGTTGCAGTTCTGCTTTCTTTGATTGTTAGTACGCTTATGAAGACACCTAGTAACTCTCGTGGGCACCCTATTCCCTGCAAGAACACCGAGGACCGTCATGGTCGATTGGGAAGCTCAGAAACATCTAAGCCCGGAAACCTTTCCCAGTCACTCTCAATATGCTAAGTGTAAGGCAACACACTGCACGCCTCCTTGAAAGAGCTAGATTTCCTCAGCACTCCAACAGCTCCAGGCAATCTGTTGTCTCACGTCTACATGTCATGCATATCTGCCTCAGTGCCCTAGGCTGAGCGGCACTGAGAAACCAATACTCTTTCACATTCCTTCTACAAAGTCATACCTTAAGACCCCATACTTACAGGAGAAAGTTGCCTTGCGTTCCTGCTGTAACCAAAGCACAGTTCTTCCTCTTACACTGCAGGGTTTTAGAAGAGCCTAAGCCCCGATAGCGTTACCAAAGCGTTCCTTGGGAGAGGCAGTTCGCTACATGCAGAACTCCGTGCCAAGAAAACATTCTTCAGGGAAGGGACCATTGTGTAGTTTGAGGGAATATTTACTTGGTAGACATCACAAGGGGGTAGGCTGCGTGCTCACTGGAAACGGAGACCTGATGGCACAAGGCTTGCTTTCCCATTTTGAAAGCTCCATTCATGCTGCCTTGAAGCTACCTAAATACCAGTGTTTTGGACGGGTCTCTAGTCACTGTAGGCAGGGCTCTGGGAAGGGAACGAGTTTTCTCTAAATCAACAGGGTGCTTTCGTAGCCTGGGTGGGAGCTCCACCTGAGACGCTCTAGTGCTCAAAGGAAACTTGACGTGAGTCGTTTCCTCAAGGTAAAGCCTTGAAGAGCCCTGCTGAAGCTGAAGCGTGGAGCAGTTTCCTGGAGACATGAGTTGCAGTTCTGCTTTCTTTGAACGTTAGTACGCTTATGAAGACACCTAGTAACTCCCGTGGGCACCCTATTCCCTGCAAGAACACCGAGGACCGGCATGCTCGACTGGGAAGCTCAGAAACATCCAGGCCCGGAAACCTTTCCCAGTCACTCTCATTATGCTAAGTGTAGGGCAACACACTGCACGCCTCCTTGGGAGAGCTAGATTTCCTCAGCACTCCAACAGCTCAAGGCAATCTGTTGTCTCACATCTACATGTCATGCATATCTGCCTCAGTGCCCTAGGCTGAGCGGCACTGAGAAACCAATACTCTTTCACATTCCTTCTACAAAGTCATACCTTACGACCCCATACTTACAGGAGAAAGTTGGCTTGCGTTCCTGCTGTAACCAAAGCACAGTTCTTCCTCTTACACTGCAGGGTTTTAGAAGAGGCTAAGCCCCTATAGCGTACCTAGAGCATTCCTTGGGAGAGGCAGTTCGCTACATGCAGAACTCCGTGCCAAGAACACGTTATTCAGGGAAGGGACCAGTGTGTCACTAGAGTGTATATTAACTTGGTAGAAATCACAAGGAGGTAGGCTGCGTGTTCACTGGAAACGGGGACCTGATGGCACAAGGCTTGCTTTCCCATTTTGAAAGCTCCATTCATGCCGCCTTGAACCTACCTAAATACCAGTGTTTTGGACGAGTTTCTAGTCACTGTAGGCAGGGCTCTGGGAAGGGAACGAGTTTTCTCTAAATCAACAGGGTGCTTTCGTAGCCTGGGTGGGAGCTCCTCCTGAGACGCTCTAGAGCTACAAGGAAACTTGACGTGAGTCCTTTCCTCAAGGTAAAGCCTTGAAGAGCCCTGCTGAAGCGGCACGTGGAGAAGTTTCCTTGAGACATGAGTTGCAGTTCTCCTTTCTTTTAACGTTACTACGCTTTTCAAGACACCTAGGATCTCGCCTGGGCACCCTATTCCGTGCAAGAACACCGAGTACCGGCAGGCTCCACTGGGTTGCTAAGAAACATCCAGGCCCGGATACCTTTCCCAGTCACTCTGTGTATGCTAAGTGTAGGGCAACACACTGCACTCTTCCTTGGGAGAGCTACATTTCCTCAGCACTCCAACAGCTCCAGGTAATCTGTTCTCTCACGTCCTACATGTCATGCAAATTGCCTCAATGCCCTAGGCTGAGCGACACTGAGAAATCAAAACTGCTTCGCATTCCTTCTACAAAGTCATACCTTAAGACCCCATACTTACAGGAGAAACTCGGCTTGCGTTCCTCCTGTAACCAAAGCACAGTTCTTCCTCTTACACTGCAGGGTTTTAGAAGAGCCTAAGCCCCGATAGCGTTACCAAAGCGTTCCTTGGGAGAGGCAGTTCGCTACATGCAGAACTCCGTGCCAAGAAAACATTCTTCAGGGAAGGGACCATTGTGTAGTTTGAGGGAATATTTACTTGGTAGACATCACAAGGGGGTAGGCTGCGTGTTCCCTGGAAACGGAGACCTGATGGCACAAGGCTTGCTTTCCCATTTTGAAAGCTCCATTCATGCTGCCTTGAAGCTACCTAAATACCAGTGTTTTGGACGGGTCTCTAGTCACTGTAGGCAGGGCTGTGGGAAGGGAACGAGTTTTCTCTAAATCAACAGGGTGCTTTCGTAGCCTGGGTGGGAGCTCCAACTGAGACGCTCTAGAGCTCAAAGGAAACTTGACGTGATTCGTTTCCTCAAGGTAAAGCCTTGAAGGGCCCTGCTGAAGCCGAAGCGTGGAGCAGTTTCCTGGAGACATGAGTTGCAGTTCTGCTTTCTTTGAACGTTAGTACGCTTATGAAGACACCTAGTAACTCTCGTGGGCACCCTATTCCCTGCAAGAACACCGAGGACCGGCATGCTCGACTGGGAAGCTCAGAAACATCCAGGCCCGGAAACCTTTCCCAGTCACTCTCAATATGCTAAGTGTAGGGCAACACACTGCACGCCTCCTTGGGAGAGCTAGATTTCCTCAGCACTCCAACAGCTCAAGGCAATCTGTTGTCTCACATCTACATGTCATGCATATCTGCCTCAGTGCCCTAGGCTGAGCGGCACTGAGAAACCAATACTCTTTCACATTCCTTCTACAAAGTCATACCTTACGACCCCATACTTACAGGAGAAAGTTGGCTTGCGTTCCTGCTGTAACCAAAGCACAGTTCTTCCTCTTACACTGCAGGGTTTTAGAAGAGGCTAAGCCCCTATAGCGTACCTAGAGCATTCCTTGGGAGAGGCAGTTCGCTACATGCAGAACTCCGTGCCAAGAACACGTTATTCAGGGAAGGGACCAGTGTGTCACTAGAGTGTATATTAACTTGGTAGAAATCACAAGGAGGTAGGCTGCGTGTTCACTGGAAACGGGGACCTGATGGCACAAGGCTTGCTTTCCCATTTTGAAAGCTCCATTCATGCCGCCTTGAACCTACCTAAATACCAGTGTTTTGGACGAGTTTCTAGTCACTGTAGGCAGGGCTCTGGGAAGGGAACGAGTTTTCTCTAAATCAACAGGGTGCTTTCGTAGCCTGGGTGGGAGCTCCTCCTGAGACGCTCTAGAGCTACAAGGAAACTTGACGTGAGTCCTTTCCTCAAGGTAAAGCCTTGAAGAGCCCTGCTGAAGCGGAACGTGGAGAAGTTTCCTTGAGACATGAGTTGCAGTTCTCCTTTCTTTTAACGTTACTACGCTTTTCAAGACACCTAGGATCTCGCCTGGGCACCCTATTCCGTGCAAGAACACCGAGTACCGGCAGGCTCCACTGGGTTGCTAAGAAACATCCAGGCCCGGATACCTTTCCCAGTCACTCTGTGTATGCTAAGTGTAGGGCAACACACTGCACTCTTCCTTGGGAGAGCTACATTTCCTCAGCACTCCAACAGCTCCAGGTAATCTGTTCTCTCACGTCCTACATGTCATGCAAATTGCCTCAATGCCCTAGGCTGAGCGGCACTGAGAAATCAAAACTTCTTTGCATTCCTTCTACAAAGTCATACCTTAAGACCCCATACTTACAGGAGAAACTCGGCTTGCGTTCCTCCTGTAACCAAAGCACAGTTCTTCCTCTTACACTGCAGGGTTTTAGAAGAGCCTAAGCCCCGATAGCGTTACCAAAGCGTTCCTTGGGAGAGGCAGTTCGCTACATGCAGAACTCCGTGCCAAGAAAACATTCTTCAGGGAAGGGACCATTGTGTAGTTTGAGGGAATATTTACTTGGTAGATATCACAAGGGGGTAGGCTGCGTGTTCCCTGGAAATGGAGACCTGATGGCACAAGGCTTGCTTTCCCATTTTGAAAGCTCCATTCATGCTGCCTTGAAGCTACCTAAATACCAGTGTTTTGGACGGGTCTCTAGTCACTGTAGGCAGGGCTCTGGGAAGGGAACGAGTTTTCTCTAAATCAACAGGGTGCTTTCGTAGCCTGGGTGGGAGCTCCACCTAGAAGCTCTAGAGCTCAAAGGAAACTTGACGTGAGTCGTTTCCTCAAGGTAAAGCCTTGAAGAGCCCTGCTGAAGCCGAAGCGTGGAGCAGTTTCCTGGAGACATGAGTTGCAGTTCTGCTTTCTTTGAACGTTAGTACGCTTATGAAGACACCTAGTAACTCTCGTGGGCACCCTATTCCCTGCAAGAACACCGAGGACCGGCATGCTCGACTGGGAAGCTCAGAAACATCCAGGCCCGGAAACCTTTCCCAGTCACTCTCAATATGCTAAGGGTAGGGCAACACACTGCACGCCTCCTTGGGAGAGCTAGATTTCCTCAACACTCCAACAGCTCCAGGCAATCTGTTGTCTCACGTCTACATGTCATGCATATCTGCCTCAATGCCCTAGGCTGAGTGGCACTGAGTAACCAATACTCTTTCACATTCCTTCTACAAAGTCATACCTTAAGACCCCATACTTACAGGAGAAAGTTGCCTTGCGTTCCTGCTGTAACCAAAGCACAGTTCTTCCTCTTACACTGCAGGGTTTTAGAAGAGGCTAAGCCCCTATAGCGTACCTAGAGCATTCCTTGGGAGAGGCAGTTCGCTACATGCAGAACTCCGTGCCAAGAACACGTTATTCAGGGAAGGGACCAGTGTGTCTCTAGAGTGTATATTAACTTGGTAGAAATCACAAGGAGGTAGGCTGCGTGTTCACTGGAAACGGGGACCTGATGGCACAAGGCTTGCTTTCCCATTTTGAAAGCTCCATTCATGCCGCCTTGAACCTACCTAAATACCAGTGTTTTGGACGAGTTTCTAGTCACTGTAGGCAGGGCTCTGGGAAGGGAACGAGTTTTCTCGAAATCAACAGGGTGCTTTCATAGCCTGGGTGGGAGCTCCTCCTGAGACGCTCTAGAGCTACAAGGAAACTTGACGTGAGTCCTTTCCTCAAGGTAAAGCCTTGAAGAGCCCTGCTGAAGCGGCACGTGGAGAAGTTTCCTTGAGACAGGAGTTGCAGTTCTCCTTTCTTTTAACGTTACTACGCTTTTCAAGACACCTAGGATCTCGCCTGGGCACCCTATTCCGTGCAAGAACACCGAGTACCGGCAGGCTCCACTGGGTTGCTAAGAAACATCCAGGCCCGGATACCTTTCCCAGTCACTCTGTGTATGCTAAGTGTAGGGCAACACACTGCACTCTTCCTTGGGAGAGCTACATTTCCTCAGCACTCCAACAGCTCCAGGTAATCTGTTCTCTCACGTCCTACATGTCATGCAAATTGCCTCAATGCCCTAGGCTGAGCGGCACTGAGAAATCAAAACTGCTTTGCATTCCTTCTACAAAGTCATACCTTAAGACCCCATACTTAGAGGAGAAACTCGGCTTGCGTTCCTCCTGTAACCAAAGCACAGTTCTTCCTCTTACACTGCAGGGTTTTAGAAGAGCCTAAGCCCCGATAGCGTTACCAAAGCGTTCCTTGGGAGAGGCAGTTCGCTACATGCAGAACTCCGTGCCAAGAAAACATTCTTCAGGGAAGGGACCATTGTGTAGTTTGAGGGAATATTTACTTGGTAGACATCACAAGGGGGTAGGCTGCGTGCTCACTGGAAACGGAGACCTGATGGCACAAGGCTTGCTTTCCCATTTTGAAAGCTCCATTCATGCTGCCTTGAAGCTACTTAAATACCAGTGTTTTGGACGGGTCTCTAGTCACTGTAGGCAGGGCTCTGGGAAGGGAACGAGTTTTCTCTAAATCAACAGGGTGCTTTCGTAGCCTGGGTGGGAGCTCCACCTGAGACGCTCTAGTGCTCAAAGGAAACTTGAGGTGAGTCGTTTCCTCAAGGTAAAGCCTTGAAGAGCCCTGCTGAAGCCGAAGCGTGGAGCAGTTTCCTGGAGACATGAGTTGCAGTTCTGCTTTCTTTGAACGTTAGTACGCTTATGAAGACACCTAGTAACTCCCGTGGGCACCCTATTCCCTGCAAGAACACCGAGGACCGGCATGCTCGACTGGGAAGCTCAGAAACATCCAGGCCCGGAAACCTTTCCCAGTCACTCTCATTATGCTAAGTGTAGGGCAACACACTGCACGCCTCCTTGGGAGAGCTAGATTTCCTCAGCACTCCAACAGCTCAAGGCAATCTGTTGTCTCACATCTACATGTCATGCATATCTGCCTCAGTGCCCTAGGCTGAGCGGCACTGAGAAACCAATACTCTTTCACATTCCTTCTACAAAGTCATACCTTACGACCCCATACTTACAGGAGAAAGTTGGCTTGCGTTCCTGCTGTAACCAAAGCACAGTTCTTCCTCTTACACTGCAGGGTTTTAGAAGAGGCTAAGCCCCTATAGCGTACCTAGAGCATTCCTTGGGAGAGGCAGTTCGCTACATGCAGAACTCCGTGCCAAGAACACGTTATTCAGGGAAGGGACCAGTGTGTCACTAGAGTGTATATTAACTTGGTAGAAATCACAAGGAGGTAGGCTGCGTGTTCACTGGAAACGGGGACCTGATGGCACAAGGCTTGCTTTCCCATTTTGAAAGCTCCATTCATGCCGCCTTGAACCTACCTAAATACCAGTGTTTTGGACGAGTTTCTAGTCACTGTATGCAGGGCTCTGGGAAGGGAACGAGTTTTCTCGAAATCAACAGGGTGCTTTCGTAGCCTGGGTGGGAGCTCCTCCTGAGACGCTCTAGAGCTACAAGGAAACTTGACGTGAGTCCTTTCCTCAAGGTAAAGCCTTGAAGAGCCCTGCTGAAGCGGCACGTGGAGAAGTTTCCTTGAGACATGAGTTGCAGTTCTCCTTTCTTTTAACGTTACTACGCTTTTCAAGACACCTAGGATCTCGCCTGGGCACCCTATTCCGTGCAAGAACACCGAGTACCGGCAGGCTCCACTGGGTTGCTAAGAAACATCCAGGCCCGGATACCTTTCCCAGTCACTCTGTGTATGCTAAGTGTAGGGCAACACACTGCACTCTTCCTTGGGAGAGCTACATTTCCTCAGCACTCCAACAGCTCCAGGTAATCTGTTCTCTCACGTCCTACATGTCATGCAAATTGCCTCAATGCCCTAGGCTGAGCGACACTGAGAAATCAAAACTGCTTCGCATTCCTTCTACAAAGTCATACCTTAAGACCCCATACTTACAGGAGAAACTCGGCTTGCGTTCCTCCTGTAACCAAAGCACAGTTCTTCCTCTTACACTGCAGGGTTTTAGAAGAGCCTAAGCCCCGATAGCGTTACCAAAGCGTTCCTTGGGAGAGGCAGTTCGCTACATGCAGAACTCCGTGCCAAGAAAACATTCTTCAGGGAAGGGACCATTGTGTAGTTTGAGGGAATATTTACTTGGTAGACATCACAAGGGGGTAGGCTGCGTGCTCACTGGAAACGGAGACCTGATGGCACAAGGCTTGCTTTCCCATTTTGAAAGCTCCATTCATGCTGCCTTGAAGCTACCTAAATACCAGTGTTTTGGACGGGTCTCTAGTCACTGTAGGCAGGGCTCTGGGAAGGGAACGAGTTTTCTCTAAATCAACAGGGTGCTTTCGTAGCCTGGGTGGGAGCTCCACCTAGAAGCTCTAGAGCTCAAAGGAAACTTGACGTGAGTCGTTTCCTCAAGGTAAAGCCTTGAAGAGCCCTGCTGAAGCCGAAGCGTGGAGCAGTTTCCTGGAGACATGAGTTGCAGTTCTGCTTTCTTTGAACGTTAGTACGCTTATGAAGACACCTAGTAACTCTCGTGGGCACCCTATTCCCTGCAAGAACACCGAGGACCGGCATGCTCGACTGGGAAGCTCAGAAACATCCAGGCCCGGAAACCTTTCCCAGTCACTCTCAATATGCTAAGGGTAGGGCAACACACTGCACGCCTCCTTGGGAGAGCTAGATTTCCTCAACACTCCAACAGCTCCAGGCAATCTGTTGTCTCACGTCTACATGTCATGCATATCTGCCTCAATGCCCTAGGCTGAGTGGCACTGAGTAACCAATACTCTTTCACATTCCTTCTACAAAGTCATACCTTAAGACCCCATACTTACAGGAGAAAGTTGCCTTGCGTTCCTGCTGTAACCAAAGCACAGTTCTTCCTCTTACACTGCAGGGTTTTAGAAGAGGCTAAGCCCCTATAGCGTACCTAGAGCATTCCTTGGGAGAGGCAGTTCGCTACATGCAGAACTCCGTGCCAAGAACACGTTATTCAGGGAAGGGACCAGTGTGTCACTAGAGTGTATATTAACTTGGTAGAAATCACAAGGAGGTAGGCTGCGTGTTCACTGGAAACGGGGACCTGATGGCACAAGGCTTGCTTTCCCATTTTGAAAGCTCCATTCATGCCGCCTTGAACCTACCTAAATACCAGTGTTTTGGACGAGTTTCTAGTCACTGTAGGCAGGGCTCTGGGAAGGGAACGAGTTTTCTCTAAATCAACAGGGTGCTTTCGTAGCCTGGGTGGGAGCTCCTCCTGAGACGCTCTAGAGCTACAAGGAAACTTGACGTGAGTCCTTTCCTCAAGGTAAAGCCTTGAAGAGCCCTGCTGAAGCGGAACGTGGAGAAGTTTCCTTGAGACATGAGTTGCAGTTCTCCTTTCTTTTAACGTTACTACGCTTTTCAAGACACCTAGGATCTCGCCTGGGCACCCTATTCCGTGCAAGAACACCGAGTACCGGCAGGCTCCACTGGGTTGCTAAGAAACATCCAGGCCCGGATACCTTTCCCAGTCACTCTGTGTATGCTAAGTGTAGGGCAACACACTGCACTCTTCCTTGGGAGAGCTACATTTCCTCAGCACTCCAACAGCTCCAGGTAATCTGTTCTCTCACGTCCTACATGTCATGCAAATTGCCTCAATGCCCTAGGCTGAGCGGCACTGAGAAATCAAAACTGCTTTGCATTCCTTCTACAAAGTCATACCTTAAGACCCCATACTTACAGGAGAAACTCGGCTTGCGTTCCTCCTGTAACCAAAGCACAGTTCTTCCTCTTACACTGCAGGGTTTTAGAAGAGCCTAAGCCCCGATAGCGTTACCAAAGCGTTCCTTGGGAGAGGCAGTTCGCTACATGCAGAACTCCGTGCCAAGAAAACATTCTTCAGGGAAGGGACCATTGTGTAGTTTGAGGGAATATTTACTTGGTAGATATCACAAGGGGGTAGGCTGCGTGTTCCCTGGAAATGGAGACCTGATGGCACAAGGCTTGCTTTCCCATTTTGAAAGCTCCATTCATGCTGCCTTGAAGCTACCTAAATACCAGTGTTTTGGACGGGTCTCTAGTCACTGTAGGCAGGGCTCTGGGAAGGGAACGAGTTTTCTCTAAATCAACAGGGTGCTTTCGTAGCCTGGGTGGGAGCTCCACCTAGAAGCTCTAGAGCTCAAAGGAAACTTGACGTGAGTCGTTTCCTCAAGGTAAAGCCTTGAAGAGCCCTGCTGAAGCCGAAGCGTGGAGCAGTTTCCTGGAGACATGAGTTGCAGTTCTGCTTTCTTTGAACGTTAGTACGCTTATGAAGACACCTAGTAACTCTCGTGGGCACCCTATTCCCTGCAAGAACACCGAGGACCGGCATGCTCGACTGGGAAGCTCAGAAACATCCAGGCCCGGAAACCTTTCCCAGTCACTCTCAATATGCTAAGGGTAGGGCAACACACTGCACGCCTCCTTGGGAGAGCTAGATTTCCTCAACACTCCAACAGCTCCAGGCAATCTGTTGTCTCACGTCTACATGTCATGCATATCTGCCTCAATGCCCTAGGCTGAGTGGCACTGAGTAACCAATACTCTTTCACATTCCTTCTACAAAGTCATACCTTAAGACCCCATACTTACAGGAGAAAGTTGCCTTGCGTTCCTGCTGTAACCAAAGCACAGTTCTTCCTCTTACACTGCAGGGTTTTAGAAGAGGCTAAGCCCCTATAGCGTACCTAGAGCATTCCTTGGGAGAGGCAGTTCGCTACATGCAGAACTCCGTGCCAAGAACACGTTATTCAGGGAAGGGACCAGTGTGTCTCTAGAGTGTATATTAACTTGGTAGAAATCACAAGGAGGTAGGCTGCGTGTTCACTGGAAACGGGGACCTGATGGCACAAGGCTTGCTTTCCCATTTTGAAAGCTCCATTCATGCCGCCTTGAACCTACCTAAATACCAGTGTTTTGGACGAGTTTCTAGTCACTGTAGGCAGGGCTCTGGGAAGGGAACGAGTTTTCTCTAAATCAACAGGGTGCTTTCATAGCCTGGGTGGGAGCTCCTCCTGAGACGCTCTAGAGCTACAAGGAAACTTGACGTGAGTCCTTTCCTCAAGGTAAAGCCTTGAAGAGCCCTGCTGAAGCGGCACGTGGAGAAGTTTCCTTGAGACAGGAGTTGCAGTTCTCCTTTCTTTTAACGTTACTACGCTTTTCAAGACACCTAGGATCTCGCCTGGGCACCCTATTCCGTGCAAGAACACCGAGTACCGGCAGGCTCCACTGGGTTGCTAAGAAACATCCAGGCCCGGATACCTTTCCCAGTCACTCTGTGTATGCTAAGTGTAGGGCAACACACTGCACTCTTCCTTGGGAGAGCTACATTTCCTCAGCACTCCAACAGCTCCAGGTAATCTGTTCTCTCACGTCCTACATGTCATGCAAATTGCCTCAATGCCCTAGGCTGAGCGGCACTGAGAAATCAAAACTGCTTTGCATTCCTTCTACAAAGTCATACCTTAAGACCCCATACTTAGAGGAGAAACTCGGCTTGCGTTCCTCCTGTAACCAAAGCACAGTTCTTCCTCTTACACTGCAGGGTTTTAGAAGAGCCTAAGCCCCGATAGCGTTACCAAAGCGTTCCTTGGGAGAGGCAGTTCGCTACATGCAGAACTCCGTGCCAAGAAAACATTCTTCAGGGAAGGGACCATTGTGTAGTTTGAGGGAATATTTACTTGGTAGACATCACAAGGGGGTAGGCTGCGTGCTCACTGGAAACGGAGACCTGATGGCACAAGGCTTGCTTTCCCATTTTGAAAGCTCCATTCATGCTGCCTTGAAGCTACTTAAATACCAGTGTTTTGGACGGGTCTCTAGTCACTGTAGGCAGGGCTCTGGGAAGGGAACGAGTTTTCTCTAAATCAACAGGGTGCTTTCGTAGCCTGGGTGGGAGCTCCACCTGAGACGCTCTAGTGCTCAAAGGAAACTTGAGGTGAGTCGTTTCCTCAAGGTAAAGCCTTGAAGAGCCCTGCTGAAGCCGAAGCGTGGAGCAGTTTCCTGGAGACATGAGTTGCAGTTCTGCTTTCTTTGAACGTTAGTACGCTTATGAAGACACCTAGTAACTCCCGTGGGCACCCTATTCCCTGCAAGAACACCGAGGACCGGCATGCTCGACTGGGAAGCTCAGAAACATCCAGGCCCGGAAACCTTTCCCAGTCACTCTCATTATGCTAAGTGTAGGGCAACACACTGCACGCCTCCTTGGGAGAGCTAGATTTCCTCAGCACTCCAACAGCTCAAGGCAATCTGTTGTCTCACATCTATATGTCATGCATATCTGCCTCAGTGCCCTAGGCTGAGCGGCACTGAGAAACCAATACTCTTTCACATTCCTTCTACAAAGTCATACCTTACGACCCCATACTTACAGGAGAAAGTTGGCTTGCGTTCCTGCTGTAACCAAAGCACAGTTCTTCCTCTTACACTGCAGGGTTTTAGAAGAGGCTAAGCCCCTATAGCGTACCTAGAGCATTCCTTGGGAGAGGCAGTTCGCTACATGCAGAACTCCGTGCCAAGAACACGTTATTCAGGGAAGGGACCAGTGTGTCACTAGAGTGTATATTAACGTGGTAGAAATCACAAGGAGGTAGGCTGCGTGTTCACTGGAAACGGGGACCTGATGGCACAAGGCTTGCTTTCCCATTTTGAAAGCTCCATTCATGCCGCCTTGAACCTACCTAAATACCAGTGTTTTGGACGAGTTTCTAGTCACTGTAGGCAGGGCTCTGGGAAGGGAACGAGTTTTCTCGAAATCAACAGGGTGCTTTCGTAGCCTGGGTGGGAGCTCCTCCTGAGACGCTCTAGAGCTCAAAGGAAACTTGACGTGTCATTTCCTCAAGGTAAAGCCTTGAAGGGCCCTGCTGAAGCCGAAGCGTAGAGAAGTTTCCTTGAGACATGAGTTGCAGTTCTCCTTTCTTTTAACGTTACTACGCTTTTCAAGACACCTAGGATCTCGCCTGGGCACCCTATTCCGTGCAAGAACACCGAGTACCGGCAGGCTCCACTGGGTTGCTAAGAAACATCCAGGCCCGAATACCTTTCCCAGTCACTCTGTGTATGCTAAGTGTAGGGCAACACACTGCACTCTTCCTTGGGAGAGCTACATTTCCTCAGCACTCCAACAGCTCCAGGTAATCTGTTCTCTCACGTCCTACATGTCATGCAAATTGCCTCAATGCCCTAGGCTGAGCGGCACTGAGAAATCAAAACTGCTTCGCATTCCTTCTACAAAGTCATACCTTAAGACCCCATACTTACAGGAGAAACTCGGCTTGCGTTCCTCCTGTAACCAAAGCACAGTTCTTCCTCTTACACTGCAGGGTTTTAGAAGAGCCTAAGCCCCGATAGCGTTACCAAAGCGTTCCTTGGGAGAGGCAGTTCGCTACATGCAGAACTCCGTGCCAAGAAAACATTCTTCAGGGAAGGGACCATTGTGTAGTTTGAGGGAATATTTACTTGGTAGACATCACAAGGGGGTAGGCTGCGTGTTCCCTGGAAACGGAGACCTGATGGCACAAGGCTTGCTTTCCCATTTTGAAAGCTCCATTCATGCTGCCTTGAAGCTACCTAAATACCAGTGTTTTGGACGGGTCTCTAGTCACTGTAGGCAGGGCTGTGGGAAGGGAACGAGTTTTCTCTAAATCAACAGGGTGCTTTCGTAGCCTGGGTGGGAGCTCCTCCTGAGACGCTCTAGAGCCTCAAGGAAACTTGACGTGAGTCCTTTCCTCAAGGTAAAGCCTTGAAGAGCCCTGCTGAAGCGGCACGTGGAGAAGTTTCCTTGAGACATGAGTTGCAGTTCTCCTTTTTTTAACGTTACTACGCTTTTCAAGACACCTAGGATCTCGCCTGGGCACCCTATTCCGTGCAAGAACACCGAGTACTGGCAGGCTCCACTGGGTTGCTAAGAAACATCCAGGCCCGGATACCTTTCCCAGTCACTCTGTGTATGCTAAGTGTAGGGCAACACACTGCACTCTTCCTTGGGAGAGCTACATTTCCTCAGCACTCCAACAGCTCCAGGTAATCTGTTCTCTCAAGTCCTACATGTCATGCAAATTGCCTCAATGCCCTAGGCTGAGCGACACTGAGAAATCAAAACTGCTTCGCATTCCTTCTACAAAGTCATACCTTAAGACCCCATACTTACAGGAGAAACTCGGCTTGCGTTCCTCCTGTAACCAAAGCACAGTTCTTCCTCTTACACTGCAGGGTTTTAGAAGAGCCTAAGCCCCGATAGCGTTACCAAAGCGTTCCTTGGGAGAGGCAGTTCGCTACATGCAGAACTCCGTGCCAAGAAAACATTCTTCAGGGAAGGGACCATTGTGTAGTTTGAGGGAATATTTACTTGGTAGACATCACAAGGGGGTAGGCTGCGTGCTCACTGGAAACGGAGACCTGATGGCACAAGGCTTGCTTTCCCATTTTGAAAGCTCCATTCATGCTGCCTTGAAGCTACCTAAATACCAGTGTTTTGGACGGGTCTCTAGTAACTGTAGGCAGGGCTCTGGGAAGGGAACGAGTTTTCTCTAAATCAACAGGGTGCTTTCGTAGCCTGGGTGGGAGCTCCACCTGAGACGCTCTAGAGCTCAAAGGAAACTTGACGTGAGTCGTTTCCTCAAGGTAAAGCCTTGAAGAGCCCTGCTGAAGCCGAAGCGTGGAGCAGTTTCCTGGAGACATGACTTGCAGTTCTGCTTTCTTTGAACGTTAGTACGCTTATGAAGACACCTAGTAACTCCCGTGGGCACCCTATTCCCTGCAAGAACACCGAGGACCGGCATGCTCGACTGGGAAGCTCAGAAACATCAGGGCCCGGAAACCTTTCCCAGTCACTCTCAATATGCTAAGGGTAGGGCAACACACTGCACGCCTCCTTGGGAGAGCTAGATTTCCTCAGCACTCCAACAGCTCAAGGCAATCTGTTGTCTCACATCTACATGTCATGCATATCTGCCTCAGTGCCCTAGGCTGAGCGGCACTGAGAAACCAATACTCTTTCACATTCCTTCTACAAAGTCATACTTTACGACCCCATACTTACAGGAGAAAGTTGGCTTGCGTTCCTGCTGTAACCAAAGCACAGTTCTTCCTCTTACACTGCAGGGTTTTAGAAGAGGCTAAGCCCCTATAGCGTACCTAGGGCATTCCTTGGGAGAGGCAGTTCGCTACATGCAGAACTCCGTGCCAAGAACACGTTATTCAGGGAAGGGACCAGTGTGTCACTAGAGTGTATATTAACTTGGTAGAAATCACAAGGAGGTAGGCTGCGTGTTCACTGGAAACGGGGACCTGATGGCACAAGGCTTGCTTTCCCATTTTGAAAGCTCCATTCATGCCGCCTTGAACCTACCTAAATACCAGTGTTTTGGACGAGTTTGTAGTCACTGTAGGCAGGGCTCTGGGAAGGGAACGAGTTTTCTCGAAATCAACAGGGTGCTTTCGTAGCCTGGGTGGGAGCTCCTCCTGAGACGCTCTAGAGCTACAAGGAAACTTGACGTGAGTCCTTTCCTCAAGGTAAAGCCTTGAAGAGCCCTGCTGAAGCGGCACGTGGAGAAGTTTCCTTGAGACATGAGTTGCAGTTCTCCTTTCTTTTAACGTTACTACGCTTTTCAAGACACCTAGGATCTCGCCTGGGCACCCTATTCCGTGCAAGAACACCGAGTACCGGCAGGCTCCACTGGGTTGCTAAGAAACATCCAGGCCCGGATACCTTTCCCAGTCACTCTGTGTATGCTAAGTGTAGGGCAACACACTGCACTCTTCCTTGGGAGAGCTACATTTCCTCAGCACTCCAACAGCTCCAGGTAATCTGTTCTTTCACGTCCTACATGTCATGCAAATTGCCTCAATGCCCTAGGCTGAGCGGCACTGAGAAATCAAAACTGCTTCGCATTCCTTCTAGAAAGTCATACCTTAAGACCCCATACTTAGAGGAGAAACTCGGCTTGCGTTCCTCCTGTAACCAAAGCACAGTTCTTCCTCTTACACTGCAGGGTTTTAGAAGAGCCTAAGCCCCGATAGCGTTACCAAAGCGTTCCTTGGGAGAGGCAGTTCGCTACATGCAGAACTCCGTGCCAAGAAAACATTCTTCAGGGAAGGGACCATTGTGTAGTTTGAGGGAATATTTACTTGGTAGACATCACAAGGGGGTAGGCTGCGTGTTCCCTGGAAACGGAGACCTGATGGCACAAGGCTTGCTTTCCCATTTTGAAAGCTCCATTCATGCTGCCTTGAAGCTACCTAAATACCAGTGTTTTGGACGGGTCTCTAGTCACTGTAGGCAGGGCTGTGGGAAGGGAACGAGTTTTCTCTAAATCAACAGGGTGCTTTCGTAGCCTGGGTGGGAGCTCCACCTAGAAGCTCTAGAGCTGAAAGGAAACTTGACGTGAGTCATTTCCTCAAGGTAAAGCCTTGAAGAGCCCTGCTGAAGCCGAAGCGTGGAGCAGTTTCCTGGAGACATGAGTTGCAGTTCTGCTTTCTTTGAACGTTAGTACGCTTATGAAGACACCTAGTAACTCCCGTGGGCACCCTATTCCCTGCAAGAACACCGAGGACCGGCATGCTCGACTGGGAAGCTCAGAAACATCCAGGCCCGGAAACCTTTCCCAGTCACTCTCAATATGCTAAGTGTAGGGCAACACACTGCACGCCTCCTTGGGAGAGCTAGATTTCCTCAGCACTCCAACAGCTCAAGGCAATCTGTTGTCTCACGTCTACATGTCATGCATATCTGCCTCAGTGCCCTAGGCTGAGCGGCACTGAGTAACCAATACTCTTTCACATTCCTTCTACAAAGTCATACCTTACGACCCCATACTTACAGGAGAAAGTTGGCTTGCGGTCCTGCTGTAACCAAAG
Organism: Eubalaena glacialis; assembly: GCF_028564815.1. Lineage (NCBI taxonomy): Eukaryota > Metazoa > Chordata > Mammalia > Artiodactyla > Balaenidae > Eubalaena > Eubalaena glacialis. The sequence continues at coordinate 161,680,116 of NC_083719.1, read as the reverse complement.
CACAGTTCTTCCTCTTACACTGCAGGGTTTTAGAAGAGGCTAAGCCCCTATAGCGTACCTAGAGCATTCCTTGGGAGAGGCAGTTCGCTACATGCAGAACTCCGTGCCAAGAACACGTTATTCAGGGAAGGGACCAGTGTGTCGCTAGAGTGTATATTAAATTGGTAGAAATCACAAGGAGGTAGGCTGCGTGTTCACTGGAAACGGGGACCTGATGGCACAAGGCTTGCTTTCCCATTTTGAAAGCTCCATTCATGCCGCCTTGAACCTACCTAAATACCAGTGTTTTGGACGAGTTTCTAGTCACTGTAGGCAGGGCTCTGGGAAGGGAACGAGTTTTCTCTAAATCAACAGGGTGCTTTCGTAGCCTGGGTGGGAGCTCCTCCTGAGACGCTCTAGAGCTACAAGGAAACTTGACGTGAGTCCTTTCCTCAAGGTAAAGCCTTGAAGAGCCCTGCTGAAGCGGCACGTGGAGAAGTTTCCTTGAGACATGAGTTGCAGTTCTCCTTTCTTTTAACGTTACTACGCTTTTCAAGACACCTAGGATCTCGCCTGGGCACCCTATTCCGTGCAAGAACATCGAGTACCGGCAGGCTCCACTGGGTTGCTAAAAAACATCCAGGCCCGGATACCTTTCCCAGTCACTCTGTGTATGCTAAGTGTAGGGCAACACACTGCACTCTTCCTTGGGAGAGCTACATTTCCTCAGCACTCCAACAGCTCCAGGTAATCTGTTCTCTCACGTCCTACATGTCATGCAAATTGCCTCAATGCCCTAGGCTGAGCGGCACTGAGAAATCAAAACTGCTTCGCATTCCTTCTAGAAAGTCATACCTTAAGACCCCATACTTAGAGGAGAAACTCGGCTTGCGTTCCTCCTGTAACCAAAGCACAGTTCTTCCTCTTACACTGCAGGGTTTTAGAAGAGCCTAAGCCCCGATAGCGTTACCAAAGCGTTCCTTGGGAGAGGCAGTTCGCTACATGCAGAACTCCGTGCCAAGTAAACATTCTTCAGGGAAGGGACCATTGTGTAGTTTGAGGGAATATTTACTTGGTAGACATCACAAGGGGGTAGGCTGCGTGTTCCCTGGAAACGGAGACCTGATGGCACAAGGCTTGCTTTCCCATTTTGAAAGCTCCATTCATGCTGCCTTGAAGCTACCTAAATACCAGTGTTTTGGACGAGTCTCTAGTCACTGTAGGCAGGGCTGTGGGAAGGGAACGAGTTTTCTCTAAATCAACAGGGTGCTTTCGTAGCCTGGGTGGGAGCTCCAACTGAGACGCTCTAGAGCTCAAAGGAAACTTGACGTGAGTCGTTTCCTCAAGGTAAATCCTTGAAGGGCCCTGCTGAAGCCGAAGCGTGGAGCAGTTTCCTGGAGACATGAGTTGCAGTTCTGCTTTCTTTGATTGTTAGTACGCTTATGAAGACACCTAGTAACTCTCGTGGGCACCCTATTCCCTGCAAGAACACCGAGGACCGGCATGCTCGACTGGGAAGCTCAGAAACATCTAGGCCCGGAAACCTTTCCCAGTCACTCTCAATATGCTAAGTGTAAGGCAACACACTGAACGCCTCCTTGAAAGAGCTAGATTTCCTCAGCACTCCAACAGCTCCAGGCAATCTGTTGTCTCACGTCTACATGTCATGCATATCTGCCTCAGTGCCCTAGGCTGAGCGGCACTGAGAAACCAATACTCTTTCACATTCCTTCTACAAAGTCATACCTTAAGACCCCATACTTACAGGAGAAAGTTGCCTTGCGTTCCTGCTGTAACCAAAGCACAGTTCTTCCTCTTACACTGCAGGGTTTTAGAAGAGCCTAAGCCCCGATAGCGTTACCAAAGCGTTCCTTGGGAGAGGCAGTTCGCTACATGCAGAACTCCGTGCCAAGAAAACATTCTTCAGGGAAGGGACCATTGTGTAGTTTGAGGGAATATTTACTTGGTAGACATCACAAGGGGGTAGGCTGCGTGCTCACTGGAAACGGAGACCTGATGGCACAAGGCTTGCTTTCCCATTTTGAAAGCTCCATTCATGCTGCCTTGAAGCTACCTAAATACCAGTGTTTTGGACGGGTCTCTAGTAACTGTAGGCAGGGCTCTGGGAAGGGAACGTGTTTTCTCTAAATCAACAGGGTGCTTTCGTAGCCTGGGTGGGAGCTCCACCTGAGACGCTCTAGAGCTCAAAGGAAACTTGACGTGAGTCGTTTCCTCAAGGTAAAGCCTTGAAGAGCCCTGCTGAAGCCGAAGCGTGGAGCAGTTTCCTGGAGACATGAGTTGCAGTTCTGCTTTCTTTGAACGTTAGTACGCTTATGAAGACACCTAGTAACTCCCGTGGGCACCCTATTCCCTGCAAGAACACCGAGGACCGGCATGCTCGACTGGGAAGCTCAGAAACATCAGGGCCCGGAAACCTTTCCCAGTCACTCTCAATATGCTAAGTGTAGGGCAACACACTGCACGCCTCCTTGGGAGAGCTAGATTTCCTCAGCACTCCAACAGCTCAAGGCAATCTGTTGTCTCACATCTACATGTCATGCATATCTGCCTCAGTGCCCTAGGCTGAGCGGCACTGAGAAACCAATACTCTTTCACATTCCTTCTACAAAGTCATACTTTACGACCCCATACTTACAGGAGAAAGTTGGCTTGCGTTCCTGCTGTAACCAAAGCACAGTTCTTCCTCTTACACTGCAGGGTTTTAGAAGAGGCTAAGCCCCTATAGCGTACCTAGGGCATTCCTTGGGAGAGGCAGTTTGCTACATGCAGAACTCCGTGCCAAGAACACGTTATTCAGGGAAGGGACCAGTGTGTCACTAGAGTGTATATTAACTTGGTAGAAATCACAAGGAGGTAGGCTGCCTGTTCACTGGAAACGGGGACCTGATGGCACAAGGCTTGCTTTCCCATTTTGAAAGCTCCATTCATGCCGCCTTGAACCTACCTAAATACCAGTGTTTTGGACGAGTTTGTAGTCACTGTAGGCAGGGCTCTGGGAAGGGAACGAGTTTTCTCGAAATCAACAGGGTGCTTTCATAGCCTGGGTGGGAGCTCCTCCTGAGACGCTCTAGAGCTACAAGGAAACTTGACGTGAGTCCTTTCCTCAAGGTAAAGCCTTGAAGAGCCCTGCTGAAGCCGAAGCGTGGAGCAGTTTCCTGGAGACATGAGTTGCAGTTCTGCTTTCTTTGAACGTTAGTACGCTTATGAAGACACCTAGTAACTCCCGTGGGCACCCTATTCCCTGCAAGAACACCGAGGACCGGCATGCTCGACTGGGAAGCTCAGAAACATCAGGGCCCGGAAACCTTTCCCAGTCACTCTCAATATGCTAAGTGTAGGGCAACACACTGCACGCCTCCTTGGGAGAGCTAGATTTCCTCAGCACTCCAACAGCTCAAGGCAATCTGTTGTCTCACATCTACATGTCATGCATATCTGCCTCAGTGCCCTAGGCTGAGCGGCACTGAGAAACCAATACTCTTTCACATTCCTTCTACAAAGTCATACTTTACGACCCCATACTTACAGGAGAAAGTTGGCTTGCGTTCCTGCTGTAACCAAAGCACAGTTCTTCCTCTTACACTGCAGGGTTTTAGAAGAGGCTAAGCCCCTATAGCGTACCTAGGGCATTCCTTGGGAGAGGCAGTTTGCTACATGCAGAACTCCGTGCCAAGAACACGTTATTCAGGGAAGGGACCAGTGTGTCACTAGAGTGTATATTAACTTGGTAGAAATCACAAGGAGGTAGGCTGCGTGTTCACTGGAAACGGGGACCTGATGGCACAAGGCTTGCTTTCCCATTTTGAAAGCTCCATTCATGCCGCCTTGAACCTACCTAAATACCAGTGTTTTGGACGAGTTTGTAGTCACTGTAGGCAGGGCTCTGGGAAGGGAACGAGTTTTCTCGAAATCAACAGGGTGCTTTCGTAGCCTGGGTGGGAGCTCCTCCTGAGACGCTCTAGAGCTACAAGGAAACTTGACGTGAGTCCTTTCCTCAAGGTAAAGCCTTGAAGAGCCCTGCTGAAGCGGCACGTGGAGAAGTTTCCTTGAGACATGAGTTGCAGTTCTCCTTTCTTTTAACGTTACTACGCTTTTCAAGACACCTAGGATCTCGCCTGGGCACCCTATTCCGTGCAAGAACACCGAGTACCGGCAGGCTCCACTGGGTTGCTAAGAAACATCCAGGCCCGGATACCTTTCCCAGTCACTCTGTGTATGCTAAGTGTAGGGCAACACACTGCACTCTTCCTTGGGAGAGCTACATTTCCTCAGCACTCCAACAGCTCCAGGTAATCTGTTCTTTCACGTCCTACATGTCATGCAAATTGCCTCAATGCCCTAGGCTGAGCGGCACTGAGAAATCAAAACTGCTTCGCATTCCTTCTAGAAAGTCATACCTTAAGACCCCATACTTAGAGGAGAAACTCGGCTTGCGTTCCTCCTGTAACCAAAGCACAGTTCTTCCTCTTACACTGCAGGGTTTTAGAAGAGCCTAAGCCCCGATAGCGTTACCAAAGCGTTCCTTGGGAGAGGCAGTTCGCTACATGCAGAACTCCGTGCCAAGAAAACATTCTTCAGGGAAGGGACCATTGTGTAGTTTGAGGGAATATTTACTTGGTAGACATCACAAGGGGGTAGGCTGCGTGTTCCCTGGAAACGGAGACCTGATGGCACAAGGCTTGCTTTCCCATTTTGAAAGCTCCATTCATGCTGCCTTGAAGCTACCTAAATACCAGTGTTTTGGACGGGTCTCTAGTCACTGTAGGCAGGGCTCTGGGAAGGGAACGAGTTTTCTCTAAATCAACAGGGTGCTTTCGTAGCCTGGGTGGGAGCTCCACCTAGAAGCTCTAGAGCTGAAAGGAAACTTGACGTGAGTCATTTCCTCAAGGTAAAGCCTTGAAGAGCCCTGCTGAAGCCGAAGCGTGGAGCAGTTTCCTGGAGACATGAGTTGCAGTTCTGCTTTCTTTGAACGTTAGTACGCTTATGAAGACACCTAGTAACTCCCGTGGGCACCCTATTCCCTGCAAGAACACCGAGGACCGGCATGCTCGACTGGGAAGCTCAGAAACATCCAGGCCCGGAAACCTTTCCCAGTCACTCTCAATATGCTAAGTGTAGGGCAACACACTGCACGCCTCCTTGGGAGAGCTAGATTTCCTCAGCACTCCAACAGCTCAAGGCAATCTGTTGTCTCACGTCTACATGTCATGCATATCTGCCTCAGTGCCCTAGGCTGAGCGGCACTGAGTAACCAATACTCTTTCACATTCCTTCTACAAAGTCATACCTTACGACCCCATACTTACAGGAGAAAGTTGGCTTGCGGTCCTGCTGTAACCAAAGCACAGTTCTTCCTCTTACACTGCAGGGTTTTAGAAGAGGCTAAGCCCCTATAGCGTACCTAGAGCATTCCTTGGGAGAGGCAGTTCGCTACATGCAGAACTCCGTGCCAAGAACACGTTATTCAGGGAAGGGACCAGTGTGTCGCTAGAGTGTATATTAAATTGGTAGAAATCACAAGGAGGTAGGCTGCGTGTTCACTGGAAACGGGGACCTGATGGCACAAGGCTTGCTTTCCCATTTTGAAAGCTCCATTCATGCCGCCTTGAACCTACCTAAATACCAGTGTTTTGGACGAGTTTCTAGTCACTGTAGGCAGGGCTCTGGGAAGGGAACGAGTTTTCTCTAAATCAACAGGGTGCTTTCGTAGCCTGGGTGGGAGCTCCTCCTGAGACGCTCTAGAGCTACAAGGAAACTTGACGTGAGTCCTTTCCTCAAGGTAAAGCCTTGAAGAGCCCTGCTGAAGCGGCACGTGGAGAAGTTTCCTTGAGACATGAGTTGCAGTTCTCCTTTCTTTTAACGTTACTACGCTTTTCAAGACACCTAGGATCTCGCCTGGGCACCCTATTCCGTGCAAGAACATCGAGTACCGGCAGGCTCCACTGGGTTGCTAAAAAACATCCAGGCCCGGATACCTTTCCCAGTCACTCTGTGTATGCTAAGTGTAGGGCAACACACTGCACTCTTCCTTGGGAGAGCTACATTTCCTCAGCACTCCAACAGCTCCAGGTAATCTGTTCTCTCACGTCCTACATGTCATGCAAATTGCCTCAATGCCCTAGGCTGAGCGGCACTGAGAAATCAAAACTGCTTCGCATTCCTTCTAGAAAGTCATACCTTAAGACCCCATACTTAGAGGAGAAACTCGGCTTGCGTTCCTCCTGTAACCAAAGCACAGTTCTTCCTCTTACACTGCAGGGTTTTAGAAGAGCCTAAGCCCCGATAGCGTTACCAAAGCGTTCCTTGGGAGAGGCAGTTCGCTACATGCAGAACTCCGTGCCAAGTAAACATTCTTCAGGGAAGGGACCATTGTGTAGTTTGAGGGAATATTTACTTGGTAGACATCACAAGGGGGTAGGCTGCGTGTTCCCTGGAAACGGAGACCTGATGGCACAAGGCTTGCTTTCCCATTTTGAAAGCTCCATTCATGCTGCCTTGAAGCTACCTAAATACCAGTGTTTTGGACGAGTCTCTAGTCACTGTAGGCAGGGCTGTGGGAAGGGAACGAGTTTTCTCTAAATCAACAGGGTGCTTTCGTAGCCTGGGTGGGAGCTCCAACTGAGACGCTCTAGAGCTCAAAGGAAACTTGACGTGAGTCGTTTCCTCAAGGTAAAGCCTTGAAGGGCCCTGCTGAAGCCGAAGCGTGGAGCAGTTTCCTGGAGACATGAGTTGCAGTTCTGCTTTCTTTGATTGTTAGTACGCTTATGAAGACACCTAGTAACTCTCGTGGGCACCCTATTCCCTGCAAGAACACCGAGGACCGGCATGCTCGACTGGGAAGCTCAGAAACATCCAGGCCCGGAAACCTTTCCCAGTCACTCTCAATATGCTAAGGGTAGGGCAACACACTGCACGCCTCCTTGGGAGAGCTAGATTTCCTCAGCATTCCAACAGCTCCAGGCAATCTGTTGTCTCACGTCTACATGTCATGCATATCTGCCTCAGTGCCCTAGGCTGAGCGGCACTGAGAAACCAATACTCTTTCACATTCCTTCTACAAAGTCATACCTTAAGACCCCATACTTACAGGAGAAAGTTGCCTTGCGTTCCTGCTGTAACCAAAGCACAGTTCTTCCTCTTACACTGCAGGGTTTTAGAAGAGCCTAAGCCCCGATAGCGTTACCAAAGCGTTCCTTGGGAGAGGCAGTTCGCTACATGCAGAACTCCGTGCCAAGAAAACATTCTTCAGGGAAGGGACCATTGTGTAGTTTGAGGGAATATTTACTTGGTAGACATCACAAGGGGGTAGGCTGCGTGCTCACTGGAAACGGAGACCTGATGGCACAAGGCTTGCTTTCCCATTTTGAAAGCTCCATTCATGCTGCCTTGAAGCTACCTAAATACCAGTGTTTTGGACGGGTCTCTAGTCACTGTAGGCAGGGCTCTGGGAAGGGAACGAGTTTTCTCTAAATCAACAGGGTGCTTTCGTAGCCTGGGTGGGAGCTCCTCCTGAGACGCTCTAGAGCCTCAAGGAAACTTGACGTGAGTCCTTTCCTCAAGGTAAAGCCTTGAAGAGCCCTGCTGAAGCGGCACGTGGAGAAGTTTCCTTGAGACATGAGTTGCAGTTCTCCTTTTTTTAACGTTACTACGCTTTTCAAGACACCTAGGATCTCGCCTGGGCACCCTATTCCGTGCAAGAACACCGAGTACTGGCAGGCTCCACTGGGTTGCTAAGAAACATCCAGGCCCGGATACCTTTCCCAGTCACTCTGTGTATGCTAAGTGTAGGGCAACACACTGCACTCTTCCTTGGGAGAGCTACATTTCCTCAGCACTCCAACAGCTCCAGGTAATCTGTTCTCTCACGTCCTACATGTCATGCAAATTGCCTCAATGCCCTAGGCTGAGCGACACTGAGAAATCAAAACTGCTTCGCATTCCTTCTACAAAGTCATACCTTAAGACCCCATACTTACAGGAGAAACTCGGCTTGCGTTCCTCCTGTAACCAAAGCACAGTTCTTCCTCTTACACTGCAGGGTTTTAGAAGAGCCTAAGCCCCGATAGCGTTACCAAAGCGTTCCTTGGGAGAGGCAGTTCGCTACATGCAGAACTCCGTGCCAAGAAAACATTCTTCAGGGAAGGGACCATTGTGTAGTTTGAGGGAATATTTACTTGGTAGACATCACAAGGGGGTAGGCTGCGTGCTCACTGGAAACGGAGACCTGATGGCACAACGCTTGCTTTCCCATTTTGAAAGCTCCATTCATGCTGCCTTGAAGCTACCTAAATACCAGTGTTTTGGACGGGTCTCTAGTAACTGTAGGCAGGGCTCTGGGAAGGGAACGAGTTTTCTCTAAATCAACAGGGTGCTTTCGTAGCCTGGGTGGGAGCTCCACCTGAGACGCTCTAGAGCTCAAAGGAAACTTGACGTGAGTCGTTTCCTCAAGGTAAAGCCTTGAAGAGCCCTGCTGAAGCCGAAGCGTGGAGCAGTTTCCTGGAGACATGAGTTGCAGTTCTGCTTTCTTTGAACGTTAGTACGCTTATGAAGACACCTAGTAACTCCCGTGGGCACCCTATTCCCTGCAAGAACACCGAGGACCGGCATGCTCGACTGGGAAGCTCAGAAACATCAGGGCCCGGAAACCTTTCCCAGTCACTCTCAATATGCTAAGGGTAGGGCAACACACTGCACGCCTCCTTGGGAGAGCTAGATTTCCTCAGCACTCCAACAGCTCAAGGCAATCTGTTGTCTCACATCTACATGTCATGCATATCTGCCTCAGTGCCCTAGGCTGAGCGGCACTGAGAAACCAATACTCTTTCACATTCCTTCTACAAAGTCATACTTTACGACCCCATACTTACAGGAGAAAGTTGGCTTGCGTTCCTGCTGTAACCAAAGCACAGTTCTTCCTCTTACACTGCAGGGTTTTAGAAGAGGCTAAGCCCCTATAGCGTACCTAGGGCATTCCTTGGGAGAGGCAGTTCGCTACATGCAGAACTCCGTGCCAAGAACACGTTATTCAGGGAAGGGACCAGTGTGTCACTAGAGTGTATATTAACTTGGTAGAAATCACAAGGAGGTAGGCTGCGTGTTCACTGGAAACGGGGACCTGATGGCACAAGGCTTGCTTTCCCATTTTGAAAGCTCCATTCATGCCGCCTTGAACCTACCTAAATACCAGTGTTTTGGACGAGTTTGTAGTCACTGTAGGCAGGGCTCTGGGAAGGGAACGAGTTTTCTCGAAATCAACAGGGTGCTTTCGTAGCCTGGGTGGGAGCTCCTCCTGAGACGCTCTAGAGCTACAAGGAAACTTGACGTGAGTCCTTTCCTCAAGGTAAAGCCTTGAAGAGCCCTGCTGAAGCGGCACGTGGAGAAGTTTCCTTGAGACAGGAGTTGCAGTTCTCCTTTCTTTTAACGTTACTACGCTTTTCAAGACACCTAGGATCTCGCCTGGGCACCCTATTCCGTGCAAGAACACCGAGTACCGGCAGGCTCCACTGGGTTGCTAAGAAACATCCAGGCCCGGATACCTTTCCCAGTCACTCTGTGTATGCTAAGTGTAGGGCAACACACTGCACTCTTCCTTGGGAGAGCTACATTTCCTCAGCACTCCAACAGCTCCAGGTAATCTGTTCTTTCACGTCCTACATGTCATGCAAATTGCCTCAATGCCCTAGGCTGAGCGGCACTGAGAAATCAAAACTGCTTCGCATTCCTTCTAGAAAGTCATACCTTAAGACCCCATACTTAGAGGAGAAACTCGGCTTGCGTTCCTCCTGTAACCAAAGCACAGTTCTTCCTCTTACACTGCAGGGTTTTAGAAGAGCCTAAGCCCCGATAGCGTTACCAAAGCGTTCCTTGGGAGAGGCAGTTCGCTACATGCAGAACTCCGTGCCAAGAAAACATTCTTCAGGGAAGGGACCATTGTGTAGTTTGAGGGAATATTTACTTGGTAGACATCACAAGGGGGTAGGCTGCGTGTTCCCTGGAAACGGAGACCTGATGGCACAAGGCTTGCTTTCCCATTTTGAAAGCTCCATTCATGCTGCCTTGAAGCTACCTAAATACCAGTGTTTTGGACGGGTCTCTAGTCACTGTAGGCAGGGCTCTGGGAAGGGAACGAGTTTTCTCTAAATCAACAGGGTGCTTTCGTAGCCTGGGTGGGAGCTCCACCTAGAAGCTCTAGAGCTGAAAGGAAACTTGACGTGAGTCATTTCCTCAAGGTAAAGCCTTGAAGAGCCCTGCTGAAGCCGAAGCGTGGAGCAGTTTCCTGGAGACATGAGTTGCAGTTCTGCTTTCTTTGAACGTTAGTACGCTTATGAAGACACCTAGTAACTCCCGTGGGCACCCTATTCCCTGCAAGAACACCGAGGACCGGCATGCTCGACTGGGAAGCTCAGAAACATCCAGGCCCGGAAACCTTTCCCAGTCACTCTCAATATGCTAAGTGTAGGGCAACACACTGCACGCCTCCTTGGGAGAGCTAGATTTCCTCAGCACTCCAACAGCTCAAGGCAATCTGTTGTCTCACGTCTACATGTCATGCATATCTGCCTCAGTGCCCTAGGCTGAGCGGCACTGAGTAACCAATACTCTTTCACATTCCTTCTACAAAGTCATACCTTACGACCCCATACTTACAGGAGAAAGTTGGCTTGCGGTCCTGCTGTAACCAAAGCACAGTTCTTCCTCTTACACTGCAGGGTTTTAGAAGAGGCTAAGCCCCTATAGCGTACCTAGAGCATTCCTTGGGAGAGGCAGTTCGCTACATGCAGAACTCCGTGCCAAGAACACGTTATTCAGGGAAGGGACCAGTGTGTCGCTAGAGTGTATATTAAATTGGTAGAAATCACAAGGAGGTAGGCTGCGTGTTCACTGGAAACGGGGACCTGATGGCACAAGGCTTGCTTTCCCATTTTGAAAGCTCCATTCATGCCGCCTTGAACCTACCTAAATACCAGTGTTTTGGACGAGTTTCTAGTCACTGTAGGCAGGGCTCTGGGAAGGGAACGAGTTTTCTCTAAATCAACAGGGTGCTTTCGTAGCCTGGGTGGGAGCTCCTCCTGAGACGCTCTAGAGCTACAAGGAAACTTGACGTGAGTCCTTTCCTCAAGGTAAAGCCTTGAAGAGCCCTGCTGAAGCGGCACGTGGAGAAGTTTCCTTGAGACATGAGTTGCAGTTCTCCTTTCTTTTAACGTTACTACGCTTTTCAAGACACCTAGGATCTCGCCTGGGCACCCTATTCCGTGCAAGAACATCGAGTACCGGCAGGCTCCACTGGGTTGCTAAAAAACATCCAGGCCCGGATACCTTTCCCAGTCACTCTGTGTATGCTAAGTGTAGGGCAACACACTGCACTCTTCCTTGGGAGAGCTACATTTCCTCAGCACTCCAACAGCTCCAGGTAATCTGTTCTCTCACGTCCTACATGTCATGCAAATTGCCTCAATGCCCTAGGCTGAGCGGCACTGAGAAATCAAAACTGCTTCGCATTCCTTCTAGAAAGTCATACCTTAAGACCCCATACTTAGAGGAGAAACTCGGCTTGCGTTCCTCCTGTAACCAAAGCACAGTTCTTCCTCTTACACTGCAGGGTTTTAGAAGAGCCTAAGCCCCGATAGCGTTACCAAAGCGTTCCTTGGGAGAGGCAGTTCGCTACATGCAGAACTCCGTGCCAAGTAAACATTCTTCAGGGAAGGGACCATTGTGTAGTTTGAGGGAATATTTACTTGGTAGACATCACAAGGGGGTAGGCTGCGTGTTCCCTGGAAACGGAGACCTGATGGCACAAGGCTTGCTTTCCCATTTTGAAAGCTCCATTCATGCTGCCTTGAAGCTACCTAAATACCAGTGTTTTGGACGAGTCTCTAGTCACTGTAGGCAGGGCTGTGGGAAGGGAACGAGTTTTCTCTAAATCAACAGGGTGCTTTCGTAGCCTGGGTGGGAGCTCCAACTGAGACGCTCTAGAGCTCAAAGGAAACTTGACGTGAGTCGTTTCCTCAAGGTAAAGCCTTGAAGGGCCCTGCTGAAGCCGAAGCGTGGAGCAGTTTCCTGGAGACATGAGTTGCAGTTCTGCTTTCTTTGATTGTTAGTACGCTTATGAAGACACCTAGTAACTCTCGTGGGCACCCTATTCCCTGCAAGAACACCGAGGACCGGCATGCTCGACTGGGAAGCTCAGAAACATCTAGGCCCGGAAACCTTTCCCAGTCACTCTCAATATGCTAAGTGTAAGGCAACACACTGAACGCCTCCTTGAAAGAGCTAGATTTCCTCAGCACTCCAACAGCTCCAGGCAATCTGTTGTCTCACGTCTACATGTCATGCATATCTGCCTCAGTGCCCTAGGCTGAGCGGCACTGAGAAACCAATACTCTTTCACATTCCTTCTACAAAGTCATACCTTAAGACCCCATACTTACAGGAGAAAGTTGCCTTGCGTTCCTGCTGTAACCAAAGCACAGTTCTTCCTCTTACACTGCAGGGTTTTAGAAGAGCCTAAGCCCCGATAGCGTTACCAAAGCGTTCCTTGGGAGAGGCAGTTCGCTACATGCAGAACTCCGTGCCAAGAAAACATTCTTCAGGGAAGGGACCATTGTGTAGTTTGAGGGAATATTTACTTGGTAGACATCACAAGGGGGTAGGCTGCGTGCTCACTGGAAACGGAGACCTGATGGCACAAGGCTTGCTTTCCCATTTTGAAAGCTCCATTCATGCTGCCTTGAAGCTACCTAAATACCAGTGTTTTGGACGGGTCTCTAGTCACTGTAGGCAGGGCTCTGGGAAGGGAACGAGTTTTCTCTAAATCAACAGGGTGCTTTCGTAGCCTGGGTGGGAGCTCCTCCTGAGACGCTCTAGAGCCTCAAGGAAACTTGACGTGAGTCCTTTCCTCAAGGTAAAGCCTTGAAGAGCCCTGCTGAAGCGGCACGTGGAGAAGTTTCCTTGAGACATGAGTTGCAGTTCTCCTTTTTTTAACGTTACTACGCTTTTCAAGACACCTAGGATCTCGCCTGGGCACCCTATTCCGTGCAAGAACACCGAGTACTGGCAGGCTCCACTGGGTTGCTAAGAAACATCCAGGCCCGGATACCTTTCCCAGTCACTCTGTGTATGCTATGTGTAGGGCAACACACTGCACTCTTCCTTGGGAGAGCTACATTTCCTCAGCACTCCAACAGCTCCAGGTAATCTGTTCTCTCACGTCCTACATGTCATGCAAATTGCCTCAATGCCCTAGGCTGAGCGACACTGAGAAATCAAAACTGCTTCGCATTCCTTCTACAAAGTCATACCTTAAGACCCCATACTTACAGGAGAAACTCGGCTTGCGTTCCTCCTGTAACCAAAGCACAGTTCTTCCTCTTACACTGCAGGGTTTTAGAAGAGCCTAAGCCCCGATAGCGTTACCAAAGCGTTCCTTGGGAGAGGCAGTTCGCTACATGCAGAACTCCGTGCCAAGAAAACATTCTTCAGGGAAGGGACCATTGTGTAGTTTGAGGGAATATTTACTTGGTAGACATCACAAGGGGGTAGGCTGCGTGCTCACTGGAAACGGAGACCTGATGGCACAACGCTTGCTTTCCCATTTTGAAAGCTCCATTCATGCTGCCTTGAAGCTACCTAAATACCAGTGTTTTGGACGGGTCTCTAGTAACTGTAGGCAGGGCTCTGGGAAGGGAACGAGTTTTCTCTAAATCAACAGGGTGCTTTCGTAGCCTGGGTGGGAGCTCCACCTGAGACGCTCTAGAGCTCAAAGGAAACTTGACGTGAGTCGTTTCCTCAAGGTAAAGCCTTGAAGAGCCCTGCTGAAGCCGAAGCGTGGAGCAGTTTCCTGGAGACATGAGTTGCAGTTCTGCTTTCTTTGAACGTTAGTACGCTTATGAAGACACCTAGTAACTCCCGTGGGCACCCTATTCCCTGCAAGAACACCGAGGACCGGCATGCTCGACTGGGAAGCTCAGAAACATCAGGGCCCGGAAACCTTTCCCAGTCACTCTCAATATGCTAAGGGTAGGGCAACACACTGCACGCCTCCTTGGGAGAGCTAGATTTCCTCAGCACTCCAACAGCTCAAGGCAATCTGTTGTCTCACATCTACATGTCATGCATATCTGCCTCAGTGCCCTAGGCTGAGCGGCACTGAGAAACCAATACTCTTTCACATTCCTTCTACAAAGTCATACTTTACGACCCCATACTTACAGGAGAAAGTTGGCTTGCGTTCCTGCTGTAACCAAAGCACAGTTCTTCCTCTTACACTGCAGGGTTTTAGAAGAGGCTAAGCCCCTATAGCGTACCTAGGGCATTCCTTGGGAGAGGCAGTTCGCTACATGCAGAACTCCGTGCCAAGAACACGTTATTCAGGGAAGGGACCAGTGTGTCACTAGAGTGTATATTAACTTGGTAGAAATCACAAGGAGGTAGGCTGCGTGTTCACTGGAAACGGGGACCTGATGGCACAAGGCTTGCTTTCCCATTTTGAAAGCTCCATTCATGCCGCCTTGAACCTACCTAAATACCAGTGTTTTGGACGAGTTTGTAGTCACTGTAGGCAGGGCTCTGGGAAGGGAACGAGTTTTCTCGAAATCAACAGGGTGCTTTCGTAGCCTGGGTGGGAGCTCCTCCTGAGACGCTCTAGAGCTACAAGGAAACTTGACGTGAGTCCTTTCCTCAAGGTAAAGCCTTGAAGAGCCCTGCTGAAGCGGCACGTGGAGAAGTTTCCTTGAGACAGGAGTTGCAGTTCTCCTTTCTTTTAACGTTACTACGCTTTTCAAGACACCTAGGATCTCGCCTGGGCACCCTATTCCGTGCAAGAACACCGAGTACCGGCAGGCTCCACTGGGTTGCTAAGAAACATCCAGGCCCGGATACCTTTCCCAGTCACTCTGTGTATGCTAAGTGTAGGGCAACACACTGCACTCTTCCTTGGGAGAGCTACATTTCCTCAGCACTCCAACAGCTCCAGGTAATCTGTTCTCTCACGTCCTACATGTCATGCAAATTGCCTCAATGCCCTAGGCTGAGCGGCACTGAGAAATCAAAACTGCTTTGCATTCCTTCTACAAAGTCATACCTTAAGACCCCATACTTAGAGGAGAAACTCGGCTTGCGTTCCTCCTGTAACCAAAGCACAGTTCTTCCTCTTACACTGCAGGGTTTTAGAAGAGCCTAAGCCCCGATAGCGTTACCAAAGCGTTCCTTGGGAGAGGCAGTTCGCTACATGCAGAACTCCGTGCCAAGAAAACATTCTTCAGGGAAGGGACCATTGTGTAGTTTGAGGGAATATTTACTTGGTAGACATCACAAGGGGGTAGGCTGCGTGCTCACTGGAAACGGAGACCTGATGGCACAAGGCTTGCTTTCCCATTTTGAAAGCTCCATTCATGCTGCCTTGAAGCTACCTAAATACCAGTGTTTTGGACGGGTCTCTAGTCACTGTAGGCAGGGCTCTGGGAAGGGAACGAGTTTTCTCTAAATCAACAGGGTGCTTTCGTAGCCTGGGTGGGAGCTCCACCTGAGACGCTCTAGTGCTCAAAGGAAACTTGACGTGAGTCGTTTCCTCAAGGTAAAGCCTTGAAGAGCCCTGCTGAAGCCGAAGCGTGGAGCAGTTTCCTGGAGACATGAGTTGCAGTTCTGCTTTCTTTGAACGTTAGTACGCTTATGAAGACACCTAGTAACTCCCGTGGGCACCCTATTCCCTGCAAGAACACCGAGGACCGGCATGCTCGACTGGGAAGCTCAGAAACATCCAGGCCCGGAAACCTTTCCCAGTCACTCTCATTATGCTAAGTGTAGGGCAACACACTGCACGCCTCCTTGGGAGAGCTAGATTTCCTCAGCACTCCAACAGCTCAAGGCAATCTGTTGTCTCACATCTACATGTCATGCATATCTGCCTCAGTGCCCTAGGCTGAGCGGCACTGAGAAACCAATACTCTTTCACATTCCTTCTACAAAGTCATACCTTACGACCCCATACTTACAGGAGAAAGTTGGCTTCCGTTCCTGCTGTAACCAAAGCACAGTTCTTCCTCTTACACTGCAGGGTTTTAGAAGAGGCTAAGCCCCTATAGCGTACCTAGAGCATTCCTTGGGAGAGGCAGTTCGCTACATGCAGAACTCCGTGCCAAGAACACGTTATTCAGGGAAGGGACCAGTGTGTCACTAGAGTGTATATTAACTTGGTAGAAATCACAAGGAGGTAGGCTGCGTGTTCACTGGAAACGGGGACCTGATGGCACAAGGCTTGCTTTCCCATTTTGAAAGCTCCATTCATGCCGCCTTGAACCTACCTAAATACCAGTGTTTTGGACGAGTTTCTAGTCACTGTAGGCAGGGCTCTGGGAAGGGAACGAGTTTTCTCGAAATCAACAGGGTGCTTTCGTAGCCTGGGTGGGAGCTCCTCCTGAGACGCTCTAGAGCTACAAGGAAACTTGACGTGAGTCCTTTCCTCAAGATAAAGCCTTGAAGAGCCCTGCTGAAGCGGCACGTGGAGAAGTTTCCTTGAGACATGAGTTGCAGTTCTCCTTTCTTTTAACGTTACTACGCTTTTCAAGACACCTAGGATCTCGCCTGGGCACCCTATTCCGTGCAAGAACACCGAGTACCGGCAGGCTCCACTGGGTTGCTAAGAAACATCCAGGCCCGGATACCTTTCCCAGTCACTCTGGGTATTCTAAGTGTAGGGCAACACACTGCACTCTTCCTTGGGAGAGCTACATTTCCTCAGCACTCCAACAGCTCCAGGTAATCTGTTCTCTCACGTCCTACATGTCATGCAAATTGCCTCAATGCCCTAGGCTGAGCGGCACTGAGAAATCAAAACTGCTTCGCATTCCTTCTACAAAGTCATACCTTAAGACCCCATACTTACAGGAGAAACTCGGCTTGCGTTCCTCCTGTAACCAAAGCACAGTTCTTCCTCTTACACTGCAGGGTTTTAGAAGAGCCTAAGCCCCGATAGCGTTACCAAAGCGTTCCTTGGGAGAGGCAGTTCGCTACATGCAGAACTCCGTGCCAAGAAAACATTCTTCAGGGAAGGGACCATTGTGTAGTTTGAGGGAATATTTACTTGGTAGACATCACAAGGGGGTAGGCTGCGTGTTCCCTGGAAACGGAGACCTGATGGCACAAGGCTTGCTTTCCCATTTTGAAAGCTCCATTCATGCTGCCTTGAAGCTACCTAAATACCAGTGTTTTGGACGGGTCTCTAGTCACTGTAGGCAGGGCTGTGGGAAGGGAACGAGTTTTCTCTAAATCAACAGGGTGCTTTCGTAGCCTGGGTGGGAGCTCCACCTAGAAGCTCTAGAGCTCAAAGGAAACTTGACGTGAGTCGTTTCCTCAAGGTAAAGCCTTGAAGAGCCCTGCTGAAGCCGAAGCGTGGAGCAGTTTCCTGGAGACATGAGTTGCAGTTCTGCTTTCTTTGAACGTTAGTACGCTTATGAAGACACCTAGTAACTCTCGTGGGCACCCTATTCCCTGCAAGAACACCGAGGACCTGCATGCTCGACTGGGAAGCTCAGAAACATCTAGGCCCGGAAACCTTTCCCAGTCACTCTCAATATGCTAAGGGTAGGGCAACACACTGCACGCCTCCTTGGGAGAGCTAGATTTCCTCAACACTCCAACAGCTCCAGGCAATCTGTTGTCTCACGTCTACATGTCATGCATATCTGCCTCAAGGCCCTAGGCTGAGTGGCACTGAGTAACCAATACTCTTTCACATTCCTTCTACAAAGTCATACCTTAAGACCCCATACTTACAGGAGAAAGTTGCCTTGCGTTCCTGCTGTAACCAAAGCACAGTTCTTCCTCTTACACTGCAGGGTTTTAGAAGAGGCTAAGCCCCTATAGCGTACCTAGAGCATTCCTTGAGAGAGGCAGTTCGCTACATGCAGAACTCCGTGCCAAGAACACGTTATTCAGGGAAGGGACCAGTGTGTCTCTAGAGTGTATATTAACTTGGTAGAAATCACAAGGAGGTAGGCTGCGTGTTCACTGGAAACGGGGACCTGATGGCACAAGGCTTGCTTTCCCATTTTGAAAGCTCCATTCATGCCGCCTTGAACCTACCTAAATACCAGTGTTTTGGACGAGTTTCTAGTCACTGTAGGCAGGGCTCTGGGAAGGGAACGAGTTTTCTCGAAATCAACAGGGTGCTTTCATAGCCTGGGTGGGAGCTCCTCCTGAGACGCTCTAGAGCCTCAAGGAAACTTGACGTGAGTCCTTTCCTCAAGGTAAAGCCTTGAAGAGCCCTGCTGAAGCGGAACGTGGAGAAGTTTCCTTGAGACATGAGTTGCAGTTCTCCTTTCTTTTAACATTAGTACGCTTTTCAAGACACCTAGGATCTCGCCTGGGCACCCTATTCCGTGCAAGAACACCGAGTACCGGCAGGCTCCACTGGGTTGCTAAGAAACATCCAGGCCCGGATACCTTTCCCAGTCACTCTGTGTATGCTAAGTTTAGGGCAACACACTGCACTCTTCCTTGGGAGAGCTACATTTGCTCAGCACTCCAACAGCTCCAGGTAATCTGTTCTCTCACGTCCTACATGTCATGCAAATTGCCTCAATGCCCTAGGCTGAGCGGCACTGAGAAATCAAAACTGCTTCGCATTCCTTCTACAAAGTCATACCTTAAGACCCCATACTTAGAGGAGAAACTCGGCTTGCGTTCCTCCTGTAACCAAAGCACAGTTCTTCCTCTTACACTGCAGGGTTTTAGAAGAGCCTAAGCCCCTATAGCGTACCTAGAGCATTCCTTGGGAGAGGCAGTTCGCTACATGCAGAACTCCGTGCCAAGAACACGTTATTCAGGGAAGGGACCAGTGTGTCACTAGAGTGTATATTAACTTGGTAGAAATCACAAGGAGGTAGGCTGCGTGTTCACTGGAAACGGGGACCTGATGGCACAAGGCTTGCTTTCCCATTTTGAAAGCTCCATTCATGCTGCCTTGAAGCTACCTAAATACCAGTGTTTTGGACGGGTCTCTAGTCACTGTAGGCAGGGCTGTGGGAAGGGAACGAGTTTTCTCTAAATCAACAGGGTGCTTTCGTAGCCTGGGTGGGAGCTCCAACTGAGACGCTCTAGAGCTACAAGGAAACTTGACGTGAGTCCTTTCCTCAAGGTAAAGCCTTGAAGAGCCCTGCTGAAGCGGAACGTGGAGAAGTTTCCTTGAGACATGAGTTGCAGTTCTCCTTTCTTTTAACGTTACTACGCTTTTCAAGACACCTAGGATCTCGCCTGGGCACCCTATTCCGTGCAAGAACACCGAGTACCGGCAGGCTCCACTGGGTTGCTAAGAAACATCCAGGCCCGGATACCTTTCCCAGTCACTCTGTGTATGCTAAGTGTAGGGCAACACACTGCACTCTTCCTTGGGAGAGCTACATTTCCTCAGCACTCCAACAGCTCCAGGTAATCTGTTCTCTCACGTCCTACATGTCATGCAAATTGCCTCAATGCCCTAGGCTGAGCGGCACTGAGAAATCAAAACTGCTTCGCATTCCTTCTACAAAGTCATACCTTAAGACCCCATACTTACAGGAGAAACTCGGCTTGCGTTCCTCCTGTAACCAAAGCACAGTTCTTCCTCTTACACTGCAGGGTTTTAGAAGAGCCTAAGCCCCGATAGCGTTACCAAAGCGTTCCTTGGGAGAGGCAGTTCGCTACATGCAGAACTCCGTGCCAAGAAAACATTCTTCAGGGAAGGGACCATTGTGTAGTTTGAGGGAATATTTACTTGGTAGACATCACAAGGGGGTAGGCTGCGTGCTCACTGGAAACGGAGACCTGATGGCACAAGGCTTGCTTTCCCATTTTGAAAGCTCCATTCATGCTGCCTTGAAGCTACCTAAATACCAGTGTTTTGGACGGGTCTCTAGTCACTGTAGGCAGGGCTGTGGGAAGGGAACGAGTTTTCTCTAAATCAACAGGGTGCTTTCGTAGCCTGGGTGGGAGCTCCACCTAGAAGCTCTAGAGCTCAAAGGAAACTTGACGTGAGTCATTTCCTCAAGGTAAAGCCTTGAAGAGCCCTGCTGAAGCCGAAGCGTGGAGCAGTTTCCTGGAGACATGAGTTGCAGTTCTGCTTTCTTTGAACGTTAGTACGCTTTTGAAGACACCTAGTAACTCCCGTGGGCACCCTATTCCCTGCAAGAACACCGAGGACCGGCATGCTCGACTGGGAAGCTCAGAAACATCCAGGCCCGGAAACCTTTCCCAGTCACTCTCAATATGCTAAGTGTAGGGCAACACACTGCACGCCTCCTTGGGAGAGCTAGATTTCCTCAGCACTCCAACAGCTCAAGGCAATCTGTTGTCTCACATCTACATGTCATGCATATCTGCCTCAGTGCCCTAGGCTGAGCGGCACTGAGAAACCAATACTCTTTCACATTCCTTCTACAAAGTCATACCTTACGACCCCATACTTACAGGAGAAAGTTGCCTTGCGTTCCTGCTGTAACCAAAGCACAGTTCTTCCTCTTACACTGCAGGGTTTTAGAAGAGGCTAAGCCCCTATAGCGTACCTAGAGCATTCCTTGGGAGAGGCAGTTCGCTACATGCAGAACTCCGTGCCAAGAACACGTTATTCAGGGAAGGGACCAGTGTGTCACTAGAATGTATATTAACTTGGTAGAAATCACAAGGAGGTAGGCTGCGTGTTCACTGGAAACGGGGACCTGATGGCACAAGGCTTGCTTTCCCATTTTGAAAGCTCCATTCATGCCGCCTTGAACCTACCTAAATACCAGTGTTTTGGACGAGTTTCTAGTCACTGTAGGCAGGGCTCTGGGAAGGGAACGAGTTTTCTCTAAATCAACAGGGTGCTTTCGTAGCCTGGGTGGGAGCTCCTCCTGAGACGCTCTAGAGCTACAAGGAAACTTGACGTGAGTCCTTTCCTCAAGGTAAAGCCTTGAAGAGCCCTGCTGAAGCGGCACGTGGAGAAGTTTCCTTGAGACATGAGTTGCAGTTCTCCTTTCTTTTAACGTTACTACGCTTTTCAAGACACCTAGGATCTCGCCTGGGCACCCTATTCCGTGCAAGAACACCGAGTACCGGCAGGCTCCACTGGGTTGCTAAGAAACATCCAGGCCCGGATACCTTTCCCAGTCACTCTGTGTATGCTAAGTGTAGGGCAACACACTGCACTCTTCCTTGGGAGAGCTACATTTCCTCAGCACTCCAACAGCTCCAGGTAATCTGTTCTCTCACGTCCTACATGTCATGCAAATTGCCTCAATGCCCTAGGCTGAGCGGCACTGAGAAATCAAAACTGCTTCGCATTCCTTCTACAAAGTCATACCTTAAGACCCCATACTTACAGGAGAAACTCGGCTTGCGTTCCTCCTGTAACCAAAGCACAGTTCTTCCTCTTACACTGCAGGGTTTTAGAAGAGCCTAAGCCCCGATAGCGTTACCAAAGCGTTCCTTGGGAGAGGCAGTTCGCTACATGCAGAACTCCGTGCCAAGAAAACATTCTTCAGGGAAGGGACCATTGTGTAATTTGAGGGAATATTTACTTGGTAGACATCACAAGGGGGTAGGCTGCGTGTTCCCTAGAAACGGAGACCTGATGGCACAAGGCTTGCTTTCCCATTTTGAAAGCTCCATTCATGCTGCCTTGAAGCTACCTAAATACCAGTGTTTTGGACGGGTCTCTAGTCACTGTAGGCAGGGCTCTGGGAAGGGAACGAGTTTTCTCTAAATCAACAGGGTGCTTTCGTAGCCTGGGTGGGAGCTCCACCTAGAAGCTCTAGAGCTCAAAGGAAACTTGACGTGAGTCGTTTCCTCAAGGTAAAGCCTTGAAGAGCCCTGCTGAAGCCGAAGCGTGGAGCAGTTTCCTGGAGACATGAGTTGCAGTTCTGCTTTCTTTGAACGTTAGTACGCTTATGAAGACACCTAGTAACTCTCGTGGGCACCCTATTCCCTGCAAGAACACCGAGGACCGGCATGCTCGACTGGGAAGCTCAGAAACATCCAGGCCCGGAAACCTTTCCCAGTCACTCTCAATATGCTAAGGGTAGGGCAACACACTGCACGCCTCCTTGGGAGAGCTAGATTTCCTCAACACTCCAACAGCTCCAGGCAATCTGTTGTCTCACGTCTACATGTCATGCATATCTGCCTCAATGCCCTAGGCTGAGTGGCACTGAGTAACCAATACTCTTTCACATTCCTTCTACAAAGTCATACCTTAAGACCCCATACTTACAGGAGAAAGTTGCCTTGCGTTCCTGCTGTAACCAAAGCACAGTTCTTCCTCTTACACTGCAGGGTTTTAGAAGAGGCTAAGCCCCTATAGCGTACCTAGAGCATTCCTTGGGAGAGGCAGTTCGCTACATGCAGAACTCCGTGCCAAGAACACGTTATTCAGGGAAGGGACCAGTGTGTCTCTAGAGTGTATATTAACTTGGTAGAAATCACAAGGAGGTAGGCTGCGTGTTCACTGGAAACGGGGACCTGATGGCACAAGGCTTGCTTTCCCATTTTGAAAGCTCCATTCATGCCGCCTTGAACCTACCTAAATACCAGTGTTTTGGACGAGTTTCTAGTCACTGTAGGCAGGGCTCTGGGAAGGGAACGAGTTTTCTCGAAATCAACAGGGTGCTTTCATAGCCTGGGTGGGAGCTCCTCCTGAGACGCTCTAGAGCTACAAGGAAACTTGACGTGAGTCCTTTCCTCAAGGTAAAGCCTTGAAGAGCCCTGCTGAAGCGGCACGTGGAGAAGTTTCCTTGAGACAGGAGTTGCAGTTCTCCTTTCTTTTAACGTTACTACGCTTTTCAAGACACCTAGGATCTCGCCTGGGCACCCTATTCCGTGCAAGAACACCGAGTACCGGCAGGCTCCACTGGGTTGCTAAGAAACATCCAGGCCCGGATACCTTTCCCAGTCACTCTGTGTATGCTAAGTGTAGGGCAACACACTGCACTCTTCCTTGGGAGAGCTACATTTCCTCAGCACTCCAACAGCTCCAGGTAATCTGTTCTCTCACGTCCTACATGTCATGCAAATTGCCTCAATGCCCTAGGCTGAGCGGCACTGAGAAATCAAAACTGCTTTGCATTCCTTCTACAAAGTCATACCTTAAGACCCCATACTTAGAGGAGAAACTCGGCTTGCGTTCCTCCTGTAACCAAAGCACAGTTCTTCCTCTTACACTGCAGGGTTTTAGAAGAGCCTAAGCCCCGATAGCGTTACCAAAGCGTTCCTTGGGAGAGGCAGTTCGCTACATGCAGAACTCCGTGCCAAGAAAACATTCTTCAGGGAAGGGACCATTGTGTAGTTTGAGGGAATATTTACTTGGTAGACATCACAAGGGGGTAGGCTGCGTGCTCACTGGAAACGGAGACCTGATGGCACAAGGCTTGCTTTCTCATTTTGAAAGCTCCATTCATGCTGCCTTGAAGCTACCTAAATACCAGTGTTTTGGACGGGTCTCTAGTCACTGTAGGCAGGGCTCTGGGAAGGGAACGAGTTTTCTCTAAATCAACAGGGTGCTTTCGTAGCCTGGGTGGGAGCTCCACCTGAGACGCTCTAGTGCTCAAAGGAAACTTGACGTGAGTCGTTTCCTCAAGGTAAAGCCTTGAAGAGCCCTGCTGAAGCCGAAGCGTGGAGCAGTTTCCTGGAGACATGAGTTGCAGTTCTGCTTTCTTTGAACGTTAGTACGCTTATGAAGACACCTAGTAACTCCCGTGGGCACCCTATTCCCTGCAAGAACACCGAGGACCGGCATGCTCGACTGGGAAGCTCAGAAACATCCAGGCCCGGAAACCTTTCCCAGTCACTCTCATTATGCTAAGTGTAGGGCAACACACTGCACGCCTCCTTGGGAGAGCTAGATTTCCTCAGCACTCCAACAGCTCAAGGCAATCTGTTGTCTCACATCTACATGTCATGCATATCTGCCTCAGTGCCCTAGGCTGAGCGGCACTGAGAAACCAATACTCTTTCACATTCCTTCTACAAAGTCATACCTTACGACCCCATACTTACAGGAGAAAGTTGGCTTGCGTTCCTGCTGTAACCAAAGCACAGTTCTTCCTCTTACACTGCAGGGTTTTAGAAGAGGCTAAGCCCCTATAGCGTACCTAGAGCATTCCTTGGGAGAGGCAGTTCGCTACATGCAGAACTCCGTGCCAAGAACACGTTATTCAGGGAAGGGACCAGTGTGTCACTAGAGTGTATATTAACTTGGTAGAAATCACAAGGAGGTAGGCTGCGTGTTCACTGGAAACGGGGACCTGATGGCACAAGGCTTGCTTTCCCATTTTGAAAGCTCCATTCATGCCGCCTTGAACCTACCTAAATACCAGTGTTTTGGACGAGTTTCTAGTCACTGTAGGCAGGGCTCTGGGAAGGGAACGAGTTTTCTCGAAATCAACAGGGTGCTTTCGTAGCCTGTGTGGGAGCTCCTCCTGAGACGCTCTAGAGCTACAAGGAAACTTGACGTGAGTCCTTTCCTCAAGATAAAGCCTTGAAGAGCCCTGCTGAAGCGGCACGTGGAGAAGTTTCCTTGAGACATGAGTTGCAGTTCTCCTTTCTTTTAACGTTACTACGCTTTTCAAGACACCTAGGATCTCGCCTGGGCACCCTATTCCGTGCAAGAACACCGAGTACCGGCAGGCTCCACTGGGTTGCTAAGAAACATCCAGGCCCGGATACCTTTCCCAGTCACTCTGGGTATTCTAAGTGTAGGGCAACACACTGCACTCTTCCTTGGGAGAGCTACATTTCCTCAGCACTCCAACAGCTCCAGGTAATCTGTTCTCTCACGTCCTACATGTCATGCAAATTGCCTCAATGCCCTAGGCTGAGCGGCACTGAGAAATCAAAACTGCTTCGCATTCCTTCTACAAAGTCATACCTTAAGACCCCATACTTACAGGAGAAACTCGGCTTGCGTTCCTCCTGTAACCAAAGCACAGTTCTTCCTCTTACACTGCAGGGTTTTAGAAGAGCCTAAGCCCCGATAGCGTTACCAAAGCGTTCCTTGGGAGAGGCAGTTCGCTACATGCAGAACTCCGTGCCAAGAAAACATTCTTCAGGGAAGGGACCATTGTGTAGTTTGAGGGAATATTTACTTGGTAGACATCACAAGGGGGTAGGCTGCGTGTTCCCTGGAAACGGAGACCTGATGGCACAAGGCTTGCTTTCCCATTTTGAAAGCTCCATTCATGCTGCCTTGAAGCTACCTAAATACCAGTGTTTTGGACGGGTCTCTAGTCACTGTAGGCAGGGCTGTGGGAAGGGAACGAGTTTTCTCTAAATCAACAGGGTGCTTTCGTAGCCTGGGTGGGAGCTCCACCTAGAAGCTCTAGAGCTCAAAGGAAACTTGACGTGAGTCGTTTCCTCAAGGTAAAGCCTTGAAGAGCCCTGCTGAAGCCGAAGCGTGGAGCAGTTTCCTGGAGACATGAGTTGCAGTTCTGCTTTCTTTGAACGTTAGTACGCTTATGAAGACACCTAGTAACTCTCGTGGGCACCCTATTCCCTGCAAGAACACCGAGGACCTGCATGCTCGACTGGGAAGCTCAGAAACATCTAGGCCCGGAAACCTTTCCCAGTCACTCTCAATATGCTAAGGGTAGGGCAACACACTGCACGCCTCCTTGGGAGAGCTAGATTTCCTCAACACTCCAACAGCTCCAGGCAATCTGTTGTCTCACGTCTACATGTCATGCATATCTGCCTCAAGGCCCTAGGCTGAGTGGCACTGAGTAACCAATACTCTTTCACATTCCTTCTACAAAGTCATACCTTAAGACCCCATACTTACAGGAGAAAGTTGCCTTGCGTTCCTGCTGTAACCAAAGCACAGTTCTTCCTCTTACACTGCAGGGTTTTAGAAGAGGCTAAGCCCCTATAGCGTACCTAGAGCATTCCTTGAGAGAGGCAGTTCGCTACATGCAGAACTCCGTGCCAAGAACACGTTATTCAGGGAAGGGACCAGTGTGTCTCTAGAGTGTATATTAACTTGGTAGAAATCACAAGGAGGTAGGCTGCGTGTTCACTGGAAACGGGGACCTGATGGCACAAGGCTTGCTTTCCCATTTTGAAAGCTCCATTCATGCCGCCTTGAACCTACCTAAATACCAGTGTTTTGGACGAGTTTCTAGTCACTGTAGGCAGGGCTCTGGGAAGGGAACGAGTTTTCTCGAAATCAACAGGGTGCTTTCATAGCCTGGGTGGGAGCTCCTCCTGAGACGCTCTAGAGCTACAAGGAAACTTGACGTGAGTCCTTTCCTCAAGGTAAAGCCTTGAAGAGCCCTGCTGAAGCGGCACGTGGAGAAGTTTCCTTGAGACAGGAGTTGCAGTTCTCCTTTCTTTTAACGTTACGACGCTTTTCAAGACACCTAGGATCTCGCCTGGGCACCCTATTCCGTGTAAGAACACCGAGTACCGGCAGGCTCCACTGGGTTGCTAAGAAACATCCAGGCCCGGATACCTTTCCCAGTCACTCTGTGTATGCTAAGTGTAGGGCAACACACTGCACTCTTCCTTGGGAGAGCTACATTTCCTCAGCACTCCAACAGCTCCAGGTAATCTGTTCTCTCACGTCCTACATGTCATGCAAATTGCCTCAATGCCCTAGGCTGAGCGGCACTGAGAAATCAAAACTGCTTCGCATTCCTTCTACAAAGTCATACCTTAAGACCCCATACTTACAGGAGAAACTCAGCTTGCGTTCCTCCTGTAACCAAAGCACAGTTCTTCCTCTTACACTGCAGGGTTTTAGAAGAGCCTAAGCCCCGATAGCGTTACCAAAGCGTTCCTTGGGAGAGGCAGTTCGCTACATGCAGAACTCCGTGCCAAGAAAACATTCTTCAGGGAAGGGACCATTGTGTAGTTTGAGGGAATATTTACTTGGTAGACATCACAAGGGGGTAGGCTGCGTGTTCCCTGGAAACGGAGACCTGATGGCACAAGGCTTGCTTTCCCATTTTGAAAGCTCCATTCATGCTGCCTTGAAGCTACCTAAATACCAGTGTTTTGGACGGGTCTCTAGTCACTGTAGGCAGGGCTGTGGGAAGGGAACGAGTTTTCTCTAAATCAACAGGGTGCTTTCGTAGCCTGGGTGGGAGCTCCAACTGAGACGCTCTAGAGCTCAAAGGAAACTTGACGTGAGTCGTTTCCTCAAGGTAAAGCCTTGAAGGGCCCTGCTGAAGCCGAAGCGTGGAGCAGTTTCCTGGAGACATGAGTTGCAGTTCTGCTTTCTTTGATTGTTAGTACGCTTATGAAGACACCTAGTAACTCTCGTGGGCACCCTATTCCCTGCAAGAACACCGAGGACCGGCATGCTCGACTGGGAAGCTCAGAAACATCTAGGCCCGGAAACCTTTCCCAGTCACTCTCAATATGCTAAGTGTAAGGCAACACACTGAACGCCTCCTTGGGAGAGCTAGATTTCCTCAGCACTCCAACAGCTCCAGGCAATCTGTTGTCTCACGTCTACATGTCATGCATATCTGCCTCAGTGCCCTAGGCTGAGCGGCACTGGGAAACCAATACTCTTTCACATTCCTTCTACAAAGTCATACCTTAAGACCCCATACTTACAGGAGAAAGTTGCCTTGCGTTCCTGCTGTAACCAAAGCACAGTTCTTCCTCTTACACTGCAGGGTTTTAGAAGAGCCTAAGCCCCGATAGCGTTACCAAAGCGTTCCTTGGGAGAGGCAGTTCGCTACATGCAGAACTCCGTGCCAAGAAAACATTCTTCAGGGAAGGGACCATTGTGTAGTTTGAGGGAATATTTACTTGGTAGACATCACAAGGGGGTAGGCTGCGTGCTCACTGGAAACGGAGACCTGATGGCACAAGTCTTGCTTTCCCATTTTGAAAGCTCCATTCATGCCGCCTTGAACCTACCTAAATACCAGAGTTTTGGACGAGTTTCTAGTCACTGTAGGCAGGGCTCTGGGAAGGGAACGAGTTTTCTCTAAATCAACAGGGTGCTTTCATAGCCTGGGTGGGAGCTCCTCCTGAGACGCTCTAGAGCCTCAAGGAAACTTGACGTGAGTCCTTTCCTCAAGGTAAAGCCTTGAAGAGCCCTGCTGAAGCGGAACGTGGAGAAGTTTCCTTGAGACATGAGTTGCAGTTCTCCTTTCTTTTAACATTAGTACGCTTTTCAAGACACCTAGGATCTCGCCTGGGCACCCTATTCCGTGCAAGAACACCGAGTACCGGCAGGCTCCACTGGGTTGCTAAGAAACATCCAGGCCCGGATACCTTTCCCAGTCACTCTGTGTATGCTAAGTTTAGGGCAACACACTGCACTCTTCCTTGGGAGAGCTACATTTGCTCAGCACTCCAACAGCTCCAGGTAATCTGTTCTCTCACGTCCTACATGTCATGCAAATTGCCTCAATGCCCTAGGCTGAGCGGCACTGAGAAATCAAAACTGCTTCGCATTCCTTCTACAAAGTCATACCTTAAGACCCCATACTTAGAGGAGAAACTCGGCTTGCGTTCCTCCTGTAACCAAAGCACAGTTCTTCCTCTTACACTGCAGGGTTTTAGAAGAGCCTAAGCCCCTATAGCGTACCTAGAGCATTCCTTGGGAGAGGCAGTTCGCTACATGCAGAACTCCGTGCCAAGAACACGTTATTCAGGGAAGGGACCAGTGTGTCACTAGAGTGTATATTAACTTGGTAGAAATCACAAGGAGGTAGGCTGCGTGTTCACTGGAAACGGGGACCTGATGGCACAAGGCTTGCTTTCCCATTTTGAAAGCTCCATTCATGCTGCCTTGAAGCTACCTAAATACCAGTGTTTTGGACGGGTCTCTAGTCACTGTAGGCAGGGCTATGGGAAGGGAACGAGTTTTCTCTAAATCAACAGGGTGCTTTCGTAGCCTGGGTGGGAGCTCCAACTGAGACGCTCTAGAGCTACAAGGAAACTTGACGTGAGTCCTTTCCTCAAGGTAAAGCCTTGAAGAGCCCTGCTGAAGCGGCACGTGGAGAAGTTTCCTTGAGACATGAGTTGCAGTTCTCCTTTCTTTTAACGTTACTACGCTTTTCAAGACACCTAGGATCTCGCCTGGGCACCCTATTCCGTGCAAGAACACCGAGTACCGGCAGGCTCCACTGGGTTGCTAAGAAACATCCAGGCCCGGATACCTTTCCCAGTCACTCTGTGTATGCTAAGTGTAGGGCAACACACTGCACTCTTCCTTGGGAGAGCTACATTTCCTCAGCACTCCAACAGCTCCAGGTAATCTGTTCTCTCACGTCCTACATGTCATGCAAATTGCCTCAATGCCCTAGGCTGAGCGGCACTGAGAAATCAAAACTGCTTCGCATTCCTTCTACAAAGTCATACCTTAAGACCCCATACTTACAGGAGAAACTCGGCTTGCGTTCCTCCTGTAACCAAAGCACAGTTCTTCCTCTTACACTGCAGGGTTTTAGAAGAGCCTAAGCCCCGATAGCGTTACCAAAGCGTTCCTTGGGAGAGGCAGTTCGCTACATGCAGAACTCCGTGCCAAGAAAACATTCTTCAGGGAAGGGACCATTGTGTAGTTTGAGGGAATATTTACTTGGTAGACATCACAAGGGGGTAGGCTGCGTGCTCACTGGAAACGGAGACCTGATGGCACAAGGCTTGCTTTCCCATTTTGAAAGCTCCATTCATGCTGCCTTGAAGCTACCTAAATACCAGTGTTTTGGACGGGTCTCTAGTCACTGTAGGCAGGGCTGTGGGAAGGGAACGAGTTTTCTCTAAATCAACAGGGTGCTTTCGTAGCCTGGGTGGGAGCTCCACCTAGAAGCTCTAGAGCTCAAAGGAAACTTGACGTGAGTCATTTCCTCAAGGTAAAGCCTTGAAGAGCCCTGCTGAAGCCGAAGCGTGGAGCAGTTTCCTGGAGACATGAGTTGCAGTTCTGCTTTCTTTGAACGTTAGTACGCTTTTGAAGACACCTAGTAACTCCCGTGGGCACCCTATTCCCTGCAAGAACACCGAGGACCGGCATGCTCGACTGGGAAGCTCAGAAACATCCAGGCCCGGAAACCTTTCCCAGTCACTCTCAATATGCTAAGTGTAGGGCAACACACTGCACGCCTCCTTGGGAGAGCTAGATTTCCTCAGCACTCCAACAGCTCCAGGTAATCTGTTCTCTCACGTCCTACATGTCATGCAAATTGCCTCAATGCCCTAGGCTGAGCGGCACTGAGAAATCAAAACTGCTTCGCATTCCTTCTACAAAGTCATACCTTAAGACCCCATACTTACAGGAGAAACTCGGCTTGCGTTCCTCCTGTAACCAAAGCACAGTTCTTCCTCTTACACTGCAGGGTTTTAGAAGAGCCTAAGCCCCGATAGCGTTACCAAAGCGTTCCTTGGGAGAGGCAGTTCGCTACATGCAGAACTCCGTGCCAAGAAAACATTCTTCAGGGAAGGGACCATTGTGTAGTTTGAGGGAATATTTACTTGGTAGACATCACAAGGGGGTAGGCTGCGTGTTCCCTGGAAACGGAGACCTGATGGCACAAGGCTTGCTTTCCCATTTTGAAAGCTCCATTCATGCTGCCTTGAAGCTACCTAAATACCAGTGTTTTGGACGGGTCTCTAGTCACTGTAGGCAGGGCTGTGGGAAGGGAACGAGTTTTCTCTAAATCAACAGGGTGCTTTCGTAGCCTGGGTGGGAGCTCCAACTGAGACGCTCTAGAGCTACAAGGAAACTTGACGTGAGTCCTTTCCTCAAGGTAAAGCCTTGAAGAGCCCTGCTGAAGCGGCACGTGGAGAAGTTTCCTTGAGACATGAGTTGCAGTTCTGCTTTCTTTGAACGTTAGTACGCTTTTGAAGACACCTAGTAACTCCCGTGGGCACCCTATTCCCTGCAAGAACACCGAGGACCGGCATGCTCGACTGGGAAGCTCAGAAACATCCAGGCCCGGAAACCTTTCCCAGTCACTCTCAATATGCTAAGTGTAGGGCAACACACTGCACGCCTCCTTGGGAGAGCTAGATTTCCTCAGCACTCCAACAGCTCAAGGCAATCTGTTGTCTCACATCTACATGTCATGCATATCTGCCTCAGTGCCCTAGGCTGAGCGGCACTGAGAAACCAATACTCTTTCACATTCCTTCTACAAAGTCATACCTTACGACCCCATACTTACAGGAGAAAGTTGCCTTGCGTTCCTGCTGTAACCAAAGCACAGTTCTTCCTCTTACACTGCAGGGTTTTAGAAGAGGCTAAGCCCCTATAGCGTACCTAGAGCATTCCTTGGGAGAGGCAGTTCGCTACATGCAGAACTCCGTGCCAAGAACACGTTATTCAGGGAAGGGACCAGTGTGTCACTAGAATGTATATTAACTTGGTAGAAATCACAAGGAGGTAGGCTGCGTGTTCACTGGAAACGGGGACCTGATGGCACAAGGCTTGCTTTCCCATTTTGAAAGCTCCATTCATGCCGCCTTGAACCTACCTAAATACCAGTGTTTTGGACGAGTTTCTAGTCACTGTAGGCAGGGCTCTGGGAAGGGAACGAGTTTTCTCTAAATCAACAGGGTGCTTTCGTAGCCTGGGTGGGAGCTCCTCCTGAGACGCTCTAGAGCTACAAGGAAACTTGACGTGAGTCCTTTCCTCAAGGTAAAGCCTTGAAGAGCCCTGCTGAAGCGGCACGTGGAGAAGTTTCCTTGAGACATGAGTTGCAGTTCTCCTTTCTTTTAACGTTACTACGCTTTTCAAGACACCTAGGATCTCGCCTGGGCACCCTATTCCGTGCAAGAACACCGAGTACCGGCAGGCTCCACTGGGTTGCTAAGAAACATCCAGGCCCGGATACCTTTCCCAGTCACTCTGTGTATGCTAAGTGTAGGGCAACACACTGCACTCTTCCTTGGGAGAGCTACATTTCCTCAGCACTCCAACAGCTCCAGGTAATCTGTTCTCTCACGTCCTACATGTCATGCAAATTGCCTCAATGCCCTAGGCTGAGCGGCACTGAGAAATCAAAACTGCTTCGCATTCCTTCTACAAAGTCATACCTTAAGACCCCATACTTACAGGAGAAACTCGGCTTGCGTTCCTCCTGTAACCAAAGCACAGTTCTTCCTCTTACACTGCAGGGTTTTAGAAGAGCCTAAGCCCCGATAGCGTTACCAAAGCGTTCCTTGGGAGAGGCAGTTCGCTACATGCAGAACTCCGTGCCAAGAAAACATTCTTCAGGGAAGGGACCATTGTGTAGTTTGAGGGAATATTTACTTGGTAGACATCACAAGGGGGTAGGCTGCGTGTTCCCTAGAAACGGAGACCTGATGGCACAAGGCTTGCTTTCCCATTTTGAAAGCTCCATTCATGCTGCCTTGAAGCTACCTAAATACCAGTGTTTTGGACGGGTCTCTAGTCACTGTAGGCAGGGCTGTGGGAAGGGAACGAGTTTTCTCTAAATCAACAGGGTGCTTTCGTAGCCTGGGTGGGAGCTCCACCTAGAAGCTCTAGAGCTCAAAGGAAACTTGACGTGAGTCGTTTCCTCAAGGTAAAGCCTTGAAGAGCCCTGCTGAAGCCGAAGCGTGGAGCAGTTTCCTGGAGACATGAGTTGCAGTTCTGCTTTCTTTGAACGTTAGTACGCTTATGAAGACACCTAGTAACTCTCGTGGGCACCCTATTCCCTGCAAGAACACCGAGGACCGGCATGCTCGACTGGGAAGCTCAGAAACATCCAGGCCCGGAAACCTTTCCCAGTCACTCTCAATATGCTAAGGGTAGGGCAACACACTGCACGCCTCCTTGGGAGAGCTAGATTTCCTCAACACTCCAACAGCTCCAGGCAATCTGTTGTCTCACGTCTACATGTCATGCATATCTGCCTCAATGCCCTAGGCTGAGTGGCACTGAGTAACCAATACTCTTTCACATTCCTTCTACAAAGTCATACCTTAAGACCCCATACTTACAGGAGAAAGTTGCCTTGCGTTCCTGCTGTAACCAAAGCACAGTTCTTCCTCTTACACTGCAGGGTTTTAGAAGAGGCTAAGCCCCTATAGCGTACCTAGAGCATTCCTTGGGAGAGGCAGTTCGCTACATGCAGAACTCCGTGCCAAGAACACGTTATTCAGGGAAGGGACCAGTGTGTCTCTAGAGTGTATATTAACTTGGTAGAAATCACAAGGAGGTAGGCTGCGTGTTCACTGGAAACGGGGACCTGATGGCACAAGGCTTGCTTTCCCATTTTGAAAGCTCCATTCATGCCGCCTTGAACCTACCTAAATACCAGTGTTTTGGACGAGTTTCTAGTCACTGTAGGCAGGGCTCTGGGAAGGGAACGAGTTTTCTCGAAATCAACAGGGTGCTTTCATAGCCTGGGTGGGAGCTCCTCCTGAGACGCTCTAGAGCTACAAGGAAACTTGACGTGAGTCCTTTCCTCAAGGTAAAGACTTGAAGAGCCCTGCTGAAGCGGAATGTGGAGAAGTTTCCTTGAGACAGGAGTTGCAGTTCTCCTTTCTTTTAACGTTACTATGCTTTTCAAGACACCTAGGATCTCGCCTGGGCACCCTATTCCGTGCAAGAACACCGAGTACCGGCAGGCTCCACTGGGTTGCTAAGAAACATCCAGGCCCGGATACCTTTCCCAGTCACTCTGTGTATGCTAAGTGTAGGGCAACACACTGCACTCTTCCTTGGGAGAGCTACATTTCCTCAGCACTCCAACAGCTCCAGGTAATCTGTTCTCTCACGTCCTACATGTCATGCAAATTGCCTCAATGCCCTAGGCTGAGCGGCACTGAGAAATCAAAACTGCTTTGCATTCCTTCTACAAAGTCATACCTTAAGACCCCATACTTACAGGAGAAACTCGGCTTGCGTTCCTCCTGTAACCAAAGCACAGTTCTTCCTCTTACACTGCAGGGTTTTAGAAGAGCCTAAGCCCCGATAGCGTTACCAAAGCGTTCCTTGGGAGAGGCAGTTCGCTACATGCAGAACTCCGTGCCAAGAAAACATTCTTCAGGGAAGGGACCATTGTGTAGTTTGAGGGAATATTTACTTGGTAGACATCACAAGGGGGTAGGCTGCGTGTTCCCTAGAAACGGAGACCTGATGGCACAAGGCTTGCTTTCCCATTTTGAAAGCTCCATTCATGCTGCCTTGAAGCTACCTAAATACCAGTGTTTTGGACGGGTCTCTAGTCACTGTAGGCAGGGCTCTGGGAAGGGAACGAGTTTTCTCTAAATCAACAGGGTGCTTTCGTAGCCTGGGTGGGAGCTCCACCTAGAAGCTCTAGAGCTCAAAGGAAACTTGACGTGAGTCGTTTCCTCAAGGTAAAGCCTTGAAGAGCCCTGCTGAAGCCGAAGCGTGGAGCAGTTTCCTGGAGACATGAGTTGCAGTTCTGCTTTCTTTGAACGTTAGTACGCTTATGAAGACACCTAGTAACTCTCGTGGGCACCCTATTCCCTGCAAGAACACCGAGGACCGGCATGCTCGACTGGGAAGCTCAGAAACATCCAGGCCCGGAAACCTTTCCCAGTCACTCTCAATATGCTAAGGGTAGGGCAACACACTGCACGCCTCCTTGGGAGAGCTAGATTTCCTCAACACTCCAACAGCTCCAGGCAATCTGTTGTCTCACGTCTACATGTCATGCATATCTGCCTCAATGCCCTAGGCTGAGTGGCACTGAGTAACCAATACTCTTTCACATTCCTTCTACAAAGTCATACCTTAAGACCCCATACTTACAGGAGAAAGTTGCCTTGCGTTCCTGCTGTAACCAAAGCACAGTTCTTCCTCTTACACTGCAGGGTTTTAGAAGAGGCTAAGCCCCTATAGCGTACCTAGAGCATTCCTTGGGAGAGGCAGTTCGCTACATGCAGAACTCCGTGCCAAGAACACGTTATTCAGGGAAGGGACCAGTGTGTCTCTAGAGTGTATATTAACTTGGTAGAAATCACAAGGAGGTAGGCTGCGTGTTCACTGGAAACGGGGACCTGATGGCACAAGGCTTGCTTTCCCATTTTGAAAGCTCCATTCATGCCGCCTTGAACCTACCTAAATACCAGTGTTTTGGACGAGTTTCTAGTCACTGTAGGCAGGGCTCTGGGAAGGGAACGAGTTTTCTCGAAATCAACAGGGTGCTTTCATAGCCTGGGTGGGAGCTCCTCCTGAGACGCTCTAGAGCTACAAGGAAACTTGACGTGAGTCCTTTCCTCAAGGTAAAGACTTGAAGAGCCCTGCTGAAGCGGAATGTGGAGAAGTTTCCTTGAGACAGGAGTTGCAGTTCTCCTTTCTTTTAACGTTACTATGCTTTTCAAGACACCTAGGATCTCGCCTGGGCACCCTATTCCGTGCAAGAACACCGAGTACCGGCAGGCTCCACTGGGTTGCTAAGAAACATCCAGGCCCGGATACCTTTCCCAGTCACTCTGTGTATGCTAAGTGTAGGGCAACACACTGCACTCTTCCTTGGGAGAGCTACATTTCCTCAGCACTCCAACAGCTCCAGGTAATCTGTTCTCTCACGTCCTACATGTCATGCAAATTGCCTCAATGCCCTAGGCTGAGCGGCACTGAGAAATCAAAACTGCTTTGCATTCCTTCTACAAAGTCATACCTTAAGACCCCATACTTACAGGAGAAACTCGGCTTGCGTTCCTCCTGTAACCAAAGCACAGTTCTTCCTCTTACACTGCAGGGTTTTAGAAGAGCCTAAGCCCCGATAGCGTTACCAAAGCGTTCCTTGGGAGAGGCAGTTCGCTACATGCAGAACTCCGTGCCAAGAAAACATTCTTCAGGGAAGGGACCATTGTGTAATTTGAGGGAATATTTACTTGGTAGACATCACAAGGGGGTAGGCTGCGTGTTCCCTGGAAACGGAGACCTGATGGCACAAGGCTTGCTTTCCCATTTTGAAAGCTCCATTCATGCTGCCTTGAAGCTACCTAAATACCAGTATTTTGGACGGGTCTCTAGTCACTGTAGGCAGGGCTGTGGGAAGGGAACGAGTTTTCTCTAAATCAACAGGGTGCTTTCGTAGCCTGGTGGGAGCTCCACCTAGAAGCTCTAGAGCTCAAAGGAAACTTGACGTGAGTCGTTTCCTCAAGGTAAAGCCTTGAAGAGCCCTGCTGAAGCCAAAGCGTGGAGCAGTTTCCTGGAGACACGAGTTGCAGTTCTGCTTTCTTTGAACGTTAGTACGCTTATGAAGACACCTAGTAACTCCCGTGGGCACCCTATTCCCTGCAAGAACACCGAGGACCGGCATGCTCGACTGGGAAGCTCAGAAACATCCAGGCCCGGAAACCTTTCCCAGTCACTCTCAATATGCTAAGTGTAGGGCAACACACTGCACGCCTCCTTGGGAGAGCTAGATTTCCTCAGCACTCCAAGAGCTCCAGGCAATCTGTTGTCTCACGTCTACATGTCATGCATATCTGCCTCAATGCCCTAGGCTGAGCGGCACTGAGTAACCAATACTGTTTCACAGTCCTTCTACAAAGTCATACCTTAAGACCCCATACTTACAGGAGAAAGTTGGCTTGAGTTCCTGCTGTAACCAAAGCACAGTTCTTCCTCTTACACTGCAGGGTTTTAGAAGAGGCTAAGCCCCTATAGCGTACCTAGAGCATTCCTTGGGAGAGGCATTTCGCTACATGCAGAACTCCGTGCCAAGAACACGTTATTCAGGGAAGGGACCAGTGTGTCACTAGAGTGTATATTAACTTGGTAGAAATCACAAGGAGGTAGGCTGCGTGTTCACTGGAAACGGGGACCTGATGGCACAAGGCTTGCTTTCCCATTTTGAAAGCTCCATTCATGCCGTCTTGAACCTACCTAAATACCAGTGTTTTGGACGAGTTTCTAGTCACTGTAGGCAGGGCTCTGGGAAGGGAACGAGTTTTCTCTAAATCAACAGGGTGCTTTCGTAGCCTGGGTGGGAGCTCCTCCTGAGACGCTCTAGATCTACAAGGAAACTTGACGTGAGTCCTTTCCTCAAGGTAAAGCCTTGAAGAGCCCTGCTGAAGCGGCACGTGGAGAAGTTTCC
Organism: Eubalaena glacialis; assembly: GCF_028564815.1. Lineage (NCBI taxonomy): Eukaryota > Metazoa > Chordata > Mammalia > Artiodactyla > Balaenidae > Eubalaena > Eubalaena glacialis. The sequence goes on along the minus strand of NC_083719.1, from coordinate 161,643,136 downwards.
TTGAGACATGAGTTGCAGTTCTCCTTTCTTTTAACGTTACTACGCTTTTCAAGACACCTAGGATCTCGCCTGGGCACCCTATTCCGTGCAAGAACACCGAGTACCGGCAGGCTCCACTGGGTTGCTAAGAAACATCCAGGCCCGGATACCTTTCCCAGTCACTCTGTGTATGCTAAGTGTAGGGCAACACACTGCACTCTTCCTTGGGAGAGCTACATTTCCTCAGCACTCCAACAGCTCCAGGTAATCTGTTCTCTCACGTCCTACATGTCATGCAAATTGCCTCAATGCCCTAGGCTGAGCGGCACTGAGAAATCAAAACTGCTTCGCATTCCTTCTACAAAGTCATACCTTAAGACCCCATACTTACAGGAGAAACTCGGCTTGCGTTCCTCCTGTAACCAAAGCACAGTTCTTCCTCTTACACTGCAGGGTTTTAGAAGAGCCTAAGCCCCGATAGCGTTACCAAAGCGTTCCTTGGGAGAGGCAGTTCGCTACATGCAGAACTCCGTGCCAAGAAAACATTCTTCAGGGAAGGGACCATTGTGTAGTTTGAGGGAATATTTACTTGGTAGACATCACAAGGGGGTAGGCTGCGTGTTCCCTGGAAATGGAGACCTGATGGCACAAGGCTTGCTTTCCCATTTTGAAAGCTCCATTCATGCTGCCTTGAAGCTACCTAAATACCAGTGTTTTGGACGGGTCTCTAGTCACTGTAGGCAGGGCTGTGGGAAGGGAACGAGTTTTCTCTAAATCAACAGGGTGCTTTCGTAGCCTGGGTGGGAGCTCCAACTGAGACGCTCTAGAGCTCAAAGGAAACTTGACGTGAGTCGTTTCCTCAAGGTAAAGCCTTGAAGGGCCCTGCTGAAGCCGAAGCGTGAAGCAGTTTCCTGGAGACATGAGTTGCAGTTCTGCTTTCTTTGATTGTTAGTACGCTTATGAAGACACCTAGTAACTCTCGTGGGCACCATATTCCCTGCAAGAACACCGAGGACCGGCATGCTCGACTGGGAAGCTCAGAAACATCTAGGCCCGGAAACCTTTCCCAGTCACTCTCAATATGCTAAGTGTAAGGCAACACACTGCACGCCTCCTTGGGAGAGCTAGATTTCCTCAGCACTCCAACAGCTCCAGGCAATCTGTTGTCTCACGTCTACATGTCATGCATATCTGCCTCAGTGCCCTAGGCTGAGCGGCACTGAGAAACCAATACTCTTTCACATTCCTTCTACAAAGTCATACCTTAAGACCCCATACTTACAGGAGAAAGTTGCCTTGCGTTCCTGCTGTAACCAAAGCACAGTTCTTCCTCTTACACTGCAGGGTTTTAGAAGAGCCTACGCCCCGATAGCGTTACCAAAGCGTTCCTTGGGAGAGGCAGTTCGCTACATGCAGAACTCCGTGCCAAGAAAACATTCTTCAGGGAAGGGACCATTGTGTAGTTTGAGGGAATATTTACTTGGTAGACATCACAAGGGGGTAGGCTGCGTGCTCACTGGAAACGGAGACCTGATGGCACAAGGCTTGCTTTCCCATTTTGAAAGCTCCATTCATGCTGCCTTGAAGCTACCTAAATACCAGTGTTTTGGACGGGTCTCTAGTCACTGTAGGCAGGGCTCTGGGAAGGGAACGAGTTTTCTCTAAATCAACAGGGTGCTTTCGTAGCCTGGGTGGGAGCTCCACCTAGAAGCTCTAGAGCTCAAAGGAAACTTGACGTGAGTCGTTTCCTCAAGGTAAAGCCTTGAAGGGCCCTGCTGAAGCCGAAGCGTGGAGCAGTTTCCTGGAGACATGAGTTGCAGTTCTGCTTTCTTTGATTGTTAGTACGCTTATGAAGACACCTAGTAACTCTCGTGGGCACCCTATTCCCTGCAAGAACACCGAGGACCGGCATGCTCGACTGGGAAGCTCAGAAACATCTAGGCCCGGAAACCTTTCCCAGTCACTCTCAATATGCTAAGTGTAAGGCAACACACTGAACGCCTCCTTGGGAGAGCTAGATTTCCTCAGCACTCCAACAGCTCCAGGCAATCTGTTGTCTCACGTCTACATGTCATGCATATCTGCCTCAGTGCCCTAGGCTGAGCGGCACTGGGAAACCAATACTCTTTCACATTCCTTCTACAAAGTCATACCTTAAGACCCCATACTTACAGGAGAAAGTTGCCTTGCGTTCCTGCTGTAACCAAAGCACAGTTCTTCCTCTTACACTGCAGGGTTTTAGAAGAGCCTAAGCCCCGATAGCGTTACCAAAGCGTTCCTTGGGAGAGGCAGTTCGCTACATGCAGAACTCCGTGCCAAGAAAACATTCTTCAGGGAAGGGACCATTGTGTAGTTTGAGGGAATATTTACTTGGTAGACATCACAAGGGGGTAGGCTGCGTGCTCACTGGAAACGGAGACCTGATGGCACAAGTCTTGCTTTCCCATTTTGAAAGCTCCATTCATGCCGCCTTGAACCTACCTAAATACCAGAGTTTTGGACGAGTTTCTAGTCACTGTAGGCAGGGCTCTGGGAAGGGAACGAGTTTTCTCTAAATCAACAGGGTGCTTTCATAGCCTGGGTGGGAGCTCCTCCTGAGACGCTCTAGAGCCTCAAGGAAACTTGACGTGAGTCCTTTCCTCAAGGTAAAGCCTTGAAGAGCCCTGCTGAAGCGGAACGTGGAGAAGTTTCCTTGAGACATGAGTTGCAGTTCTCCTTTCTTTTAACATTAGTACGCTTTTCAAGACACCTAGGATCTCGCCTGGGCACCCTATTCCGTGCAAGAACACCGAGTACCGGCAGGCTCCACTGGGTTGCTAAGAAACATCCAGGCCCGGATACCTTTCCCAGTCACTCTGTGTATGCTAAGTTTAGGGCAACACACTGCACTCTTCCTTGGGAGAGCTACATTTGCTCAGCACTCCAACAGCTCCAGGTAATCTGTTCTCTCACGTCCTACATGTCATGCAAATTGCCTCAATGCCCTAGGCTGAGCGGCACTGAGAAATCAAAACTGCTTCGCATTCCTTCTACAAAGTCATACCTTAAGACCCCATACTTACAGGAGAAACTCGGCTTGCGTTCCTCCTGTAACCAAAGCACAGTTCTTCCTCTTACACTGCAGGGTTTTAGAAGAGCCTAAGCCCCTATAGCGTACCTAGAGCATTCCTTGGGAGAGGCAGTTCGCTACATGCAGAACTCCGTGCCAAGAACACGTTATTCAGGGAAGGGACCAGTGTGTCACTAGAGTGTATATTAACTTGGTAGAAATCACAAGGAGGTAGGCTGCGTGTTCACTGGAAACGGGGACCTGATGGCACAAGGCTTGCTTTCCCATTTTGAAAGCTCCATTCATGCTGCCTTGAAGCTACCTAAATACCAGTGTTTTGGACGGGTCTCTAGTCACTGTAGGCAGGGCTATGGGAAGGGAACGAGTTTTCTCTAAATCAACAGGGTGCTTTCGTAGCCTGGGTGGGAGCTCCAACTGAGACGCTCTAGAGCTACAAGGAAACTTGACGTGAGTCCTTTCCTCAAGGTAAAGCCTTGAAGAGCCCTGCTGAAGCGGCACGTGGAGAAGTTTCCTTGAGACATGAGTTGCAGTTCTCCTTTCTTTTAACGTTACTACGCTTTTCAAGACACCTAGGATCTCGCCTGGGCACCCTATTCCGTGCAAGAACACCGAGTACCGGCAGGCTCCACTGGGTTGCTAAGAAACATCCAGGCCCGGATACCTTTCCCAGTCACTCTGTGTATGCTAAGTGTAGGGCAACACACTGCACTCTTCCTTGGGAGAGCTACATTTCCTCAGCACTCCAACAGCTCCAGGTAATCTGTTCTCTCACGTCCTACATGTCATGCAAATTGCCTCAATGCCCTAGGCTGAGCGGCACTGAGAAATCAAAACTGCTTCGCATTCCTTCTACAAAGTCATACCTTAAGACCCCATACTTACAGGAGAAACTCGGCTTGCGTTCCTCCTGTAACCAAAGCACAGTTCTTCCTCTTACACTGCAGGGTTTTAGAAGAGCCTAAGCCCCGATAGCGTTACCAAAGCGTTCCTTGGGAGAGGCAGTTCGCTACATGCAGAACTCCGTGCCAAGAAAACATTCTTCAGGGAAGGGACCATTGTGTAGTTTGAGGGAATATTTACTTGGTAGACATCACAAGGGGGTAGGCTGCGTGCTCACTGGAAACGGAGACCTGATGGCACAAGGCTTGCTTTCCCATTTTGAAAGCTCCATTCATGCTGCCTTGAAGCTACCTAAATACCAGTGTTTTGGACGGGTCTCTAGTCACTGTAGGCAGGGCTGTGGGAAGGGAACGAGTTTTCTCTAAATCAACAGGGTGCTTTCGTAGCCTGGGTGGGAGCTCCACCTAGAAGCTCTAGAGCTCAAAGGAAACTTGACGTGAGTCATTTCCTCAAGGTAAAGCCTTGAAGAGCCCTGCTGAAGCCGAAGCGTGGAGCAGTTTCCTGGAGACATGAGTTGCAGTTCTGCTTTCTTTGAACGTTAGTACGCTTTTGAAGACACCTAGTAACTCCCGTGGGCACCCTATTCCCTGCAAGAACACCGAGGACCGGCATGCTCGACTGGGAAGCTCAGAAACATCCAGGCCCGGAAACCTTTCCCAGTCACTCTCAATATGCTAAGTGTAGGGCAACACACTGCACGCCTCCTTGGGAGAGCTAGATTTCCTCAGCACTCCAACAGCTCCAGGTAATCTGTTCTCTCACGTCCTACATGTCATGCAAATTGCCTCAATGCCCTAGGCTGAGCGGCACTGAGAAATCAAAACTGCTTCGCATTCCTTCTACAAAGTCATACCTTAAGACCCCATACTTACAGGAGAAACTCGGCTTGCGTTCCTCCTGTAACCAAAGCACAGTTCTTCCTCTTACACTGCAGGGTTTTAGAAGAGCCTAAGCCCCGATAGCGTTACCAAAGCGTTCCTTGGGAGAGGCAGTTCGCTACATGCAGAACTCCGTGCCAAGAAAACATTCTTCAGGGAAGGGACCATTGTGTAGTTTGAGGGAATATTTACTTGGTAGACATCACAAGGGGGTAGGCTGCGTGTTCCCTGGAAACGGAGACCTGATGGCACAAGGCTTGCTTTCCCATTTTGAAAGCTCCATTCATGCTGCCTTGAAGCTACCTAAATACCAGTGTTTTGGACGGGTCTCTAGTCACTGTAGGCAGGGCTGTGGGAAGGGAACGAGTTTTCTCTAAATCAACAGGGTGCTTTCGTAGCCTGGGTGGGAGCTCCAACTGAGACGCTCTAGAGCTACAAGGAAACTTGACGTGAGTCCTTTCCTCAAGGTAAAGCCTTGAAGAGCCCTGCTGAAGCGGCACGTGGAGAAGTTTCCTTGAGACATGAGTTGCAGTTCTGCTTTCTTTGAACGTTAGTACGCTTTTGAAGACACCTAGTAACTCCCGTGGGCACCCTATTCCCTGCAAGAACACCGAGGACCGGCATGCTCGACTGGGAAGCTCAGAAACATCCAGGCCCGGAAACCTTTCCCAGTCACTCTCAATATGCTAAGTGTAGGGCAACACACTGCACGCCTCCTTGGGAGAGCTAGATTTCCTCAGCACTCCAACAGCTCAAGGCAATCTGTTGTCTCACATCTACATGTCATGCATATCTGCCTCAGTGCCCTAGGCTGAGCGGCACTGAGAAACCAATACTCTTTCACATTCCTTCTACAAAGTCATACCTTACGACCCCATACTTACAGGAGAAAGTTGCCTTGCGTTCCTGCTGTAACCAAAGCACAGTTCTTCCTCTTACACTGCAGGGTTTTAGAAGAGGCTAAGCCCCTATAGCGTACCTAGAGCATTCCTTGGGAGAGGCAGTTCGCTACATGCAGAACTCCGTGCCAAGAACACGTTATTCAGGGAAGGGACCAGTGTGTCACTAGAATGTATATTAACTTGGTAGAAATCACAAGGAGGTAGGCTGCGTGTTCACTGGAAACGGGGACCTGATGGCACAAGGCTTGCTTTCCCATTTTGAAAGCTCCATTCATGCCGCCTTGAACCTACCTAAATACCAGTGTTTTGGACGAGTTTCTAGTCACTGTAGGCAGGGCTCTGGGAAGGGAACGAGTTTTCTCTAAATCAACAGGGTGCTTTCGTAGCCTGGGTGGGAGCTCCTCCTGAGACGCTCTAGAGCTACAAGGAAACTTGACGTGAGTCCTTTCCTCAAGGTAAAGCCTTGAAGAGCCCTGCTGAAGCGGCACGTGGAGAAGTTTCCTTGAGACATGAGTTGCAGTTCTCCTTTCTTTTAACGTTACTACGCTTTTCAAGACACCTAGGATCTCGCCTGGGCACCCTATTCCGTGCAAGAACACCGAGTACCGGCAGGCTCCACTGGGTTGCTAAGAAACATCCAGGCCCGGATACCTTTCCCAGTCACTCTGTGTATGCTAAGTGTAGGGCAACACACTGCACTCTTCCTTGGGAGAGCTACATTTCCTCAGCACTCCAACAGCTCCAGGTAATCTGTTCTCTCACGTCCTACATGTCATGCAAATTGCCTCAATGCCCTAGGCTGAGCGGCACTGAGAAATCAAAACTGCTTCGCATTCCTTCTACAAAGTCATACCTTAAGACCCCATACTTACAGGAGAAACTCGGCTTGCGTTCCTCCTGTAACCAAAGCACAGTTCTTCCTCTTACACTGCAGGGTTTTAGAAGAGCCTAAGCCCCGATAGCGTTACCAAAGCGTTCCTTGGGAGAGGCAGTTCGCTACATGCAGAACTCCGTGCCAAGAAAACATTCTTCAGGGAAGGGACCATTGTGTAGTTTGAGGGAATATTTACTTGGTAGACATCACAAGGGGGTAGGCTGCGTGTTCCCTAGAAACGGAGACCTGATGGCACAAGGCTTGCTTTCCCATTTTGAAAGCTCCATTCATGCTGCCTTGAAGCTACCTAAATACCAGTGTTTTGGACGGGTCTCTAGTCACTGTAGGCAGGGCTGTGGGAAGGGAACGAGTTTTCTCTAAATCAACAGGGTGCTTTCGTAGCCTGGGTGGGAGCTCCACCTAGAAGCTCTAGAGCTCAAAGGAAACTTGACGTGAGTCGTTTCCTCAAGGTAAAGCCTTGAAGAGCCCTGCTGAAGCCGAAGCGTGGAGCAGTTTCCTGGAGACATGAGTTGCAGTTCTGCTTTCTTTGAACGTTAGTACGCTTATGAAGACACCTAGTAACTCTCGTGGGCACCCTATTCCCTGCAAGAACACCGAGGACCGGCATGCTCGACTGGGAAGCTCAGAAACATCCAGGCCCGGAAACCTTTCCCAGTCACTCTCAATATGCTAAGGGTAGGGCAACACACTGCACGCCTCCTTGGGAGAGCTAGATTTCCTCAACACTCCAACAGCTCCAGGCAATCTGTTGTCTCACGTCTACATGTCATGCATATCTGCCTCAATGCCCTAGGCTGAGTGGCACTGAGTAACCAATACTCTTTCACATTCCTTCTACAAAGTCATACCTTAAGACCCCATACTTACAGGAGAAAGTTGCCTTGCGTTCCTGCTGTAACCAAAGCACAGTTCTTCCTCTTACACTGCAGGGTTTTAGAAGAGGCTAAGCCCCTATAGCGTACCTAGAGCATTCCTTGGGAGAGGCAGTTCGCTACATGCAGAACTCCGTGCCAAGAACACGTTATTCAGGGAAGGGACCAGTGTGTCTCTAGAGTGTATATTAACTTGGTAGAAATCACAAGGAGGTAGGCTGCGTGTTCACTGGAAACGGGGACCTGATGGCACAAGGCTTGCTTTCCCATTTTGAAAGCTCCATTCATGCCGCCTTGAACCTACCTAAATACCAGTGTTTTGGACGAGTTTCTAGTCACTGTAGGCAGGGCTCTGGGAAGGGAACGAGTTTTCTCGAAATCAACAGGGTGCTTTCATAGCCTGGGTGGGAGCTCCTCCTGAGACGCTCTAGAGCTACAAGGAAACTTGACGTGAGTCCTTTCCTCAAGGTAAAGACTTGAAGAGCCCTGCTGAAGCGGAATGTGGAGAAGTTTCCTTGAGACAGGAGTTGCAGTTCTCCTTTCTTTTAACGTTACTATGCTTTTCAAGACACCTAGGATCTCGCCTGGGCACCCTATTCCGTGCAAGAACACCGAGTACCGGCAGGCTCCACTGGGTTGCTAAGAAACATCCAGGCCCGGATACCTTTCCCAGTCACTCTGTGTATGCTAAGTGTAGGGCAACACACTGCACTCTTCCTTGGGAGAGCTACATTTCCTCAGCACTCCAACAGCTCCAGGTAATCTGTTCTCTCACGTCCTACATGTCATGCAAATTGCCTCAATGCCCTAGGCTGAGCGGCACTGAGATATCAAAACTGCTTTGCATTCCTTCTACAAAGTCATACCTTAAGACCCCATACTTACAGGAGAAACTCGGCTTGCGTTCCTCCTGTAACCAAAGCACAGTTCTTCCTCTTACACTGCAGGGTTTTAGAAGAGCCTAAGCCCCGATAGCGTTACCAAAGCGTTCCTTGGGAGAGGCAGTTCGCTACATGCAGAACTCCGTGCCAAGAAAACATTCTTCAGGGAAGGGACCATTGTGTAGTTTGAGGGAATATTTACTTGGTAGACATCACAAGGGGGTAGGCTGCGTGTTCCCTAGAAACGGAGACCTGATGGCACAAGGCTTGCTTTCCCATTTTGAAAGCTCCATTCATGCTGCCTTGAAGCTACCTAAATACCAGTGTTTTGGACGGGTCTCTAGTCACTGTAGGCAGGGCTCTGGGAAGGGAACGAGTTTTCTCTAAATCAACAGGGTGCTTTCGTAGCCTGGGTGGGAGCTCCACCTAGAAGCTCTAGAGCTCAAAGGAAACTTGACGTGAGTCGTTTCCTCAAGGTAAAGCCTTGAAGAGCCCTGCTGAAGCCGAAGCGTGGAGCAGTTTCCTGGAGACATGAGTTGCAGTTCTGCTTTCTTTGAACGTTAGTACGCTTATGAAGACACCTAGTAACTCTCGTGGGCACCCTATTCCCTGCAAGAACACCGAGGACCGGCATGCTCGACTGGGAAGCTCAGAAACATCCAGGCCCGGAAACCTTTCCCAGTCACTCTCAATATGCTAAGGGTAGGGCAACACACTGCACGCCTCCTTGGGAGAGCTAGATTTCCTCAACACTCCAACAGCTCCAGGCAATCTGTTGTCTCACGTCTACATGTCATGCATATCTGCCTCAATGCCCTAGGCTGAGTGGCACTGAGTAACCAATACTCTTTCACATTCCTTCTACAAAGTCATACCTTAAGACCCCATACTTACAGGAGAAAGTTGCCTTGCGTTCCTGCTGTAACCAAAGCACAGTTCTTCCTCTTACACTGCAGGGTTTTAGAAGAGGCTAAGCCCCTATAGCGTACCTAGAGCATTCCTTGGGAGAGGCAGTTCGCTACATGCAGAACTCCGTGCCAAGAACACGTTATTCAGGGAAGGGACCAGTGTGTCTCTAGAGTGTATATTAACTTGGTAGAAATCACAAGGAGGTAGGCTGCGTGTTCACTGGAAACGGGGACCTGATGGCACAAGGCTTGCTTTCCCATTTTGAAAGCTCCATTCATGCCGCCTTGAACCTACCTAAATACCAGTGTTTTGGACGAGTTTCTAGTCACTGTAGGCAGGGCTCTGGGAAGGGAACGAGTTTTCTCGAAATCAACAGGGTGCTTTCATAGCCTGGGTGGGAGCTCCTCCTGAGACGCTCTAGAGCTACAAGGAAACTTGACGTGAGTCCTTTCCTCAAGGTAAAGACTTGAAGAGCCCTGCTGAAGCGGAATGTGGAGAAGTTTCCTTGAGACAGGAGTTGCAGTTCTCCTTTCTTTTAACGTTACTATGCTTTTCAAGACACCTAGGATCTCGCCTGGGCACCCTATTCCGTGCAAGAACACCGAGTACCGGCAGGCTCCACTGGGTTGCTAAGAAACATCCAGGCCCGGATACCTTTCCCAGTCACTCTGTGTATGCTAAGTGTAGGGCAACACACTGCACTCTTCCTTGGGAGAGCTACATTTCCTCAGCACTCCAACAGCTCCAGGTAATCTGTTCTCTCACGTCCTACATGTCATGCAAATTGCCTCAATGCCCTAGGCTGAGCGGCACTGAGAAATCAAAACTGCTTTGCATTCCTTCTACAAAGTCATACCTTAAGACCCCATACTTACAGGAGAAACTCGGCTTGCGTTCCTCCTGTAACCAAAGCACAGTTCTTCCTCTTACACTGCAGGGTTTTAGAAGAGCCTAAGCCCCGATAGCGTTACCAAAGCGTTCCTTGGGAGAGGCAGTTCGCTACATGCAGAACTCCGTGCCAAGAAAACATTCTTCAGGGAAGGGACCATTGTGTAATTTGAGGAAATATTTACTTGGTAGACATCACAAGGGGGTAGGCTGCGTGTTCCCTGGAAACGGAGACCTGATGGCACAAGGCTTGCTTTCCCATTTTGAAAGCTCCATTCATGCTGCCTTGAAGCTACCTAAATACCAGTATTTTGGACGGGTCTCTAGTCACTGTAGGCAGGGCTGTGGGAAGGGAACGAGTTTTCTCTAAATCAACAGGGTGCTTTCGTAGCCTGGTGGGAGCTCCACCTAGAAGCTCTAGAGCTCAAAGGAAACTTGACGTGAGTCGTTTCCTCAAGGTAAAGCCTTGAAGAGCCCTGCTGAAGCCAAAGCGTGGAGCAGTTTCCTGGAGACACGAGTTGCAGTTCTGCTTTCTTTGAACGTTAGTACGCTTATGAAGACACCTAGTAACTCCCGTGGGCACCCTATTCCCTGCAAGAACACCGAGGACCGGCATGCTCGACTGGGAAGCTCAGAAACATCCAGGCCCGGAAACCTTTCCCAGTCACTCTCAATATGCTAAGTGTAGGGCAACACACTGCACGCCTCCTTGGGAGAGCTAGATTTCCTCAGCACTCCAAGAGCTCCAGGCAATCTGTTGTCTCACGTCTACATGTCATGCATATCTGCCTCAATGCCCTAGGCTGAGCGGCACTGAGTAACCAATACTGTTTCACAGTCCTTCTACAAAGTCATACCTTAAGACCCCATACTTACAGGAGAAAGTTGGCTTGAGTTCCTGCTGTAACCAAAGCACAGTTCTTCCTCTTACACTGCAGGGTTTTAGAAGAGGCTAAGCCCCTATAGCGTACCTAGAGCATTCCTTGGGAGAGGCATTTCGCTACATGCAGAACTCCGTGCCAAGAACACGTTATTCAGGGAAGGGACCAGTGTGTCACTAGAGTGTATATTAACTTGGTAGAAATCACAAGGAGGTAGGCTGCGTGTTCACTGGAAACGGGGACCTGATGGCACAAGGCTTGCTTTCCCATTTTGAAAGCTCCATTCATGCCGTCTTGAACCTACCTAAATACCAGTGTTTTGGACGAGTTTCTAGTCACTGTAGGCAGGGCTCTGGGAAGGGAACGAGTTTTCTCTAAATCAACAGGGTGCTTTCGTAGCCTGGGTGGGAGCTCCTCCTGAGACGCTCTAGATCTACAAGGAAACTTGACGTGAGTCCTTTCCTCAAGGTAAAGCCTTGAAGAGCCCTGCTGAAGCGGCACGTGGAGAAGTTTCCTTGAGACATGAGTTGCAGTTCTCCTTTCTTTTAACGTTACTACGCTTTTCAAGACACCTAGGATCTCGCCTGGGCACCCTATTCCGTGCAAGAACACCGAGTACCGGCAGGCTCCACTGGGTTGCTAAGAAACATCCAGGCCCGGATACCTTTCCCAGTCACTCTGTGTATGCTAAGTGTAGGGCAACACACTGCACTCTTCCTTGGGAGAGCTACATTTCCTCAGCACTCCAACAGCTCCAGGTAATCTGTTCTCTCACGTCCTACATGTCATGCAAATTGCCTCAATGCCCTAGGCTGAGCGGCACTGAGAAATCAAAACTGCTTCGCATTCCTTCTACAAAGTCATACCTTAAGACCCCATACTTACAGGAGAAACTCGGCTTGCGTTCCTCCTGTAACCAAAGCACAGTTCTTCCTCTTACACTGCAGGGTTTTAGAAGAGCCTAAGCCCCGATAGCGTTACCAAAGCGTTCCTTGGGAGAGGCAGTTCGCTACATGCAGAACTCCGTGCCAAGAAAACATTCTTCAGGGAAGGGACCATTGTGTAGTTTGAGGGAATATTTACTTGGTAGACATCACAAGGGGGTAGGCTGCGTGTTCCCTGGAAATGGAGACCTGATGGCACAAGGCTTGCTTTCCCATTTTGAAAGCTCCATTCATGCTGCCTTGAAGCTACCTAAATACCAGTGTTTTGGACGGGTCTCTAGTCACTGTAGGCAGGGCTGTGGGAAGGGAACGAGTTTTCTCTAAATCAACAGGGTGCTTTCGTAGCCTGGGTGGGAGCTCCAACTGAGACGCTCTAGAGCTCAAAGGAAACTTGACGTGAGTCGTTTCCTCAAGGTAAAGCCTTGAAGGGCCCTGCTGAAGCCGAAGCGTGAAGCAGTTTCCTGGAGACATGAGTTGCAGTTCTGCTTTCTTTGATTGTTAGTACGCTTATGAAGACACCTAGTAACTCTCGTGGGCACCCTATTCCCTGCAAGAACACCGAGGACCGGCATGCTCGACTGGGAAGCTCAGAAACATCTAGGCCCGGAAACCTTTCCCAGTCACTCTCAATATGCTAAGTGTAAGGCAACACACTGCACGCCTCCTTGGGAGAGCTAGATTTCCTCAGCACTCCAACAGCTCCAGGCAATCTGTTGTCTCACGTCTACATGTCATGCATATCTGCCTCAGTGCCCTAGGCTGAGCGGCACTGAGAAACCAATACTCTTTCACATTCCTTCTACAAAGTCATACCTTAAGACCCCATACTTACAGGAGAAAGTTGCCTTGCGTTCCTGCTGTAACCAAAGCACAGTTCTTCCTCTTACACTGCAGGGTTTTAGAAGAGCCTACGCCCCGATAGCGTTACCAAAGCGTTCCTTGGGAGAGGCAGTTCGCTACATGCAGAACTCCGTGCCAAGAAAACATTCTTCAGGGAAGGGACCATTGTGTAGTTTGAGGGAATATTTACTTGGTAGACATCACAAGGGGGTAGGCTGCGTGCTCACTGGAAACGGAGACCTGATGGCACAAGGCTTGCTTTCCCATTTTGAAAGCTCCATTCATGCTGCCTTGAAGCTACCTAAATACCAGTGTTTTGGACGGGTCTCTAGTCACTGTAGGCAGGGCTCTGGGAAGGGAACGAGTTTTCTCTAAATCAACAGGGTGCTTTCGTAGCCTGGGTGGGAGCTCCACCTGAGACGCTCTAGAGCTCAAAGGAAACTTGACGTGAGTCGTTTCCTCAAGGTAAAGCCTTGAAGAGCCCTGCTGAAGCCGAAGCGTGGAGCAGTTTCCTGGAGACATGAGTTGCAGTTCTGCTTTCTTTGAACGTTAGTACGCTTATGAAGACACCTAGTAACTCCCGTGGGCACCCTATTCCCTGCAAGAACACCGAGGACCGGCATGCTCGACTGGGAAGCTCAGAAACATCAGGGCCCGGAAACCTTTCCCAGTCACTCTCAATATGCTAAGTGTAGGGCAACACACTGCACGCCTCCTTGGGAGAGCTAGATTTCCTCAGCACTCCAACAGCTCAAGGCAATCTGTTGTCTCACGTCTACATGTCATGCATATCTGCCTCTGTGCCCTAGGCTGAGCGGCACTGAGAAACCAATACTCTTTCACATTCCTTCTACAAAGTCATACTTTACGACCCCATACTTACAGGAGAAAGTTGGCTTGCGTTCCTGCTGTAACCAAAGCACAGTTCTTCCTCTTACACTGCAGGGTTTTAGAAGAGGCTAAGCCCCTATAGCGTACCTAGAGCATTCCTTGGGAGAGGCAGTTCGCTACATGCAGAACTCCGTGCCAAGAACACGTTATTCAGGGAAGGGACCAGTGTGTCACTAGAGTGTATATTAACTTGGTAGAAATCACAAGGAGGTAGGCTGCGTGTTCACTGGAAACGGGGACCTGATGGCACAAGGCTTGCTTTCCCATTTTGAAAGCTCCATTCATGCCGCCTTGAACCTACCTAAATACCAGTGTTTTGGACGAGTTTCTAGTCACTGTATGCAGGGCTCTGGGAAGGGAACGAGTTTTCTCGAAATCAACAGGGTGCTTTCGTAGCCTGGGTGGGAGCTCCTCCTGAGACGCTCTAGAGCTACAAGGAAACTTGACGTGAGTCCTTTCCTCAAGGTAAAGCCTTGAAGAGCCCTGCTGAAGCGGCACGTGGAGAAGTTTCCTTGAGACATGAGTTGCAGTTCTCCTTTCTTTTAACGTTACTACGCTTTTCAAGACACCTAGGATCTCGCCTGGGCACCCTATTCCGTGCAAGAACACCGAGTACCGGCAGGCTCCACTGGGTTGCTAAGAAACATCCAGGCCCGGATACCTTTCCCAGTCACTCTGTGTATGCTAAGTGTAGGGCAACACACTGCACTCTTCCTTGGGAGAGCTACATTTCCTCAGCACTCCAACAGCTCCAGGTAATCTGTTCTCTCACGTCCTACATGTCATGCAAATTGCCTCAATGCCCTAGGCTGAGCGGCACTGAGAAATCAAAACTGCTTCGCATTCCTTCTACAAAGTCATACCTTAAGACCCCATACTTACAGGAGAAACTCGGCTTGCGTTCCTCCTGTAACCAAAGCACAGTTCTTCCTCTTACACTGCAGGGTTTTAGAAGAGCCTAAGCCCCGATAGCGTTACCAAAGCGTTCCTTGGGAGAGGCAGTTCGCTACATGCAGAACTCCGTGCCAAGGAAACATTCTTCAGGGAAGGGACCATTGTGTAGATTGAGGGAATATTTACTTGGTAGACATCACAAGGGGGTAGGCTGCGTGTTCCCTGGAAACGGAGACCTGATGGCACAAGGCTTGCTTTCCCATTTTGCAAGCTCCATTCATGCTGCCTTGAAGCTACCTAAATACCAGTGTTTTGGACGGGTCTCTAGTCACTGTAGGCAGGGCTGTGGGAAGGGAACGAGTTTTCTCTAAATCAACAGGGTGCTTTCGTAGCCTGGGTGGGAGCTCCAACTGAGACGCTCTAGAGCTCAAAGGAAACTTGACGTGAGTCGTTTCCTCAAGGTAAAGCCTTGAAGGGCCCTGCTGAAGCCGAAGCGTGGAGCAGTTTCCTGGAGACATGAGTTGCAGTTCTGCTTTCTTTGATTGTTAGTACGCTTATGAAGACACCTAGTAACTCTCGTGGGCACCCTATTCCCTGCAAGAACACCGAGGACCGGCATGCTCGACTGGGAAGCTCAGAAACATCTAGGCCCGGAAACCTTTCCCAGTCACTCTCAATATGCTAAGTGTAAGGTAACACACTGAACGCCTCCTTGAAAGAGCTAGATTTCCTCAGCACTCCAACAGCTCCAGGCAATCTGTTGTCTCACGTCTACATGTCATGCATATCTGCCTCAGTGCCCTAGGCTGAGCGGCACTGAGAAACCAATACTCTTTCACATTCCTTCTACAAAGTCATACCTTAAGACCCCATACTTACAGGAGAAAGTTGCCTTGCGTTCCTGCTGTAACCAAAGCACAGTTCTTACTCTTACACTGCAGGGTTTTAGAAGAGCCTAAGCCCCGATAGCGTTACCAAAGCGTTCCTTGGGAGAGGCAGTTCGCTACATGCAGAACTCCGTGCCAAGAAAACATACTTCAGGGAAGGGACCATTGTGTAGTTTGAGGGAATATTTACTTGGTAGACATCACAAGGGGGTAGGCTGCGTGCTCACTGGAAACGGAGACCTGATGGCACAAGGCTTGCTTTCCCATTTTGAAAGCTCCATTCATGCTGCCTTGAAGCTACCTAAATACCAGTGTTTTGGACGGGTCTCTAGTCACTGTAGGCAGGGCTCTGGGAAGGGAACGAGTTTTCTCTAAATCAACAGGGTGCTTTCGTAGCCTGGGTGGGAGCTCCTCCTGAGACGCTCTAGAGCTACAAGGAAACTTGACGTGAGTCCTTTCCTCAAGGTAAAGCCTTGAAGAGCCCTGCTGAAGCGGCACGTGGAGAAGTTTCCTTGAGACATGAGTTGCAGTTCTCCTTTCTTTTAACGTTACTACGCTTTTCAAGACACCTAGGATCTCGCCTGGGCACCCTATTCCGTGCAAGAACACCGAGTACCGGCAGGCTCCACTGGGTTGCTAAGAAACATCCAGGCCCGGATACCTTTCCCAGTCACTCTGTGTATGCTAAGTGTAGGGCAACACACTGCACTCTTCCTTGGGAGAGCTACATTTCCTCAGCACTCCAACAGCTCCAGGTAATCTGTTCTCTCACGTCCTACATGTCATGCAAATTGCCTCAATGCCCTAGGCTGAGCGGCACTGAGAAATCAAAACTGCTTTGCATTCCTTCTACAAAGTCATACCTTAAGACCCCATACTTAGAGGAGAAACTCGGCTTGCGTTCCTCCTGTAACCAAAGCACAGTTCTTCCTCTTACACTGCAGGGTTTTAGAAGAGCCTAAGCCCCGATAGCGTTACCAAAGCATTCCTTGGGAGACGCAGTTCGCTACATGCAGAACTCCGTGCCAAGAAAACATTCTTCAGGGAAGGGACCATTGTGTAGTTTGAGGGAATATTTACTTGGTAGACATCACAAGGGGGTAGGCTGCGTGCTCACTGGAAACGGAGACCTGATGGCACAAGGCTTGCTTTCCCATTTTGAAAGCTCCATTCATGCTGCCTTGAAGCTACCTAAATACCAGTGTTCTGGACGGGTCTCTAGTCACTGTAGGCAGGGCTGTGGGAAGGGAACGAGTTTTCTCTAAATCAACAGGGTGCTTTCGTAGCCTGGGTGGGAGCTCCACCTAGAAGCTCTAGAGCTCAAAGGAAACTTGACGTGAGTCGTTTCCTCAAGGTAAAGCCTTGAAGAGCCCTGCTGAAGCCGAAGCGTGGAGCAGTTTCCTGGAGACATGAGTTGCAGTTCTGCTTTCTTTGAACGTTAGTACGCTTATGAAGACACCTAGTAACTCTCGTGGGCACCCTATTCCCTGCAAGAACACCGAGGACCGGCATGCTCGACTGGGAAGCTCAGAAACATCCAGGCCCGGAAACCTTTCCCAGTCACTCTCAATATGCTAAGTGTAGGGCAACACACTGCACGCCTCCTTGGGAGAGCTAGATTTCCTCAGCACTCCAACAGCTCAAGGCAATCTGTTGTCTCACATCTACATGTCATGCATATCTGCCTCAGTGCCCTAGGCTGAGCGGCACTGAGAAACCAATACTCTTTCACATTCTTTCTACAAAGTCATACCTTACGACCCCATACTTACAGGAGAAAGTTGGCTTGCGTTCCTGCTGTAACCAAAGCACAGTTCTTCCTCTTACACTGCAGGGTTTTAGAAGAGGCTAAGCCCCTATAGCGTACCTAGAGCATTCCTTGGGAGAGGCAGTTCGCTACATGCAGAACTCCGTGCCAAGAACACGTTATTCAGGGAAGGGACCAGTGTGTCACTAGAGTGTATATTAACTTGGTAGAAATCACAAGGAGGTAGGCTGCGTGTTCACTGGAAACGGGGACCTGATGGCACAAGGCTTGCTTTCCCATTTTGAAAGCTCCATTCATGCCGCCTTGAACCTACCTAAATACCAGTGTTTTGGACGAGTTTCTAGTCACTGTAGGCAGGGCTCTGGGAAGGGAACGAGTTTTCTCGAAATCAACAGGGTGCTTTCGTAGCCTGGGTGGGAGCTCCTCCTGAGACGCTCTAGAGCTACAAGGAAACTTGACGTGAGTCCTTTCCTCAAGGTAAAGCCTTGAAGAGCCCTGCTGAAGCGGCACGTGGAGAAGTTTCCTTGAGACATGAGTTGCAGTTCTCCTTTCTTTTAACGTTACTACGCTTTTCAAGACACCTAGGATCTCGCCTGGGCACCCTATTCCGTGCAAGAACACCGAGTACCGGCAGGCTCCACTGGGTTGCTAAGAAACATCCAGGCCCGGATACCTTTCCCAGTCACTCTGTGTATGCTAAGTGTAGGGCAACACACTGCACTCTTCCTTGGGAGAGCTACATTTCCTCAGCACTCCAACAGCTCCAGGTAATCTGTTCTCTCACGTCCTACATGTCATGCAAATTGCCTCAGCGCCCTAGGCTGAGCGGCACTGAGAAATCAAAACTGCTTCGCATTCCTTCTACAAAGTCATACCTTAAGACCCCATACTTACAGGAGAAAATCGGCTTGCGTTCCTCCTGTAACCAAAGCACAGTTCTTCCTCTTACACTGCAGGGTTTTAGAAGAGCCTAAGCCCCGATAGCGTTACCAAAGCGTTCCTTGGGAGAGGCAGTTCGCTACATGCAGAACTCCGTGCCAAGAAAACATTCTTCAGGGAAGGGACCATTGTGTAGTTTGAGGGAATATTTACTTGGTAGACATCACAAGGGGGTAGGCTGCGTGTTCCCTGGAAACGGAGACCTGATGGCACAAGGCTTGCTTTCCCATTTTGAAAGCTCCATTCATGCTGCCTTGAAGCTACCTAAATACCAGTGTTTTGGACGGATCTCTAGTCACTGTAGGCAGGGCTGTGGGAAGGGAACGAGTTTTCTCTAAATCAACAGGGTGCTTTCGTAGCCTGGGTGGGAGCTCCACCTAGAAGCTCTAGAGCTCAAAGGAAACTTGACGTGAGTCGTTTCCTCAAGGTAAAGCCTTGAAGAGCCCTGCTGAAGCCGAAGCGTGGAGCAGTTTCCTGGAGACATGAGTTGCAGTTCTGCTTTCTTTGAACGTTAGTACACTTATGAAGACACCTAGTAACTCTCGTGGGCACCCTATTCCCTGCAAGAACACCGAGGACCTGCATGCTCGACTGGGAAGCACAGAAACATCTAGGCCCGGAAACCGTTCCCAGTCACTCTCAATATGCTAAGGGTAGGGCAACACACTGCACGCCTCCTTGGGAGAGCTAGATTTCCTCAACACTCCAACAGCTCCAGGCAATCTGTTGTCTCACGTCTACATGTCATGCATATCTGCCTCAATGCCCTAGGCTGAGTGGCACTGAGTAACCAATACTCTTTCACATTCCTTCTACAAAGTCATACCTTAAGACCCCATACTTACAGGAGAAAGTTGCCTTGCGTTCCTGCTGTAACCAAAGCACAGTTCTTCCTCTTACACTGCAGGGTTTTAGAAGAGGCTAAGCCCCTATAGCGTACCTAGAGCATTCCTTGAGAGAGGCAGTTCGCTACATGCAGAACTCCGTGCCAAGAACACGTTATTCAGGGAAGGGACCAGTGTGTCTCTAGAGTGTATATTAACTTGGTAGAAATCACAAGGAGGTGGGCTGCGTGTTCACTGGAAACGGGGACCTGATGGCACAAGGCTTGCTTTCCCATTTTGAAAGCTCCATTCATGCCGCCTTGAACCTACCTAAATACCAGTGTTTTGGACGAGTTTCTAGTCACTGTAGGGAGGGCTCTGGGAAGGGAACGAGTTTTCTCGAAATCAACAGGGTGCTTTCATAGCCTGGGTGGGAGCTCCTCCTGAGACGCTCTAGAGCTACAAGGAAACTTGACGTGAGTCCTTTCCTCAAGGTAAAGCCTTGAAGAGCCCTGCTGAAGCGGCACATGGAGAAGTTTCCTTGAGACAGGAGTTGCAGTTCTCCTTTCTTTTAACGTTACGACGCTTTTCAAGACACCTAGGATCTCGCCTGGGCACCCTATTCCGTGCAAGAACACCGAGTACCGGCAGGCTCCACTGGGTTGCTAAGAAACATCCAGGCCCGGATACCATTCCCAGTCACTCTGTGTATGCTAAGTGTAGGGCAACACACTGCACTCTTCCTTGGGAGAGCTACATTTCCTCAGCACTCCAACAGCTCCAGGTAATCTCTTCTCTCACGTCCTACATGTCATGCAAATTGCCTCAATGCCCTAGGCTGAGCGGCACTGAGAAATCAAAACTGCTTCGCATTCCTTCTACAAAGTCATACCTTAAGACCCCATACTTACAGGAGAAACTCGGCTTGCGTTCCTCCTGTAACCAAAGCACAGTTCTTCCTCTTACACTGCAGGGTTTTAGAAGAGCCTAAGCCCCGATAGCGTTACCAAAGCGTTCCTTGGGAGAGGCAGTTCGCTACATGCAGAACTCCGTGCCAAGAAAACATTCTTCAGGGAATGGACCATTGTGTAGTTTGAGGGAATATTTACTTGGTAGACATCACAAGGGGGTAGGCTGCGTGTTCCCTGGAAATGGAGACCTGATGGCACAAGGCTTGCTTTCCCATTTTGAAAGCTCCATTCATGCTGCCTTGAAGCTACCTAAATACCAGTGTTTTGGACGGGTCTCTAGTCACTGTAGGCAGGGCTGTGGGAAGGGAACGAGTTTTCTCTAAATCAACAGGGTGCTTTCGTAGCCTGGGTGGGAGCTCCAACTGAGACGCTCTAGAGCTCAAAGGAAACTTGACGTGAGTCGTTTCCTCAAGGTAAAGCCTTGAAGGGCCCTGCTGAAGCCGAAGCGTGGAGCAGTTTCCTGGAGACATGAGTTGCAGTTCTGCTTTCTTTGATTGTTAGTACGCTTATGAAGACACCTAGTAACTCTCGTGGGCACCCTATTCCCTGCAAGAACACCGAGGACCGGCATGCTCGACTGGGAAGCTCAGAAACATCCAGGCCCGGAAACCTTTCCCAGTCACTCTCAATATGCTAAGTGTAGGGCAACACACTGCACGCCTCCTTGGGAGAGCTAGATTTCCTCAGCACTCCAACAGCTCAAGGCAATCTGTTGTCTCACATCTACATGTCATGCATATCTGCCTCAGTGCCCTAGGCTGAGCGGCACTGAGAAACCAATACTCTTTCACATTCTTTCTACAAAGTCATACCTTACGACCCCATACTTACAGGAGAAAGTTGGCTTGCGTTCCTGCTGTAACCAAAGCACAGTTCTTCCTCTTACACTGCAGGGTTTTAGAAGAGGCTAAGCCCCTATAGCGTACCTAGAGCATTCCTTGGGAGAGGCAGTTCGCTACATGCAGAACTCCGTGCCAAGAACACGTTATTCAGGGAAGGGACCAGTGTGTCACTAGAGTGTATATTAACTTGGTAGAAATCACAAGGAGGTAGGCTGCGTGTTCACTGGAAACGGGGACCTGATGGCACAAGGCTTGCTTTCCCATTTTGAAAGCTCCATTCATGCCGCCTTGAACCTACCTAAATACCAGTGTTTTGGACGAGTTTCTAGTCACTGTAGGCAGGGCTCTGGGAAGGGAACGAGTTTTCTCGAAATCAACAGGGTGCTTTCGTAGCCTGGGTGGGAGCTCCTCCTGAGACGCTCTAGAGCTACAAGGAAACTTGACGTGAGTCCTTTCCTCAAGGTAAAGCCTTGAAGAGCCCTGCTGAAGCGGCACGTGGAGAAGTTTCCTTGAGACATGAGTTGCAGTTCTCCTTTCTTTTAACGTTACTACGCTTTTCAAGACACCTAGGATCTCGCCTGGGCACCCTATTCCGTGCAAGAACACCGAGTACCGGCAGGCTCCACTGGGTTGCTAAGAAACATCCAGGCCCGGATACCTTTCCCAGTCACTCTGTGTATGCTAAGTGTAGGGCAACACACTGCACTCTTCCTTGGGAGAGCTACATTTCCTCAGCACTCCAACAGCTCCAGGTAATCTGTTCTCTCACGTCCTACATGTCATGCAAATTGCCTCAGCGCCCTAGGCTGAGCGGCACTGAGAAATCAAAACTGCTTCGCATTCCTTCTACAAAGTCATACCTTAAGACCCCATACTTACAGGAGAAAATCGGCTTGCGTTCCTCCTGTAACCAAAGCACAGTTCTTCCTCTTACACTGCAGGGTTTTAGAAGAGCCTAAGCCCCGATAGCGTTACCAAAGCGTTCCTTGGGAGAGGCAGTTCGCTACATGCAGAACTCCGTGCCAAGAAAACATTCTTCAGGGAAGGGACCATTGTGTAGTTTGAGGGAATATTTACTTGGTAGACATCACAAGGGGGTAGGCTGCGTGTTCCCTGGAAACGGAGACCTGATGGCACAAGGCTTGCTTTCCCATTTTGAAAGCTCCATTCATGCTGCCTTGAAGCTACCTAAATACCAGTGTTTTGGACGGGTCTCTAGTCACTGTAGGCAGGGCTGTGGGAAGGGAACGAGTTTTCTCTAAATCAACAGGGTGCTTTCGTAGCCTGGGTGGGAGCTCCACCTAGAAGCTCTAGAGCTCAAAGGAAACTTGACGTGAGTCGTTTCCTCAAGGTAAAGCCTTGAAGAGCCCTGCTGAAGCCGAAGCGTGGAGCAGTTTCCTGGAGACATGAGTTGCAGTTCTGCTTTCTTTGAACGTTAGTACACTTATGAAGACACCTAGTAACTCTCGTGGGCACCCTATTCCCTGCAAGAACACCGAGGACCTGCATGCTCGACTGGGAAGCACAGAAACATCTAGGCCCGGAAACCGTTCCCAGTCACTCTCAATATGCTAAGGGTAGGGCAACACACTGCACGCCTCCTTGGGAGAGCTAGATTTCCTCAACACTCCAACAGCTCCAGGCAATCTGTTGTCTCACGTCTACATGTCATGCATATCTGCCTCAATGCCCTAGGCTGAGTGGCACTGAGTAACCAATACTCTTTCACATTCCTTCTACAAAGTCATACCTTAAGACCCCATACTTACAGGAGAAAGTTGCCTTGCGTTCCTGCTGTAACCAAAGCACAGTTCTTCCTCTTACACTGCAGGGTTTTAGAAGAGGCTAAGCCCCTATAGCGTACCTAGAGCATTCCTTGAGAGAGGCAGTTCGCTACATGCAGAACTCCGTGCCAAGAACACGTTATTCAGGGAAGGGACCAGTGTGTCTCTAGAGTGTATATTAACTTGGTAGAAATCACAAGGAGGTAGGCTGCGTGTTCACTGGAAACGGGGACCTGATGGCACAAGGCTTGCTTTCCCATTTTGAAAGCTCCATTCATGCCGCCTTGAACCTACCTAAATACCAGTGTTTTGGACGAGTTTCTAGTCACTGCAGGGAGGGCTCTGGGAAGGGAACGAGTTTTCTCGAAATCAACAGGGTGCTTTCATAGCCTGGGTGGGAGCTCCTCCTGAGACGCTCTAGAGCTACAAGGAAACTTGACGTGAGTCCTTTCCTCAAGGTAAAGCCTTGAAGAGCCCTGCTGAAGCGGCACATGGAGAAGTTTCCTTGAGACAGGAGTTGCAGTTCTCCTTTCTTTTAACGTTACGACGCTTTTCAAGACACCTAGGATCTCGCCTGGGCACCCTATTCCGTGCAAGAACACCGAGTACCGGCAGGCTCCACTGGGTTGCTAAGAAACATCCAGGCCCGGATACCATTCCCAGTCACTCTGTGTATGCTAAGTGTAGGGCAACACACTGCACTCTTCCTTGGGAGAGCTACATTTCCTCAGCACTCCAACAGCTCCAGGTAATCTCTTCTCTCACGTCCTACATGTCATGCAAATTGCCTCAATGCCCTAGGCTGAGCGGCACTGAGAAATCAAAACTGCTTCGCATTCCTTCTACAAAGTCATACCTTAAGACCCCATACTTACAGGAGAAACTCGGCTTGCGTTCCTCCTGTAACCAAAGCACAGTTCTTCCTCTTACACTGCAGGGTTTTAGAAGAGCCTAAGCCCCGATAGCGTTACCAAAGCGTTCCTTGGGAGAGGCAGTTCGCTACATGCAGAACTCCGTGCCAAGAAAACATTCTTCAGGGAATGGACCATTGTGTAGTTTGAGGGAATATTTACTTGGTAGACATCACAAGGGGGTAGGCTGCGTGTTCCCTGGAAATGGAGACCTGATGGCACAAGGCTTGCTTTCCCATTTTGAAAGCTCCATTCATGCTGCCTTGAAGCTACCTAAATACCAGTGTTTTGGACGGGTCTCTAGTCACTGTAGGCAGGGCTGTGGGAAGGGAACGAGTTTTCTCTAAATCAACAGGGTGCTTTCGTAGCCTGGGTGGGAGCTCCAACTGAGACGCTCTAGAGCTCAAAGGAAACTTGACGTGAGTCGTTTCCTCAAGGTAAAGCCTTGAAGGGCCCTGCTGAAGCCGAAGCGTGGAGCAGTTTCCTGGAGACATGAGTTGCAGTTCTGCTTTCTTTGATTGTTAGTACGCTTATGAAGACACCTAGTAACTCTCGTGGGCACCCTATTCCCTGCAAGAACACCGAGGACCGGCACGCTCGACTGGGAAGCTCAGAAACATCTAGGCCCGGAAACCTTTCCCAGTCACTCTCAATATGCTAAGTGTAAGGCAACACACTGCACGCCTCCTTGGGAGAGCTAGATTTCCTCAGCACTCCAACAGCTCCAGGCAATCTGTTGTCTCACGTCTACATGTCATGCATATCTGCCTCAGTGCCCTAGGCTGAGCGGCACTGAGAAACCAATACTCTTTCACATTCCTTCTACAAAGTCATACCTTAAGACCCCATACTTACAGGAGAAAGTTGCCTTGCGTTCCTGCTGTAACCAAAGCACAGTTCTTCCTCTTACACTGCAGGGTTTTAGAAGAGCCTACGCCCCGATAGCGTTACCAAAGCGTTCCTTGGGAGAGGCAGTTCGCTACATGCAGAACTCCGTGCCAAGAAAACATTCTTCAGGGAAGGGACCATTGTGTAGTTTGAGGGAATATTTACTTGGTAGACATCACAAGGGGGTAGGCTGCGTGCTCACTGGAAACGGAGACCTGATGGCACAAGGCTTGCTTTCCCATTTTGAAAGCTCCATTCATGCTGCCTTGAAGCTACCTAAATACCAGTGTTTTGGACGGGTCTCTAGTCACTGTAGGCAGGGCTGTGGGAAGGGAACGAGTTTTCTCTAAATCAACAGGGTGCTTTCGTAGCCTGGGTGGGAGCTCCACCTGAGACGCTCTAGAGCTCAAAGGAAACTTGACGTGAGTCGTTTCCTCAAGGTAAAGCCTTGAAGAGCCCTGCTGAAGCCGAAGCGTGGAGCAGTTTCCTGGAGACATGAGTTGCAGTTCTGCTTTCTTTGAACGTTAGTACGCTTATGAAGACACCTAGTAACTCCCGTGGGCACCCTATTCCCTGCAAGAACACCGAGGACCGGCAGGCTCGACTGGGAAGCTCAGAAACATCAGGGCCCGGAAACCTTTCCCAGTCACTCTCAATATGCTAAGTGTAGGGCAACACACTGCACGCCTC
This sequence comes from Eubalaena glacialis, assembly GCF_028564815.1. Classification (NCBI taxonomy): domain Eukaryota; kingdom Metazoa; phylum Chordata; class Mammalia; order Artiodactyla; family Balaenidae; genus Eubalaena; species Eubalaena glacialis. The sequence continues at coordinate 161,618,008 of NC_083719.1, read as the reverse complement.
CTTGGGAGAGCTAGATTTCCTCAGCACTCCAACAGCTCAAGGCAATCTGTTGTCTCACATCTACATGTCATGCATATCTGCCTCAGTGCCCTAGGCTGAGCGGCACTGAGAAACCAATACTCTTTCACATTCCTTCTACAAAGTCA